>NC_056663.1:24142500-24512500 GCF_018350195.1 Panthera tigris | reverse complement strand
CACATAAATAATTAGATCCTCACTATAACTCTTTAAATTATTTTTATCCTCATTTTGCAGATTTATTAATTCCAGAAGACATTTATTAGCCACCAACTATTGCCCTGTGCAATGAATAGGATCTAAATTCTAGTTGCCTTGATGAAGGTAATTTACCATTTGCAGAAAAAGTAATTGTGGTCCAGAAGAATAAAAAAAATATTTAAGTTCATACAGTGAGAAAAAGAAATGAAATCCAGTCATCAAAGCCAAGGAGCTCCCATCCTTGAAAATCAAAGCTACATCGTTTTATTTATTTTTTAAATTTTTTAAATGTTTATTTTTGAGAGAGAGAGAGAGAGAGACAGAATGGGAGTGGGGGAGGGGCAGAGAGAGAGGGAGACATAGAATCTGAAGCAGGCTTTAGGCTCTGAGCTGTCAGCACAGAGCCCTAGGCAGGGCTTGAACCCACCAATGGTAAGATCATGACCTGAGTGGAAATAGACACTTAAGGGACTGAGCCACCCAGGCACCCCAAAGCTACATTGCTTTAATACTTCTTTCCTTTTGCCTTTTCTGTATTTACTCATTCTTGACACAACAACCACAAAAATAGTTCAAGCATTGGACCATGCTGGACCTGCCTACGCACGTTTAGCTTTGCTAATATCTTCTCATTTTCAGGAGTGGCTAATTTGCCAAGGATGACTGATCTTATCTCTAAATACAAACTTGATCAACCTTTTATGTTTATATAGTATTCTGTTCTTTCATTGTTTAGTAGTTACCATTATTTTAAATTAGGTACCCGTTTATGGTGATTTACTTAATATTTGGTCTCCCACTGGAGTTTTATGAAGACTAGAGCTTTTTCTGTTTCTTTGTTTTTCCTAATTTGATGGCTACCAAGCACCTAGTATGGTGTATGGCTTATATCACTTGCTTAAACATGTTTGTTGAATAAGAGTCGATATGAACACATAACTACAGGTACAGGGCATACACCTCTTACCAACAAGTTGGGTCCTGGAGCTTTCCTATAATGTAAGGCATTGACTCTTTGCTGAAATGTGAGGATTCCTGAAAGGTCGGAGAGATTGGCCAGGGTGTTGTGGTAGCATGGGTATGGGAGCTTGTGGGCCTCAGAGGGGTGGGCATTTAACAACCAGTATAGAAGCGTTTCTGTATTTTAACAATGGCTGCAGCCATCCATACGCTAGTTGAACGTCAGCATGCAGAAATGCATAGGCTAGAGCTACTTGTTAACTTCTTCCTTCGTGCTTATAATACTAAAGGTCTTCGAAATTTGAACAGAGTCAATCATATGGTTTCCTCTCATGTCATGCCCAAGTAAGACTGTTAACAGAGTGCAAGAATCATGTCCATTTTAATTTAAATTCATTTTTGTAACTTATTTCTAAGACAATCCTAATTTTTAAAAATGTTTTTAATGTTTATTTATTTTTGAGAGAAAGAGTGACAGAGAGCATGTGGGGAAGGGGCAGAGAGAGAGGGAGACACAGAATCCGAAGCAGGCTCCGGGCTCTGTGCTATCAGCACAGCACAGAGCCCGACGCAGGGCTAGAACTCATGAACTTCTAGGTCACGACCTGAGCTGAGGGCTTAAGCGGGGGCTTAACCAACTGAGGTACCCAGGTACCTTAGGTAATCCTAATTTTTCACCAAAATGTTGACTTTTACTCCAGTGGAGTTATCATATGGATGTAAATAACTTGTTTAGAGAAAACCAGATGATTTAAATATATTTTATATTTTTAATATTTCAGAATAGTGTTTTTTCTGGTGTGTTAGCTTATTTCAAAAATTCATACTGCTTTTAAAATATGATTCAAATAAAACTTGCTGAAGTCTTTTATGATTATTGGAACCTCGTTTCTGTGCAAGACTCCAGCTGTGGCCACACGCATCGCCTATTTCCACAGTGAGGCATGCCAACAGTTGCCTTTTGAAATAAAAATCTGGACATACACCAGAACTAGAGAAGGTAAAATTGTAGAACACTTTCATAGAATAAAAGCCCACCACATGTATTTCTCAAACATCTTTGGATAAATTTTAATGTTTTGATAACATCTCATAAATCATTGAATCTAATCTAATATTATGTAGCTTTGAAAAATTTAAGAACTATCCTTGTTATATAGTTGCAACCTCTATTTTGTGGCATTTGTGTTCCCTTTGTGATCGATGTGACCTTCAGGCCTCACCATCTACCATTCTCCCCTTACAAATATTGTTCCGACTGCCATGAAAACATTGTACAGTCTTTTCATAATGTGCCTGCCGCCTCAGATGTTTTGCTTGGTACGGTTATACTTTAAGATTTTATTTATACATTTATTCAATATTTCTCACTCCCCAAAACAGAATTATTCAGTCCTCTTCTGGTTTCCAGCATTACACTGAGCAAGGTTTTATTTTGATATTTTATAGATCGTTGTTTTCCATTTCTCCTTTCTTTTACTAAACTGTGAATTCTTAAGAGCTGGTTCTATTACTTAATAATCCACAGAATCCTAGAACCCAACCTAGTGTCTACACTTTAGGGACGTTTCAATAAAACTGTATGGAAATAAAGTCTTCTGACTGCATCACTATCACAGTTATTATTATTTTTTTTTTACAAATCCCAAATGTATGTAATTGTTAAGACATTTAAATTACCTTCCGTTGGGCATACCTCAGCTCTCTTTGTTATTGGTTCCCAATTATCATTAGTGCCATTTTAAATCTTCTGCTGTTCATTTTTCCTTGTCTGTTTGATAATTCCCTTTCTCCTAGCTGAGCGACAAAGAGAGAGGGAAAATATAATTCAAGCAAGAGCCTGGTTATTAAAATATACTGTCATAAACTTGTCACCTGGCACATTTGTTCTGTTTACCTTTATGCAGAGCATTATGATGCATTATTTATGATGCTTTTTCTAGCTCATCTATTAAAGGCAATTAAAACAAAAGGAGGAATAATGTGCTGCAGCTGCTTTTACCCCTAGGACCTTCTAGGAAAAGGAACAAGAAGTTTGTTGTCTGTTAGGCCTCTTAACTGAGGCTAACACAACCTTTCACACAATCTTAATTAGATTTGATGTTTTATTTGTCTTCATTAGGAGGCAAATTAATTTTTAATTAAAAAAGAAAAGATTACTGCATCACTGGATTATTAAAAAAACAACTTTCCATCCCTTAATTCTATAAGCAAGGCATAATTATAAATGACTAATGCTTCAGGGCAATAATCTAACACATTAAATAACTCACTTCTCTGGGGACTAAGAAAAACAGTCAAATAGTTTTAATAGAGATGTTTTCGAGTTTTCTTTTCATGAATATTTTGTGTTAAAAACTAAAACTCTTGAGAGAATTCTTAAAAGCGCAGGAAGCCTAGATTTTATATGAGCACCTTCTGAAGCAACTGGATTTAAGTCACAAAGTACTCAGGAGCTGTGTGAATTTCTCTGTGCATTTATTCTTTGCTTTGTTCACAGTGGCACCACCATATGGATCTAGAGAGATGGCAACAGATATAAAAGAACTATATTGTAGGTAAACTATAAAATGACATGTTAAAAATATATAATGAATGAAAACAAAAACTGAAGCTTCATCCAATTTGAGAGCTCTGGAAAATGGGTAACTCTCCCTTCGGAGTTATGTTAGCCAAGGCTTCAGGAAACTAGATTGTTTCTATTAAGAGCTGATAGTCATTCCCTCACTCAGATGGTTTGCCAGGACTGTTGAGCACCAAATAAAGCCCTCAAGCAAAGAAATGGAGGAGATAATAACTGAAAGTATAGAAAACACACACTGCGGCCTGAAGGGTGAGGGGAGATCAGCAGGGCATGGCATCTTCCTAACTAAAGTCCACATAAATATGAATGTGTGTAGGGCTTATAACTGAGATTGACTTGAGACAATTAAATTCTTGTCAGAGCTTGCTATCTTACTAAATATATTTATTATAATCTTTATAGTTATTCTGTGTCTGGAATTCGTTAAGAGACAACTGAAAGATTTCTGAGCCATAACTCATATACTCGCTTTGCTAAAGGACCACAAATAATCTGTTGTATAAAAGCTATGAGTCAGTGTAGCGTTAACCTTGTAATGATATGACAATTAGGTGCATTTGATTGTATTTTGATCTGATGACGTTTCAATAGTGTAAAAAGTGGCATATAACGGTGAATATCTTACTAGTAGGTATTATTTATGGTAAACTGGTTTTTAGGACACAGAAAGTATACTTATAAATAAAACAAACTCCATTAATAAGTCTGCATATTTTACAAATGTTGATTTGTTATATTAAAAGTAAGTAGATCCTAGTCTTGTCATATTCATAAAGAAATATGGAACACTCTCAGAGTAAACAAAAAGCACAAATTGTATATAAGGAACATGGAGATACATATAAATTAATTAATTATATATGTGTATATGTTTATGTCTATACATATAAAGATGTATACACATATGTATTAATTCTTTGATCAATCCATCTCTTGACTTTTTCTTATGATTTTATTTAATGAAAATATATTTAAAAGCCCTAGAGGGCAAAGATTTAGAACTGTAACATGTTTGTAATTCTCAGGCTTTTACTTGCCTTCCGTAATCAAGATATTACTATTTAAATTAATTGTAGACTTATAAAGCAGTGTAATACTCATCAATATTACTAAAGACATTCTAGGTTAGTTACAGCTTTAGTTAATGTGCATGAAGAAGAAACTAGTAAAGAAATAAGTTAATTAATAAACATTTAAAAATAATTACCTATATTGGTCTTGACAGATGCAGAGAAACAGGATTTTGAGTCAATGGTTCCAATAGAACAGATTTGAAACCAAATGTTATTTCTTTGAGGATTTTTTTAAAATTATAAACCTCTAGTTATAGAGATCAAAAAAAAAAAAGAGAGCCAAAGACACAAATCAATATCAGGAATGACAGAGTTGACATCACTAGAGATCAAACATATTTAAAGGATAATGAAGTAACACTACGCACATCCCGCTAATATAGCTGACCATTTAGAGGCAAAGAACAAATTTCTTGAAAGACATAAACTACCAAAGCTCACCTAGGAAGAAACAAACAACCTGGCAGCCTCATGTCCATTGACTAAAGAAAGAACTTATCTCTTCTTTGGCTAAATTCTTTCCTCCAAAGAAAAATCCAACTCTAGCTGTTTACTACGAGAATTTCATCAAAAATGTAAGCACCAAAAATATAACCAACTCTGTACAACTTCTTTTAGAAGAGGAGGAAATACACAACTCATTCTATGAAGACATTATGTATTCTCTGATACTGAAACGAGACAAAGGCATACAAGAAAAAAACAAAGCTACAGATTAATGCCCTTCATGAACAGAGATAAGAACATTAGGAAATTTAGCAAATGGAGCTCAACAATATATAACAAGCTAATAAGTCATGACCAAATAACATTTATCCCAGGAATGCAAAACTCATTCTTAAACATTCTTAACATTAACATCCTTAAGCCAATCAATGGAATTTACCACATTAACAAATTTTTAAAAATTAAAATGGAAACAAACATATGCTCATCTCTATAACCATAGATAAATCTTTGACTATGTTCAACATTGACTTCTAACAGAACACCCTCAGCAAACAAGGATTATTATTAACGTTTCTCAACCTGATGAAGAGCTATGAAAGAATTTATAGTAAGTATCATACTTCATGGTAAAAGATTAAGCATTTCCCCCTTGAGATCAGGAACACTAAAGGATGTGCATTCTCACCACGTTTGTTAAACATTGAAAAAGAGATTCTACCTACTGCAATAAGTTAAAAATAAATTGGTGGTTAGATGGATGATAGATGTATGGATAGATTGATACTAGATAGATGGATGGATAGATAGATAATCATGCAAATAAATGGAATTCAGATCAGAAAGGAAGATATAAAACAGTCTTTCTTTGTAGATAGCATTAAATGTTGGGTTTCTCAGAGAGTAGATGGTGTTTTCCCTGTGTCTTCACATCATCTTCCCTCTGTACTTGTGTATCTTTTTATAAGGACATCAATCATACTGGATTAGGGGTCAACCTTAATCCAATATGATGTCAATTTAACCTAACTAGTTACATCTTCAATTAATCTATTTCCAAATAAGTTTATATTCTGAGATACTGAGGATTGGGAATTCAACATATGAATGGGGGGCATAATTCCACCCATAACATACCTTAAAACTGTAGATGACACAAATATACAACAGCAAGTGAATGGACAATTGTACTGAGTTTACACAATGAAATACTACTCAGGAATAAAATACTTTAATAAACTATTGATACATGCAAAATTACAAATGAACCTCAAAGTAATTATGCTGGGTGAAAAAAAGCCAGAAAAAAATATATATACATTGTATTATTTAATATATAAAATTATAGAAAATGTAATTTAATTTAATTTATAGAAAATGTAATTTAAAAAAATTTTTTTAACGTTTATTTTTGAGACAGAGAGAGACAGAGCATGAACAGGGGAGGGGCAGAGAGAGAGGGAGACACAGAATCAGAAGCAGGCTCCAGGCTCTGAGCCATCAGCCCAGAGCCCGACGCCGGGCTCGAACTCACGGACCGTGAGATTGTGACCTGAGCCGAAGTCGGACGGTTAACCGACTGAGCCACCCAGGCGCCCCTATAGAAAATGTAATTTAATTTAACTGTTTACAGTATAAACTAATGTAAACAGTGACATAAAGAAGATTCATGTTTACGTGTCGATGAGGAGGGAGGTTTGTGGGGTGCAGAGAGAGTATGGAAGGGGAGGTTACAAAGGAATGTGAGGAAAGTTTGAAGTGTACTGGATATGCTTATTATTGTGATTTGTGTGATGGTTTCATGGGTATACACATACATCATTTCTTATTACATTATACAATTTAAACACGTGCAAATTTTAGGTTATAAATTCTACCTCAAGAGAAGTCTTTGAAAATTTTAAATATGTCTTTTCACCAGTCATCATCCTTTTAATAGAAATTTAAAAACTGACTCAATGATAAATTCTACAATTAAAAAACAATGTTCATAGTAAAACAAATCACTACTGATTATCGATGAGATTGCTAAATGATAGAGTCAAAACAAATCAAAATTTGGGAATGTAGAGTTCTGTTAAAATGTACACCAAGAATCCTAAAGAAAGAACTTATCTCTTTTTTTTTTTGCTCCAGATGATCTAATGGAAATGAATAATTTATCAGTTGCCTTTTTTAAAAATGAAAATGTTAACAGAAAACTAAAAACCATTCATAATAAATTTATAGATACAAAAATCAAGTGAAAAAAAGACGTTTTGACCGTTTGTCCAACTTAAACCAAAAAGTGCAAACGTTCAATGATGTATTCTTTATCAGAATTTTTGTTGCAGGGTTGACAACCTCCAAAGTTTTCCAAGCCTGGTCATCGCGTAAAATGATGAGGAGACTAGCAAGACAACATTTATAATAGGATAAGATTTGCTTTTGCACAGTACCATTTGTCAAGGTTTGTTGGCAATCTATGCAGGCCAGACGCTTAACAGGCAAACACTAGCTTCCGAAGCTACTTTAACAAGATGCTTTATTCAGATAGAGGCATAAATATGGTAGAGTCTTAGAGGAACCTACGCTAAATTCTCATTGTCAGAGATGGAGAAACTGCCGCCCGCCTGGAAACAGTAAATGACTTCCTAAGGCGGTACAACCATTTGTTAGTTTAGTCGAGACTAAACTTCCGATCTCTTAGTTTCTGCTATAATGTCCTTAATGCTATCACGTCTTTTTTAGTCCTTTTTGAGAGAAGTGACAAAGACGGGTTTCCATATATCTGACTGCTCTGCTAGAATTTATACAGAATTTATTAATTACCATTAATAAGTTATTAAACCAACACTTCCAACACTGAATTAATGTGTTTTATTTTTCTGAGTAGTTAAAGATTATACATTTTAATAGACATTTGTAGGCAAATGGTTAAGTTCTACAACATGAGAGTTAATGCTTAGGACCTACCACCAGGGACTGGGGACACTGATAAATTAGCTATGGCTTCTGCCCTTGTCACCATAATTAGTAAAAGTTTAACCTGTCTAGATATGATGGCCATGATACCCGTCATAAGAATGTACGTTAAAGGGGCGCCTGGGTGGCTCAGTCGGTTGGGCGGCCGACTTCGGCTCAGGTCATGATCTCGCGGTCCGTGAGTTCGAGCCCCGCGTGGGGCTCTGTGCTGACAGCTCGGAGCCTGGAGCCTGTTTCAGATTCTGTGTCTCCCTCTCTCTGACCCTCCCCTGTTCATGCTCTGTCTCTCCCTGTCTCAAAAATAAATAAAACGTTAAAAAAATTAAAAAAAAAAAAGAATGTGCGTTAAATAAATATGTGCTTCTGTATTTATTATATTTTAGCCAAGAGTCCTAACGATTTAATGAGATGGCATTGAGAAAAAAATGAAGAGGGAGAGACTGTAGCATCCATCGTAATTAGTGCTGCTAAACAGAGTTAATGAAGATGTGAGCATTATTACGTCGTTAATGAAAAATGATATCTAAACATAGTGGGTAAGCTTATGATATATGAACTTATTATCCAATGTCAAAATCTGGGGAAGGTTTACCTAATTAAAGCAAAAGCTGTTTTGCCCCAGGGAAAAGGAGGGAAACATGATTTTGAAAATAAATGAAGCTTTTTGTAAGTCTCCCTTAATTTTTAACTCGTGAAACAGAAAATTAAGTGACTTGGGGACAAAATTTTAAACTTTTTTTTATTTCTTTTTTCTTTTTTTCCTTTTTTTATTTTTTGCTAAGACTTTTAAAAGCACTTTACACTAAAAAGCACGATGTCATCTATGGGGAAAAATGCCTTTGTAAGCAATTTGAAAAATGTTAAAGAAAAAAAAACACCTTAGAACATAAAAAACTGATTATAATAAATCCATTCATATAATTATATGTCAATGTGTCCATCCACCCAATCCTACAATGTATTAGCTTTCTATTACTGCCTTAACAAATTATCAGACTCTGGGATGTGCGAAACAATACCAAGTTAGGATCTCACAGTTCTGTTAGTTTCCATGCTTGCTGTTGACTTCCCATTGGGCTTTGGCTGGTTTCCTGTTCTTGTCCTCAAAAGGCTCAAATCAAGGTTTCGGTCAGCCTGGGGGAGAATCCGCTCGTTCTTGTCGTTACAGAATTCATTTCCACAGAGTTCCAGGATTGAGGGTCCTATGTCCTGTCTGATTTTAGGCTGAGGATTGTTCTCAGTTTCTAGAGGCTTCCCGCATTCCCTGGTTTATGGTCTTCCTACTCTTCAAAGCCACACGCAGCAGATTTACTTGTTCTCCTGTTTTGAATCTCTCCCATCTACCCTTCTGCCATCCTCTCTGACTTCAGCAGGAGAATGTTCTTTACTCCTAGCAACTGTCGTGATTAGATTGTGTCCACTGGGATAATCCAGTGTGATCTATTTTCAGGTCCGTAACCTTAACATTTGCCATATAAAATAACCTATTCACAGGTCCTAGGGAGTAGACATATTTGGGGGAGGGAGGATTTTTTATGGCATGTACCTGTTTAAGGAGAGTCCTGCTAGTCTAACTTTGTCAAAAGCAGTCTGCACTCCATTTTACCCACCAAGGAGATTTATTTCAGAGTATTGCTAAATAGGTCATATGAAAACCAGAGGTAACAGCGTGCTTATACAGTTTTTATTTATATATGAAATATAAGGGCACATCACTTGTTTTGTCTTTGTTATAACAAATCAAACTGTTAGTTCATTTCATGCTCTTCATTGTCTATAAATCCTTATACATGGTTTTTTCACCAGCACATTTTCGGTCTTTCTCTTTATATTATACACAAATTGTTTCCAAAGTGATAATGCATTTAATAATCTAATATGTTGTCTGACACACAGTAGTTGCTCAATAAATATTGTTCCTCTTATTTTGCTTCTTTTCATTAATTTATTTGATGATCTTCCAGACCATCTTTTTTAAAAGAAATTAACATTTATTTATTTTTGAGAAAAAGAGAGAGAGCAGCGGAGGGGCAGAGAGAGGGAGACAAAGAATCCAAAGCAGGCTCCAGGCTCTGAGCTGTCAGCACAGAGCCCCACGGGGGGCTCGAACCCACAAAGCCTGAGATCATGACCTGAGCTGAAGTTGGAGGCTCAAACGACTGAGCCACCCAGGCGTTCCACTTCCTAACCATCTTTATGAATAGGCACTAAAAATCTGCAAAAGTATTTCTTCCTTCAAGAAAATCTCATTTCACATGAACTCTTCTCCTCCCTGAATTACTACACCGTTTCATAGTCCAAAAGTATTACAATTTAGTAATACAATATTCTGACTTATGTTATTGATGCATTTCTGTGCATGTTGCCATTACTATGAAAACAATGACAGAAGGGGGGCCCTCAAAGTCAAATGCAAAGCTGCACCTCTACCAGTCTAGCTTTGAGTGTGTAGTAGCTGTTCAATAAAACCATGGACTGACGTCAATTATTATCCCTATGAGCAGATAGACAAAGGTAGGGAGAGGTCAGATGATAAGAGAGTATTCTGGCAGCGATGGAGAAAGTGTGATTATCTGTTTCACATGGAAGCCTAAGGAGACAAGAAAAATGATACCACTAGGTCTTTTTTTTTTCCCAAAGCATAGCTATTTCAATGAGAAAACTTTGATCACAGAAGATAATGCAGGTTCATAATTATTTATCTGAAATTCCAAAGCCCTAAAAGCTCTGAAAATCAAAACTGTTTCCAAAAATCATACATTGGTGGTAAACAATAATAACTCAGTCAAAGAAGAAAATAATGTATATTGTATCTATTTATGCTATTTGGTGTGAGTATATTTTTTAGCAGGAACTTTAGTGTGATTTAACACAGATACTGCCTCAAAAACCCATTAGGGTATGCAGTATATGCAATGCGGTACCTTTCCAAAATCTAAGAAAAAGAAAAAAAAATGAAGGAAAGAAGGAAGGAAAGGCTGAAGTCTGAGTCATATCTAACCTAAAAGTTTTGGATAAGAAATGATGAGACTTTACCTCTTTATATAAAGCAATAAGGGGACCAAGAACAAATTAATGATTTAGTACTTACTTCTAGGAGAATTATAAATGTGAAAAAGCATTTTAAGGTATGCAAAACTTAGAATTTTTAAACCACATGTACTTATTCACCCTCTAGGCAATTTTTATGGAAATATCCATTATTGAAGGGGGTGGGAGAGTTTTTAAAATAAGAACAGTTTTACGTAGCTCAGATTTCCCAAATAGTTCTTGAATTTCCTACATTTCTTTGAGAAGTTGTGCTCGCTGATCACACTAATGGAGTTTGCTTTATATACTTGTTTTTACCATATATCCGTATTTTAAGAATAAATACAAGACTTAAATAAAAATGTGTAAAAAAGTGTGCATTAGCAATTTTTACGTCATTCCATTAATTATCAACTACATGACTGTATTTGTATAATTATTGCCTTTAAGTGCTATTATGCTAGTGGGCTATTCTAGAAGAATACACTCTGTGGCAGAATATCCTATGTAATTATAAGACTAATGATGATGAATTTGATGAGCAAACATGATAATTGAATAGTATAACTAGAAAACATCTGGCTGCGAAAGTTTATGCAAAACATAATTCTACTGTGAAAAAATAATTGGCTTCAGTTTTTATCATTACAACACTATTAATTTTTTAACTGTGTTTTGAAATTCTGAAGTGGTTTCTTATCTGCTATGTGGTTGGTGGTGGTCCATTCAACACTGGAGTATGTCAATACTATAACAAACGTATTCTTGCCTTCATAATATAATCCACCTTTATAAAATGAATTCTTCACTGGAAGAAACAACAGTATATTTGTCCTGCAGAAGCAGCCATTGGAGACAGAGTGGAATACCAACTATTTTACCCAAAACTTATATCAGCATGTGGTTACCCATTGTGTCAAGATTCCCAGGATATGTGAAAGAGACCTGAGTTGGCCAATGGGAAAAGTGAGGGTCAGACCAGGAAGTATTTTATGAAAACTGAATGTAATCCCTACTTTAATGTCATCTCAAGACAGGAAAGAATAAAAAGGCATGAAAATACAATATTCTATTCATATTTACTGAATTATGAAACAGAATCATGTTGATTTTATCAAAATAAAATATTATATTACAACCAGGGAATTGAAATTTGGAATTTGTAGGGATTCCATTTGAATAATAGCAAGAATTAAAACTTTTAACTCTTGGGACACCTGGATGGCTCAGTCAGTTAAGCATCCGACTGTTGGTTTCAGCTCAGGTCATGATCTCACGGTTCATGATATCGAGCCCTGTGATGGGCTCCGTATTGAAAGCATGGAGGCTCCTTGGGATTCTCTTTCTCCCCCTCTTGCTGCCCCTCCCCTGCTCATGCTTTCTCTCTCTCAAAATAAATAAATAAACTTAAAAAAACTTTTTAGTCTTAATATGTCTTTTCATCAAATTAATAATCAATAAATGAAATCAAAAGTTATTGTTTGGAGCCAAATTACAAGTATCTCAAAACAAGAAGTAGTTTGGCAGTTTCTTAAAAAACTGAATTTGTACGTGGCAGCAATTCCACTCCTAGGTATTAATCCAAGGGAAATGCAAATATATGTACAAGGACTTGTTAATGGAAGTCCTTAATGGCTTTTCTGGAAAAGCCAAAACTGGGGACAGCCCGTAAGTACATAAGCAGGTTACTTGAAAAACATGTTGTGGCATATTTTGGTACATTCGCACAATGGGAAATTACGCAGCAATGAAAAGGAATGAACCACTGACACCATAACGTCATGGACGGATCTCAAAACCACACTCAATGAGAGGCCACATGCAAAAGACTACGCCTTGTATGATTCAATTTCTTTGAAATCTTAAAACAAGCAAAACTAATCTATAATAAAGGACAGCTGATCAGATGTCACCTGGGGCTATGTCACCAGTGGAAGAGTGACATTTTCTAAGGGGCATGATGGAATTTCTGAAGATGATGAAAATACTCTATACGTTGATTTTCATGATGGTTACATGGTTATATATATATTATTACAACTTGAAAGTTTTATACGGAAAGTGGGTACATCTTACACATATTTTACCTCAATACAGATTAATTTAAAAATATTAATTATAGGAATGATTGTCTACCTGTTAAGTAACACAGTAGCTCACAGCAATGGAAAAGATTAAAGAGATTATACTATCTAACAACTCAGTCATCACATTTCTGCACTGATTATATTAGCATTTTGAATGGATAACTCTTAAGAAAATTTCTCATTTGGTATTTTGTAGGTAATAGCAGATACAATTTATTGAACACTTAGTAATGTCTTTAAGTGCTCACGATAACCACATGAAGCTTGGTTCTGTCATTATCTCCATTTTATGAATGAAGATTCTGAGGGTTGGAGAGATTATAACTTGCAAAGCTAGTTAAATGACAGACCCAACAAACCAATTCCCATCTTTTTTTTTTAAATTTTTTTTAACGTTTATTTATTTTTGAGACAGAGACAGAGCATGAACAGGGGAGGAGCAGAGAGAGAAGGAGACACAGAATCTGAAGCAGGCTCTAGGCTCTGAGCTGTCAGCACAGAGCCCGACACGGGGCTCGAACTCACCGACCGTGAGATCATGACCTGAGCCGAAGTCAGACGCTTAACTGACCAAGCCACCCAGGCGCCCCCCCCCTTTTTTTTTTTTATTTTTTTTTCAAATTTTTTCCCATCTTTTTTTTTTAACGTTTATTTTTGAGAGAGAGAGAGAGTTCAAGTGGGGGAGGAGCAAAGAGGGGAGGACAGAGGATCTGAAGCAAGCTACTTGCTGACAGCAGACAGCCCAGATAGCCAGTTGTGGGGCTCAAACTCAGGAACCCTGAGATCCTGACCTGAGCCGAAGTCCGACGCTCAACTGACTAACCCACCCAGGCACCCCTATTCACATCTGCTTTTTCAGTGGATGTTAAGAGGTAACCTGAATACCCTGTAATTAAGAAAGTTTACTTTCTGCTGAAGTCAGATCCTACTGTTAGAGAACAGCTGTTAGGTTTTTAGTCAAACAATATTATAATATTTCTTGATATTGAATCTTTATTTCAACCCAGGCTTCTAAGCAGAGACATTGGTGCCATTAATAACACAAATGAAAGAAACCATAGATTGTCACAAAGTGTCGGGCACTTTTCCAAAAGCTTCATTTTATAATTCACTTAAATCTCACAACACCACATGAGGAGGCATTGTTTTTACCCTCATTTTGTATGAGTGAACTGTGAACCAGGAGAAAACAAGAGTGAGTGAGTTCTCTAAGGGCATTCATTGGGCCATGAAAATTGTGTTGGAATTGAGAACCTGGCCACTGAATCTGTACTTTTAACCACCGCACTCTCCAGTCTGCCTCAGTTTGTGTAGCATCGTGTCCATGGATTTTCCCTGCATGTGGAAATCGCGCAAAGTGAGACACCATTCTGATATGTACATATTTCTTTTAATATAGTATCATGCACAGTGAAGACTGTCTGTATGCCTTAGGGAAAATTTAAAGAAGATTAACAATTTCAATATGATTCCATACTGGTAGTAATCTGTAGTATTTATTATCTTGCTGTATGTTATCTAGGGAAGTATTTCATTATAATAAATGTCTTGGTATTTCCATTTTTAGTGGACATATATTGATACATTCATTATCCATAAAAACAGGCTAGCTTTAAATTACCTTATTCTTAATAATTTATAATTAAAGATTTCCTTACATAATTTTTGAACTACCTGTATAATAACATTTACATGAATTATACACAGTAGGACAGTATTATCTACATTTAAACATAGAGATTGTGCAAAAACTCCTTGAAAAGGAAAATAATTCTATGCCAGGACACTTTATTCTGATCATATATTCAAATGAGCCACCTAGGGCATGTAGAGGTCAGATATATTTTCTTGTGATTAAGTGAAATGCTGAAGCTACATATTATTAAAAATATGCTTTAAGCCCCTCCCACATATGAGGGAAAATCCATACATCTAAGGACTATGGGGCTTAGAAAGATTATTCGTTCAAGGTCCACCCTTAGTAGGTGGCAGAGTTGAGATGTGAATCCCAATCAATCCATAAAGCTAATTCTCCTTCCAGCAGGTCAACCTTCTTTATCCGGGCCACAGACAACTCATCTGTTACTTGTGCATTTCCAATTTGACTTTCTCACGACTGGATAAAGCCTTTGGATTTATCTCCCATATATGTTGGCTTGTTTAATTTAGAGGTTATATTTTTAAAAAAACTAATTGAACAGACGTTAGATAGGTGCTATATACTTCACTTTCAAAACACTGGGAAGAATAAAAGGTTGTTTCCATTCAGCTCTAAAATATAGACATCCCCTCTCTTGTCAACAGTATTCTCAAGGGTTTCATCTCTCCCACTGTATTAGGACCAGCCAGGCAATCTGAAATGTAGAAAACTAGTAATTATAAACTGAAATACATTTTGAAATCATATTGCAGAGTATATGATTTTTGTTTGTTATTATTGTGTAATTTGTGCATTTGATGACATTTGTTGAGTACCTACAATATGCCAGAGTATCAGCTAGGAATCAATGATCCAACAAGGAAGAAACAGACAAGTGTCTCCATGAAGCTGATGTTCTAAGGTGGGGAAATCAATTAATAAGAAAACAAATCGATGTGATGAGAAGGGGACAGTGCTGTGGAGAAGAACACATCACAGTTAAGGAAAACAAACAAGATAGTGAGGATTGGGAGCCTGATCCCAGTCAGGGATATTTATTTAGAGGTTTCAGGAAAGACTCCTATAATGAAACACCAGTTGAGAGCAGAAACATGAAGGAACTGAGTGAGGAGAACATTTCATGAAGAATGAACTGACACTGTAAAGGTCCTAAAGCAGAAGAAAGCATGCTATGGTCAAGAAGCAGCAAGGAGGGGGCACCTGGGTGGCTCAGTCGGTTGGTTAAGTGCCGGACTCTTGATTTCAGCTCAGGTCCTGATCTCACGGTTCATGAGTTTGAGCCCCACATCAGGCTCTGTGCTGGCAGTGTGGAGTCTGCTTGGGATTCTCTCTCTCTGCCCCTCCCTTGCTCACACTCTCTGTCTCTAAATGAATGAATGAATGAATGAATGAATGAATGAATGAATGAAACATTAAAAAAGAAGCAGCGGCAGCAAGGAGGCCAGTGGGGGTGAACGGGGGGAGATGTCAGGGGATGAAACAGGAGACATAGCCAGGGCCAGACCATGTTGGCTTCATGGGGCTTACCAGGACCTTGCTTATCCTCTCATGATCAGAGAGTTAGAATAATGTGACTCCCTCTTTACAAGGCTTGTTGGGGCTACCACGTGCAAGAGATGGGGGCAGGGAGGAGGCAGACTGCGGGAGACTGTTGGGTGGTTATCAGAACAATCTGGGCAAGAGATATTTCTGGCTTGCTTGGTTGTGGCAATGGTGGTAGAGGAGATCAGCGGTACATCAGAGCATCAGGCTCTGTGCTGACAGTGCAGAGCCTCCTTGTAATTTTTCTCTCTCCCTCTCTCTCTGCCCCTTTTCTGTTCCTGCTGTCTGCCTGTCTCTCTCTCTCTCTGAAAATAAATAAATAAACTTAAAAAAAAGAAATTTAAGATCTGAGAGACTGGATAAGTTTACCTATGGAGCAAGAGGAGAGAGAGATAGGGAGGAGACACACAGATAATAAGGAGAGAGGTGAGCACAGAGGAGATGACCTCTGAAGTCAGGGGCATAAGGCGGATCTGGGAGCAGAGGGAGAATGAGTGAGAGGCAATGGCAGGAAAGGCAAGGAAGGCAGCATCCAGGAAGCCCAAAAGAAGAAAGCGTTGTAAGGAGTGGGTTCTACACTGTCACAAATGCTGCTGAGAAGTCAGAGAAGGACTGAAGACTGATCGCTGGATTTGCCAACACGTGGGGCACGGTGACCTGGACAAAGATTGTTGTTAAGTGTTTGGATTGAAAAAGTGATTGAAGCGAGTTCAAGACTTAATGAGACGAGAGGTATTGGACAATACTTTCAAGAAATTTTGCTGCAAATGGAAGCAGAGACACAAGGCAATAACTCAGGAGTTTGTGGGGTCAAGATAGTTGTCATTTAGAAGCTTTTTTAAAAATTTAAAATGGAAGAAATAGTATGTTCGAATGCTAAAAAACAGACAAACAGACAAATAAACATGAATAATTCAGGAGAAAGAGGGGAGAATTGCTGGTGTCCTATCTTTGAAGACCTGAAATGAGAACCCGCGTGCCTTTGGAGGGCTGGTGTGGGCAGTTACTGAGACAGCTGGTCACCCTGACAAGGAAGCCAGGTGAAGCCAAGGGTGCAGGAGAAAGGGATGGTGTTGAGTGCCTGTGGGTTCTTCTTCCCTACCCTACCCTTCCCTTCCCTTTCTTTCCCTTCCCTTTCTTCCCAGTTTTATGGGGATACAATTGACATAACTTTGTATTAGTTTAAGGTGTACGACATAATGATTTGACGAAAGTGTATGTTGCAAAATGGTCACCATAAATTTAGTTAACCTCCATCAACTCAAATAGTTACAATTCACACACACACAGCCACACACACACACACACACACCTGCCGTGATGAAAACTTTAAGATGTTCTCCTCTTAGCAACTTTCAGATCTCTAATACAGTTGGCAACCACAGTCACCATGCTGCACATCACATCCCAGGATTTATTTCTTTTGTACCTCGTTTCCTCTGGACTTGACTTTTCATCATGACTCTTCTTTAAGTGAAACAGCAAAGCTCATTTGAGGATGAAGCTAGGGGGGCTGTTAAAGATGTGAGGAGAGAGGGAAAGTAAGAGCTAATGACCCAGGAGAATGAAAGGGAGAACATGCTAGAAATGAAGTAGAGTCACTAAGCAGTCACACCTGTGATAATTACCAGAGCTAGACTTATTTTTATTTATTTATTTATTTATTTATTGACAGAGGTATAGGGAGGGGAGGAGAAAAGTGTTTCTGGCTAAGGTTGTTTTATCCCTTTTTCATCCTCTGAATCAAGTCTTTGTTCTAATTGAAAAATTCAGGGTAAATCAGCACATTATGCTTAAATTAGGACAGCATTCCATAACTGTCTCAAAAGAATCATGAACACCATAGACTTACTTAAGCCTATTAGTACTGTTTCCAAACTTTTATTGGTGCTAAATCTATACAAATGAATGACATTCTAGTGACTTCTAATTAGCTTCTAGGTTCTGATCCAAATTCCAGTTCCTTCTTAGAATGTGTTAACAGTGAAAGACTCCTTCGGCTTACTTTGTGTGAACTTACAGGAACAAGCTGTTGGGGGAAGGCAGCCATCTTTGGCTTCCTGTTAATATAAACAGAAAAGCTAGTGTAAAACACTGACATGAGTGTCTCCTAGCCCGAGTACACGCCATGTTACTATTACAGATTAATTAAATGATTGACAGACATGATGAACAGAATCACAGAATGTTGGAGCCAAAAAGCAACTTTGAGATCATCAGGTATGATCCATTTAATCTATAAATGATAAAAATGAGACCCAAAGAGTTGGGAAATTTGCCAGTAATTTTAAATCTGCTAATGGACTTAAAGCTCACCGGTCCACTTATCACGGCCTATTTTTTAAGTCTTTAATTCTTTTCTTCCTCTTCAATTATATAACAAATTATTACTCAATTATGTAATGTCTGACATTATTCAATTATGAATTTGTTTGCATATTCAGTAAGCCGCTTATACATGTGTAGCGGAGTGGTTTGCTCTGTGCAGGTGACTGTAGGTAGTGGGCTAAATCGTGTGTCCTCCAGATTCATGTCTACCTAGAACCTCGGACTATGACTTTATGTGGAAATCAGATCTTTACAGATGTATCCAAGGAAAGGATAAAGATATGATCACACTGAATTCAATTCTATCCCTTGAGAGTATCCTCATGAGAGACGGAGGGAAAAAAGAAAGGACATGAAGGCACACGGAGAAGGCAATGCGGCAGTGCAGACTGAGATGGGAGGGACATGTCTACGAGCCAAGGAATGACGATTGCCAGCAACTACCAGGACCTAAGAGAGAGACTTGGAACTGTTTCTTCCTCAGACTCTGGAAGGAAATAACTTTCTAACACCTTGATTTTGAACGTCCAGACCCTGAACTGTGAGAAAATATAAACTTCTGTTTTAGATCATCCAGTCTGTGGCAATGTGTTATAGCACAACTACAAAACTAATGCATTATAGAAGGAAGTATCAAACCCCAAGATCTGAAAAGGAAACAGAAAAACAAAGAAAACCCAATTCATGTGTTTAGGGCCATTATCGGGCATTACTGTGCAGCCTCCTCACTCAGTTGATGAACATGACCCTTCTTCCTTGGACTTGAAATGGAAACATGAAGTGGACTCTATAATTTATAACAGCACCACAGTCTATGTTACAAAGACCATGTGACACAGCGTTGGGGACATTTGATGCCAAGCCCTTCAGAATTTGGATTTTTTTTTCATGTGAGTATCAGAGAGTATTACTTTTATCATGTTTGTTGTATACTTCCTGGGAAGGGAAAGGAGGTAACATGGTATTGTTTGGATTTTAGAGCATTTATTTAATAAGCAGTTTCCCTGCACCCATCTATCTCTGTGCGAAGGGGTTTTACTAAGCTCATTGAATTACAAAGCATATTAGTACTCATATCCATTTCCCATTGCTGCATAACATGTTATCATAAGCTCAGCAGCTTGAAACAGCACGCATTTATTATCTCACAGTTTCCGTGGGTCAGGGATATGGACATGGTTTAGCTGGGTTCTCTGCTCGGGGTCTCAAAGCTGCAATTAGGGCATTGTCTGTGCTGTTCTTATCTGAGGTTCTGGTTGTTCTTTCAAGTTCATTCAGGCTGTTGGCAGAATTTAGTTCTTTGCAATTGTAGAACTGGTATCTTTGTGTTGTTTGTTCAGGTTTTTTTTGTTTTTGTTTTTTTATTGTTTTTTGTTTTTTTGGTGCTGGCTGTCAGTTGACATCAATCTCAGCAACTAAAGGTCCCAGCCACTTGGCCCCTCTGTATGTGGTTCACAATGACACGGCAGTCTGTTTTCCTCCAGGCCAGCAGGAGAGGGTCTCCATCTCTCTCACTTAGTCTCAGACTTTATTTGCCTCTGACCCAGCTTTAAAGGCTTTATGAGATTAGGTCAGGCTTGCTAAAAAGTCAGCCAATTAGAGACTTTAATTACATCTTTCAGACAGAATGTAATCTAATCGTGGGGATAAAATCACATCATATTTGTAAGTCCTGCCCACACTCTAGGAGTGCTTCCCGGGGGGAATCTTAGGGACCAGTTCAGAATCCTGTCTCCCACAGCACCAGTAACAGTGAGCCTTTATTGATTCCTAGCATGTGTTTTTTGTTTATAACTTTGGAATATGAGTATTGGCAGGGGTTTCAGAGATCATTGGTCTAATGCACTGTCTACTTGCGGGCACTTCCTTCCTCCTTTCCTGTTCTCCCTTATTTAATATGTTTTCAGAATAACCAACTTATAAATGGCCCCAGTGGCTTGACAACTTTTGTTCTCACTTACCTGTAATGGAAGTGGCTCATCCCTTCTTAGATTTCACACAAGCATAACAATATTTGGAATAAAATGTGAGTTATATATTTTACGAATGAAGTTAAATGGTCAGAGAGGAGTAATAGGTTTGAGTTCTGGCAATATATGTGCTTTTGTCGTTTTTTCTAAAGGGGATTTCTCTAGCAGCTCCTACTATGACCTCTCCGAGCTTCCTACTGAAAGAGCTGCAGAAGATGAAAAAATAAAAATAAAAAAGATGAAAATTCGCAGCAGTGTTGATAACTAGACCTAGGACTGAACCCAAGGGAGAGAGTCCACTCTCTCTGAAGGGCTGAGAGACCTGACATGAATAGCGGATTGAGTCACTTATGAACTCCACACTCTTCTCTGAAACCCCAGAGCCAGTCCACCTGCACATACACGAATTCACAAAGGCCGACCATCCTTTCCTACCTTTTTCTGTTTGACCGTTGTTTCAGCAACGCAATCTCTTCCAAAAATGAAAACTGTATGACTACTGATTCTTGTGCCGCCCAGAGTGATGTTTTTCTAACCCTGTTACCAAAGCCAGTTTGCCAAAGCATAGGTAAAAGCAAAAGAGAGGGAAGGACACTGAGAGGCCAGGAAGAAAGAGTGGGTGTGTGTGGATGTGTGCACATGCGCTGGGAGGGCTGCTGGTGCCTAGTCTCATCCCGGGAATATAATCCTCAGCAATAAAGCATCGTCAACTGCTAGGGGTGATGGAGTCCAGGTGAGCCTCGTCCAAAAATACAGATTCATAAAAATGATAGTGGGCCAGAAATCATATTTAAGTCCAGCCGAGCCATGCGTGTTTTAGAATCTCTGCCTATAAACTGCCACTGTGAAGAGTATCAAATCAGAGCTCAAGTGCTCCAGAATGGGGTCAAGGACAATTCATATGCTCTGCTGTTGGTAAATAGCAGGAAGGAAATGATTTTCCATCATCTAAACATCAGTAAACCAGAAGAAAATCAACGCAGAGCTTGTGAAAAGTCTTTTAGGAAAAAAAAAGACCTTGGAGACATCATCTTAAACATTCAGAAACAGGGACACTTGTGGGGTAAAAAAAAATATAAATAGCTAACAGATGTCAAAAACAAAATCAATAGACAAATGAGATTTGGAAACATTTTTTAATGCAGACAGTAGACAGAGGGCTAATGTTTATGACATATAAAGACTTCTTGAAAATTGACAAGAATGGGATAAACAAAGCAGTGAATAAAGACATGATGAATTAACTGTCAGAAGAGCAAATCCCACTGACAGACATAAAAAAGATATTCATTGGTAGTCAGAGAAATCCAAATGCAGATAACAGCAAGGCAGGACTGTTGACGTAACATCGATAACTTTACATGGAACAGAATGGCAAGCAATGCAGAAAAAAAGTAGCATGATTGTTGGCACACATGTGGGGTCGAGGTGCATTATTGGCAAAAATGAAAAAGGTTCAATCCTTTCTGAAAAGATATTGTGAAATAAAAAGCACCAAATGCAGACATGTACACACAATGTCATAATTGTAAAATGGAGAAAAATAATATTCATAAATGCGAATGAGTTAATGCATATTATTATATCTATATGTGATCAGATGTGCATGAGAAAAATATGCAACGATACGTATTAAGTTTTTTGTAATGTCTACACTTGAAAGAGGAGAAAAATGAACGAGAGAAGTGACTTGGGTAAACAATGCAAGAAGCAAAGGGAAAAAGGAACTTTGCCTAGAAAAGGAAAAGCATATGACATATTTTGAACTTTACTTTTTATTTGGTTATGATAATACAATGCTGTGAATGTCCCTCATCAAGCTTTTATAAAAAATATCATTTTATATCTAGATCTAAGCATTTTCATGTAACGATGCTTAAGAATCAATAGACAGCAAGGAAGTATTCCAAAATCTTCAGCCATACCCTTCTGAGAGTGAAATCTGTCCTTTTCATTTTCTTCTTGTATATGACACACTGTATTCCTATAGTCTTGATATTTTTTAATAATGAGATTTTTTTTATAAGAAAGGATAGACATCCTAGTTCACTCAGGTTTATGTATAATAGGATTTAAACTGGGTAAATTTTTCCCTAATAATCCCACATTTTGTTTAAGGAAGTTAAGTGAACTTTCTTTAAAATAACATCAAGAGATGATTAGTGGTTAATATACTGCCTTGACAACTTAGCAGAGAAGTCTAAAGAGGAAATTGTGATCACACTCAAATGAAGATGTTTTGACTATAAAGATGTTAAAACTGGCTTCTGTTCTCATCTTAATGGATGATCAGATTTCTCCAGTTGACAGTGAGTCATATCAGTAGTTAAAAGAGACCCAAACTTTTTGGATTATTTAAGCATGTTCTCTCTTGGAACCCTAGAGATTGATATTGCTTTTGTAAGAGTGAGAACAAATAGGAAAATTGATTACTTAAGAGCTGCATGGGCGCCAGAAGAAACAAAGGAGATTAACTGCTGGTCACAAGGGGGAGAATACCACACTTCAGTCTTTTATTTTTAATTTTTTTTAATGTTTATGTTGGGGGTGGGGAGGGGCAGAGAGAGGGAGAAACAGAATCTGAAGCAGACTCCAGGCCCTGATCTGGACATTTAACCGACTGAGCCACCCAGGCACCCCACACCTAGTCTTACAACGTTTGTGTTTCCAGATGCCCTTTAATGCAATATCAAGATTTCCCCTTCCATTCACTTTCAGAAATTGCTTTAGAATCCAAAGAGGAAACCAGATGCTTTTGAAGAAATCAACAACAATAGGTTGACAATTTATGCTTAAAATTTAAGCAATATAGATTAGATAGATGATAGATAGATAGATAGATAGATAGATTTTGAGAACAGGGTAAGAGTAAAGAAAGTAAATAAACATCTTAACAGACAATTAAATTACATTTGAAAAGAACAGTCTGGGCATTATTTGAATAGGACAGAAGGCAGTATAGTATTGAGGAAAAATCATAAAAGATAGTTTATGTTAAGTGAAATTTTGAATCTGCAAATACATCACATAAACACCTTTGGATTATAGGTATATACACTGTTATTTTCATTACCCCAAATCACCTGTGCTTTTTCTAACAGCAACGTTCTTTTCAGCACATACTTTGAGAATGGTAGAGAATAAGCCCTTCGCGGTATCTAAAATAAATTCTAAGTAAAGCTAAAATTTTCCAATAAATTTGTCTGCTGAGCATTACGATCATTTTTATTGTATTCACAAAATGGTCTTTCCTTTATGAACAAAGACACAACAGATACAGCAAGTATAAGCAATATTTCAAAATAAAAACTTGAACTCTACAGCTCTATCTACAGAAAGAGAAAGAGAGATGAACAGAATGGAGAATTAACAGATTTCTTATGGGGTTTGATTAGTAAAGCTATGCTTAGGGTTTCCTAGTTTTATTTTGTTTGGCTTTTAAATAATTGACAGTGAATTCTAATAGTTGTTTCTTTAGCTGGCTATCTAGGATGTTAGTGCTAACCTGACTTTTTCCTCATTATCTAGAATGCATGACACCGCCCCCCAGCCCCTGCTTACTAAATCTCAAGGGAATTTCATTTCTGAAATTTATCTTTTGCCAACTACAACCAAATATTTCATTACAGAATTGATTTTATTTTCTCCTCCATGGACACATCCCATAGATACTACCCACCCAGCATGACACCTGTTAAATTGTCCTATAAATCATTCTCCCCTTCAGTTTCCTTGCCACCATTCAAGAGAAACCTGGGGTAATTGATCCTGATGCAGTCTTCCCAGAAGATCTATTTCACCATCCAAAAGGGACTTTTCAACTGTCCCACTAAATTCTCCCAACAGTTTTCAAGTGATGTATGGTAACATGCTTTTCCAAGGGGAAAAAGATTTTTGACAGTTTGAACTTCAGAAGAAAGAAATCTGTGACAAATTAGCTGTTGCCTCCTTCTATGCTTTTCTTCAGTCTGTCTCTGCAGCTCGTTAACATCACTTATTTATCTGTGAGTTCCTTGCCTGTTGTAGACCAATTGTTGATGAACACCCTTTTAGGCCGCTCACTGATTTCCATGAGCTCTGGCTTTCTGAGTCTAGTCAAGGGCAAGTACTTAATTTCATGGTTGTTTTAAAAATAATGTTAGGGATATCATCAGTTTGTGTTTTAACTTGAAAGCAAAATTGGTACTTTGACTCAGCACCCGAGCCTTGGATTTCTCAATAAGCAATGTCTTACAGAGTTTGACAGCCAGACTTCATACATAGAGCATATTCCAGATGCTACAAGGGGAGTGGAAGAGAGTTGCTAAATTCTATCTTCATATCATGTGCTCTAGCACTTTGTTGGAAGATTACCGATGCACTTGAGATTTTAGAAGCTCAGAAAAGGCAAATCCTTATTATTCAACAAAAAGCAGCATGACAAGGGCATTTATTCATTCAGTTTTCCATTGTGTTCATTTTTCCCTTGTTATTGTAATGTGAACCTAAAATTATTAAACATTCGTTAGAAGAAGAAAACCCACCCCTATCAGCATGCTACATGAGAAGCAAATCAAAGTCAGGTCCTGGGGTTAAGAAAATAGTGTTAAAAGGCTTGTTAAGAATCTCTAATTGCATCATTGACATCATACTGCTTTTTTAAAACAATCAGAGAAAATTAAGAATAATGAATCAGAAACTTGAGCATTACATTTTCCTAATAAGAAATATATATTTTAAAATAAAGAAAAAGCCTCTCTGAAAGATATATCCTAAATTGAGAATACTTAGTTTCATCTACGAGCTGAACATAAAGTATATTTGGATTTTGAACCCAATAATCTGAATGCTTATAACCTTAAGACCAAAATACTATTCGCATGTATCACTTTTGGGGATCAAAACTTCTGGATCTTCACAATGGAGAACGTATTAAGAATTTTTTGAAGATTCTTTGAAATTAAGAACCATTTTAAGTTAGATAACTTCTGTGATCCTAGCTCAACAAATATTTGAGTTATTCTCAGCTTTGACAGGATTTTCTTCAATTAGTATATAATTGTATATAATTGGAGCCACTTATATTTCCTTAAATTTTTTGGTATAGTTCACAAGAATAAAAAGTACTTAGCTTTGAGTATAGCATTAGTTTTGCTTATATGTTTAAACTTTGTATTTATCAATAATGCAGAAGTTTTAAAATATATCTGGCAAATGCTATGAAATTGATTTGATCTCCAGAGAATAGTTCCCTATGTGCTAAGGAGATGACAGGCCTGAGTCAATTTCAGGCAAAGTGTTTGCCTAAGAAATACTCTTACTACACTAAGAAATATCCTGTCCCTGTGTAAAACTGTTAGGAAAACCTTCTTGTGCAGTCATAATTAAAATATGAACAGATTACCAGCTCCTTTGAATGGAAGTGTTTTTAGAGCAAACTACAGTCCATGAGCCAAATCTAAAGCTGTTTATTTCTCTATGTCTGAGAATGTTTTTTTTTACAGATGAACATTTATACTAGATTGATGGTAAGAAACACTAACTTTAAACTTCAGTTACCTGAAACTAATATAACACTGTATGTTACCTATACTGGGATTGAAATTAAAAAAAAAAACTTAATAAAATTTTTAAAAAGGAATTTTGTCCTCCTGCCACAAATGAACTCCATTCTTTTTACCAGTAGACCTGTATTAGGAGTGTTCCCAATTACTATATTTTGAAATTCATGAATACAAATTTGTCACAGTTATTTTACCTCTTGATAGTCAAGTACCTACATAATAGCCTCAATTTTGCCTGTTGGTCACAAGATTAATATATTTGCTTTTTAGGCCTTTACAGAAGCAGTATGCCTACTTCTGCCTTAGAACAATATGAAAATCTATAGAGATAGAAAAGGAAGTTTTCTGCCAAATAGTAAAGAACAGAAACTTTATATTCACATAGGGCTTGATTGGATCCAGGACCTGATATTTATTACACTATGAACCTGGACAACTTGCTTCCACTCACTGAACTTCGGTTTATTCATCTATAAACATGAGTCACTGTGATATTATAATGGGGTTAATAATAAGATACCTACCTCATAGGATTGCTACAAAGATTAAATTGCCAACCTCATAGACAGATGTAAACAATTATATATTATAGGGAAACAAATGTTCAGATGCTCACCCTGGTTTTATACGGAAATTCAACCCTTGGCAACCCCCATGACCTTTGTAAACATACAAGCGAAAACATAATCATAGAAGGCAAACCGACTCCCAAATACTTCAAGGAAGAGTTTGAAGAGGGAGGCTTCTGTTTTCAGAGTTTTGTTTGTTTGTTTGTTTGTTTTTGTCTTGTTTTTCCCTTAGTAATGACTAGGGCTTACTTAGGTTTAACAGTCTATTATTATCAGTTACATTCTGTGATCAATTGGAAGTATCGATAATTGGGAACCTACCAAGCAAGAGGCTTATTGGAAAGGACCCCACAGAAGTTTTGGACCTGGTTCAAGACACTTGTTCTAGAAGCTTGCTCTCTTTACCCCCACACACCCAGGAAGTGCCAGATGGGTTTTCCCAGGAGAAGAGGCCTTAAGTTCCTGTTGCCCAGTTGGAATGGGTGATAGCCCATGAATCCACGAATTTTCACGCGACATGACTGAGAATCCCCCTACCTGTGTTCTGGACTTGCCTGCTGTTGACCTTCTAGTTTGTATGAAAAGGGGAAGGTGCCCCACACCAGGGCTGCATGGCTAACCGCCCAGCAAGAGAGTAATGGACTCTGTGCTAACAACGAACACTGACACCATTAGCACCTTCCTTGTTAGGATCCTTTTCCCAGTGTTAAAGGACACCAGGGAGGGCTGTGGTCACCTCATGGATCAGAAGGTATCTCCTACTGATGCCTGGTGTTAGCAGTACCCGGCCCAGCAGGTGTAGCTCCTGGAAATGGGTCTCTTTCCTCTGTCTTCAAAAAAGGCAAAAGGGAGAACAAATAAGTGGCTTTCTCCCACTGCAGTTTCATGTTATGTATTCTGCAGCCCCGAGGAAGGGTTTCAGAGCAAGGCCTACTTGGTCACAGAATGATTCTCTAGCATAAAAGACTAACAGAACGGAGTATGTTAAATTATAAATGCTTTAACCTTATGATTCGTTGGCACCTAGAAATTTTAATCTCGGTAATAACACCTATTGGAGAAAGGTTTCCATTTACAACGAAGCATTTTTTTTTTTTGTCTATTGAAAATAAAATGAACCAAACAGCACAAATTACCTGAAATATTTCACATTGGCATTCCCTACCATCACAAGCTACTGTATCTTCTTAAATGTAAAGAAGATTGAAGATGTGGCTGATGTGTTTTATGGTGTCTGTATTTTTCATAGATGAATAACTTGCTTTTTATGAATATTCCAAAAGCAAATGAGGAATCTATTTGCATACCTCATTAATGATCCCTTTTTAGCAAGAGCATGTTCCTAATTTTATATATCCATAAACATGTCCTTTCATCATCTGAATGAAAAATAATATATTTTCTGCCAGAATTTATACTTGGGTACTGGTGTTTGAAAAACATAAATTATACTAAAGATTTTGATATTTGAGAAGAATAAATTACAATATTGATATTACCTGAACGATGTTCGTAGTACGCTGGACTCTCATTTTCTTGACTCAGTCCTTACATTTTCATCTATTGATCATCATTGGCTTTAGCTTTATTATTATTTATATTTTTTATGTGAATATGGGAGAAATGTGATGTTAAGAAATAGTGTTTGATTTTCAGATAGTTGATAAAATGTTTTTATACATGTAATCATTTATATTCTTGGATAAGGATTTCTCTTATAAGTGTTTTTCCCTTATGTGTACTTTTGTTTTTATGCTATAACATGCCCCAATTGAGAAAAACCAGGATACACAAATGTCTCAGCTACTATCTGGAAGTTGCACACTCCTACTTAGAAAGACAGAAGATTAACAGCAAGTATTAGTGAACTTCCATGAAACATAATTCTTTATATTCAAAATAAGACTACTAAAATTGCATGAAGGGAATGGAACTGACTTCGCTGTTTTCCACATATTTATTTAATGCATTTATTGAATGGCCACCAAAAACACACAATTGTGGGCAGCTCAGCCCTCAGGAACCAAAATGAAATAAATTCAATAACTAAAAATGGTAATGTGTTATCGTAGAGGTATGCACATGGAGTATGGAAGCTCATAGAGGATCATTGATTTTATGATCAAAGAAGACTTCTCAGAAGAGGTGTCATATGAACTGAGCTGGTGAGTAGGAGTTTCCCAGAAGAGGAATATCATTTCTTCAGGAGCATGTGTGGAGATCCAGAGAGCAGCACTATTTTTAGGACTTCATATTTTGAATAGCAAACAATGAATCTGAAGGTATAGGCTGGAAACTAGAGAATTTGTATTTGTCTTGAAATTCAGGAGAATTTTGAAGTTCAACAATGGGATAACTAATAGATTTGTTTTAATTTCGCATCATAGTGAGATTTGTTTTATTTTCACATCCTTGGTATTCTTTTATTCATTCTAGATATGTTTGTAGAATTCAATATGTATGAGCTCCCCCACATCGTTTTTTTTTTTTTTTTTAATTAGGACAATTGGACACATAGAGTTAAGTGACTTAGCCTACAGACCACAATTTCAGGTGGTTAAAAGCACTAGATGCCAGAATTTTTCATTTTTTAGATAAATGTTCAGTGCAAATGAACATGGGGCATTTTCCTGCACTACCTTTCTCTTTCCAGGATAATAGTGAATAGTTTAATGAGGTATTTAAAGAAACCATTTACAGTTACAAAATGTACAGGTCCCAGTTGGGATGAATTTAGATAGTAATGTGTTAAACAGGTAGTCTACACCAAAAAAACCCACACTATGTGTCAGCTGCTCAGAAAGAGTGTGTTGACTCCTTACAGGTGATATCAATTAGATGATATATCAGCTCTAAGTGGCAGCTCTTTCTGTCTGGGGTGCAGAAAATCACGATAAAAATGCCCTATGTACTAGCGATCCCGTTTGCCTGTGCTATTAGGAACCGTCCTTATGAATTTGTAACTTCTAGATGCTTCCCTGTAGCAACACCTTTTTAACCAGTATAAATTCAACAGGCATTTTCTATCAGAGAAAGGATAGATAATACCGTAATAGATACGGTATCAATTCAATTGATTCTAATACACAAAAATGCTTAGGTCTGTACTTAGTTAACAATTTGTGAAACAAACTATTAAGCTGATTCTAAAACACTCTGCTCAAGACAGCCCTAGACAGAATGTATTATATTGCTTCGAAGAGCAGTCAGGAAAAAAGTCCTAATGCTAGACCACAGAGAGGTATTTTAGGGGGATAAATACAAACAACATAAGTTACAGTGTTAATTTCAACTGGAGAGATTTAGTGACAGTGAAGGGAAGGGGTAAGACTTCTTTACTCATCTTTTCTAAAGCACTCCCTTCCCTTCCCTCCCCTTCCCTGCCCTGCCCTTCCTTTTATTTCTTACCGTTTCTTTTTGGGGTAGATTTCTTTTGCAAACTGAAATGAAATATTATCAATAATGCTGAACTCCTGGCCGTCCCCTTGCTTGCCCATCTCTTCCCTCCCCTGAAGTTGCATATTTTTGTCATGTACTTCTCCTGTGTACAACATACCCAAATAAGTTTATTATTGCTATGTATACTTTTGTCTATATATTTTATTAAAGTATAATTAATATACAGTGTTATATTAGTTTCAGGTGTACAATATGATGATTCGAGAATTCCACAAATTACTGAGAGTTCATCATAAGTGCATTCTTAATCCCTTTATCTACTTTCCCAGTAAATTTATTACTGTTTATGTATGTTTTATGGCCTTAAGTGGTATGATACTGTTTTTATTCTTCTGCATTTGTTTCTTTAACTCAACATTCTACAAAATTGTTATGGACGAATATATTTTATTTGTATATGTTATTTATATATAAATGTCAGGGTGAGCTTAATCTTCCTTTTCTTCAGTGATGGACAGTGTGTAGCCTACACATTTTTGCTATTAGTCACAGTGGTGTGGTAACCATGTTGTATCTGTCTCCTTGTTCATACATGTGACAGTTTCTCCAGAGACACGTCATGACTAGGGCTAATTCATGAGGCACATTTGTGGAAATTAATACGCATGTATTCTTGATGCAAGAAACCCCATGTGGAAATTAATACGCACGTATTCTGGAGGCAGGAACCCCCACATCAGGGTGCATAACTCGCTGTGCACAGCAGAAGACAAATTCACCCTTCCATGTTATCCTTTGGCTAAGTCCTCTTATCTCAGACACAATTTGGTGGCTCTGGTCATCTAAAAATAAAATCACTTGGTCACAGGGAATGAAATCTACAGATTTCTCTTCACCATGTTTGTATCGGTTACACGGTCTTCAGTAGGGTTTAATAGCTTACAGTTTCCCACTTTCAAAACTTCTGCCTTGCCAATTGCCTTTTTTTTGGTCCATTTGACAGAGGTGAAATTGTATATTGTTGTTGCCATAACGAATCATTTCCAAGACACTTGTGAAAGATAAGTCTGTTCATGGATATGCCCAGATTTTCCTGGTCTGTCTCTTTGTAATGGGGCTTTTTTGCTTCCCATAAAGAAGTTTTAAATTTTTACCATGCACATGTTTATCAGATCTTTTTTATAGTTTATCCTTATTATGTAGACTAGCTGCCATAATCACTTGCTGCCTGGAGCGTGTGACAATTCTGGGACTCTGCCAAGGGGCCGTATCAACCCGTAAATCGCCATGTCAGGTTAGACGATCTCCATGCCCGTCTCTCATCCAAATCGTATGAACTCTTTCGGGCCTCACAGTCATGATAGTACATATGGTGATCATTTTCAGTTCAATACAATCGCATCAATAATAATGAAATATCTAGCTACCTACCAGTGAAAACATAAAACGGACCACAGTAAACCAAAGATCAGTAACAGACGAATCAAATTTTAAATGTAAAGTGTCAATTACGAAGATGATGAAGAAAATTATAGGTGAATATCTTTTTCATAATCTTTGCAATTCAGAAATTTTTAATCAAATTTTAGAGGTAACTTGGAGATCATAAATAAATCACAGATTTGAATTCATGAAAAAAACTTTCATACGACAGAGCACCATAAAAATCAAAATAAACAAAACTAAGGAAAAAGATGATAAATTTTCTGAGACAGATATGGCATACAAAGCATTAATATTTTCATTACATAAAACTCTTTACAAACTGAAAGAATATACTTAAATGTCAACAGAAATATTAATAATGCATAGAACAAGATGTTATTAAAGAAGAAATACAAGCTGTTGATATTCACTTAACCTGTCTTCAGGAAACTGCACATAAAAACTGAGGTATTAATGTCTTGCTTACCAGATTAGGAAAAAATAAGGATTAATGAGATTATATAAGGTATGACAATTAATAAGGTGGTTTTTAAGCTCTTAATACAATTTATATCATACAGTAAACGTTCACTTAACAGTAGTTATTTATTGATAATGTCAGATGAGGATATGAATAAAATAGTACCCATATACAGTACTGTTGGAGGTGTAAATTGGTATAATTTATGTTTTAAAAATATATTCTTGGGGCGCCTGGGTGGCTCAGTCAATTGGGTGTCCGACTTCACCTCAGGTCATGATCTCACAGCTCATGAGTTTGAGCCCCTCATCAGGCACTGTGCTGACAGCTCAGAGCCTGGAGCCTGCTTCGGATTCTGTGTCTCCCAATCTCTCTCTATCCTCCTCTGCTCATGCTCTGTCTCAAAAATAAACATTAAAATATATGTATATGTATACTCTGACTGCAATGTAGAATGGGTTGTTAGAATTGTATGCAAGATTGAGTGTATTAAGGACTTTCATGAAGCCAGTGTTTATGCTAACTCTGAATTGGAAAGAACTCAAATTGTTGTGATTAGAGAATGTGGTTAGATTGTTATATATCAAAGAACTGGGATACTAGAAGCTGTTATAAATGATACTGTACATCAAAAATCTCCTTGATACATTTTTGAGTTGGAAACAAACACTGCTTACCAAAGAGTAGAGGATATTATCTTCCATTTCTAAAACAGTTTATTACACTTAAAATATTTAAATATATTAAAATTAATATATATAGGGTCATATAAATTTTGTGTAATATAATATTAAATGCATAACATATAAATGTATTTAAATAAAAATTAAATATATATAGTAACTTTATATATATAATCTAATATATTATATATATAAAATCTTATCTATTATATATCTGTATACATATATAATCTTATCTATTATATATACATATATAATAATAATAACATAAGATAATAAATCTTATCTATTATATATATATATATATAAAATCTTCTTAACTGAACTAGTTTTACATGGTAAATTGCAAAGAGAAAACTACTTTGGGGCACCTTGGTGGCTCAGTCGAATAAGCGTCCAACTCTTGGTTTCAGCTCAGATCATGATCTCACGGTTTGTGGGTTTGAGCCCTGCACTGGGCTCTGTGCCAGAGCCTGCTTGGGATTCTCTCTCTCCTTCTCTCTCTGACCCATACCTGCTTTCTCTCTCCTTCAAAATAAATAAATAAATACACACACATACAAAGAAAAGAAAATTACTTTGTTTTTCTCAAACCACTGCTTCAGTCACATTCTATCAGCTGTTCAGTGGCTTTGGATAACATTTTTGACAGATTTTGAATGCATGATTCTAGTTCGCATCAGCAAACAGGTGTCATAGTGAACATTGAAATAAAAAGGAGTTCGGTAAGATGGGACTACAGAGATAACGGCAAGAGTAAGGAAGCCAAGACGTGATGAAGCACTTGGGGACTGCCAGTGGTGGACCCCGTTACCAGCAACAGTTATGCCTTCAGACGTAAGATTTGGGAGTTGTGACTTGAGCCCTTGAAGCAGGAAACCAAACTTTAGCTATGGGGCTCTGCCAGAGTTGTCACCATGGGTAAGAAAACACAGGCATTACCCAGTAGAGGGTATAAGTGAAGTAAAAGGGCTTAAATTCTCTTTCTTTCTCTCTCTGATGTCTGGCTGGTGTGGTGCCTTAGCTGGACGGACACAATCAGAAGTCACAGGATACGGGGGGCCAAAGAGATGCAACGTACTGGGGTCACCATACTGGGCAAGGAACAGGGCAGGAAAGAACCAGAATGGATCAGAAAGTGCAAACCTAGAATAACCAGTATAATATAGCTTTTGGGTATATTTCAGACAATAAAACAGTATCATTTTCAAATTTAAAAGTCCAGTCTAGTCTATAGAAAAACTTGAGTCACACATTTAGCCCAAGGCCACTTCCTTTCCACCCCTAGAGGCCAGCAGTGGCCATCACATTGACAGTCTTTTTTTTTTTTTTTTTTTCTCCCCCCCACCCATGGTGTTACCTCTGGCTTCTCTAGGGATTGGGCAGGTTGTGGGGGTTATGAATAGAAGAAACAGGATTTTTTTTCCTCAATATTTTTCTTGTCCTTACTTGACTGATAAAAGCTTTCTGTCATGGCAAGCCTCCAAAATGATCATTCATTTATGGGCTAATGTGGGATCATTGGATTGGGGACCTTCACATCATGAACTGTGATCTTTTACATGGACTATGCACTCTCCTGCTGCTGTTTTGAGATGTCCCTCAGCTTCTGTCCTCTAGTGATGTCAGAAGACTGGTGGCTTTCTATATAGATCACTCATCTGAGTCATCTTTTCCTCTATTTTAGAACTGTAAGTTATAGAAAATTGATAGTAAAGCAAATGATTCGTGTTCATAGAAATGCAGATTGTGTCCGGTTAAGTGCTATTGATTACTGCCCTCTGGATTGTTGCCAGTTTTGCATCTACTAAGCAAATGAATTTCAACATTTTTGTTGGGTGTCTATGTTTGTCTGTTCTTTGGATTCTTTTTTAAACCCGTTGTGACCACTTACCAATTCCCTCGTTAGCAAATGTGCTAAAATCTTTGATACGTGTTTATTTTACATGAAAGCCACGGTTTTACCTTTGTTTCTTTAAATATCCTTTATCAAAATGTTCTGACCTTTCTTTCCTAGTATCTACATGCTCCACCACCTGGTGGAGAGGTCCTTTCTAGATGGCTTACTTATCCACATCCGACAACTTCCTCCTGGTTTATGGGAACTCAGACACCCATGACTTATCCAAAGGCGGAAGTACAGTGATGCTAACTTCTACTCTCTCTCCTCATTCTGCAGTTCAGAAGAGCTACAGACAGGTGTGGGCCAGAGAGGGAACTATTCTCATGGTTTTCTTAAAGACATGCATAATTTCTCAAGCTCTTTTATCTGTTATCTTTTTTTTTTTTAATCTCACGGAGAGGGAAACAAGAACACTACAGAACTGTTTATAGCTTACAAATTCCTACAATCACCCCACCTCTGCTACCTTCCCCAGTTATTTAGTCCTCCTTTTGATTGGTTTTCAGGATCAGTTTGCAATTGTTGCAGACTGCATTCCCTGGGAAGCAGGCTCTGGTAAGAACAGTATGCAAGGTTTTTGGGAGTGCTTTCAACATGTAGGGTGGAGTGAAGGGAGAAGGATTTGGGATAGAGAGGGGTTTAGCTATGATGCAGTCACAGCAAAGCCCTCCACAGATTCTTTGGAGGGTTCCAAAGCTTCGGAGGCCATTTCGAGTTGTCTGAATTTGACGCAAGAAGGCCAGTCCTTTTGAAACCTTCATCAGCCTATGATGGGATATGGGTTGCCTCTGGGAAGGAGAAAATATCAACTTTGTTTAGCCAAGTACAAGTTGTGAAGAGTCACCCAGGTTACCATACCCCAGAATTAGGTGGAATGAGTGTTTTGGTGTTTGAGTGGGAATCTGGTCCGGGGTCAGGGGCGGGGGTGGGGGTGGGGAAGAGTGTATATCTGCTCATGAATCCTAGGGCAATATACTTAACACCTTGTGGTGTGTTAATATTAATGTGGAGGCATTTGTTTGTCTATGTTCACAGCATCCTTGGGACTTTACCCCATAGGTATCAGATATCAGGAACTGCCTCACTCAACATGCAACTATGAGTTATATACATACATAGGTGAGTATGTATATAACGTTTTAAAGCGTATAGAGGTATTTGAAAAGAAAATATTACCACTGGGTGTCTCTAGGTAGTGAAATTTTCTTGCCCTCTTTTTTTTCCTTTTAACATTTTACAGATTCTTGAATTTCTTGAATTCTGTCAGTAAAAACTCAGCATGTAGAGGCTATGAATTAAAAAAAAATAAGCAAGCAGACAAACACACAAATAAGAAAAATAAACTCAGAGCCCACTTTAGTTCATGAAAGAAAGCATTAAAATACACTCAATAGCTCTTGGCTTCCGGTAAAGACATCACCTCCACTGCTTCTGGGCAAAGACAGAAGAAATCGAACTGCTGACACCATGACTTCTGTGGTAGAATGGGTGCTTCCATCATCATACTTGCCTGAAAATTGATTCTACATGGAAGCAAGTTTGCAAAAACAATTTTACATGGGTGTGTTTGATCCACACGGTCTATGTGACATGTCCACACCCTAGTTTTATGTCTCTATTTTCAGCATGCAGGATTTATAAGGCACAGAAGTTTCCAAAATAAGGAGTATCGAAAAGGTGCTTAGTAACCAGAAAACATAACAAGTGACCATTACCATATATTTTCAATATAATTACAAAAAAAGTAATCTTTAATTAGAAAAGATAAAACTTTTGACACTCATATCTAGACTTCTAACTTCCTTCCTATAAGCCTGTTGTTTATGCTTCAAAAGCGATTTTTAAAATACATTTGAAATATGATTAACCAGTAAAACCAGCCCGTGTTTACAGTACTGTTTCATGTTCTAAGGCTAGTTTTTCCCTATTTGGAAAGTAGGAATGCTGATATCTGTTATGAAATGTTGTTTGTATTCTAGAAAATGATTATGAAGTGACAGACTTGTAGTAGTCATTGGTTAAACAGTAATTGAGCATCATTAATGTTACAGGTATCCTTATTGTCAATGCTCTATTGATAAGAGTAGGGCAGACATTCTCTCTCTCTGCTAATTTTATTATCTACATGCATGTTTAATGCAGAGAAAAAGCGTTGACTATTTTCCTGTAGGCTTTTCTATCCTCGGATCTTTGGCATACATATTGTTATTCTTATATGTCATTTTGATCTTCAGCTTCCTGAGAATGTGTCACACCTACACATTGTCCCTGTCATTGGCCGTTCTGTTCTTTGTTCATGGAACATTTCCTCATAGTTATCCTTGCAATAAGTGTCAGCATTCTTTCCCCTGAACAATAACATCTCGATCATGAAGCACTTAGTTTACAATGAGAAGAAGATAATGCCCCTGAGTAAAATTTCTAAACTAATTAAATATCGTTTTTTTTTAAAGTCTTAGAACTAAAATGTCCAAAGATCATACCCCGTGAAGATATTCTAGGGAGGCTTTTGTAGGATGGAGTATTCCTGGATTATATTCATCAAAGATGCCTCACTTTGTTTCACACAGAAGCCCATGTTCATCAAGTAGCTTTATAGAAACAACAGGGGCACGTGGGTGGCTCAGCCGGTTCAGGGTCCTTCGTCTCAGGTCATGATCTCATAGTTCATGAATTCGAGCCCCAACGTGGGGTTTTGTGCTGACGGCCCAGAGCCTGGAGCCTGCTTCGGATTCTGTGTCTCCCTCTCTCTCTGCCTCTCCCTCACTTGTGCTCTATCTCTCTCTCTGTCTCTCAAAAATAAAATAAACATTAAAATATTTTAAAAAGATGACATATTTAAGATGTATCTTTACCTGAAATCTTTCGTATTTCATTGATGAAATCGTATTTTGGCCGCCGCTAAAGTCAACAAAAGAAGGACTCGACAAATTAAGAATTACGTCTTGCTTTTCTCCTCTCATAACATCTGACACCTTGTATTAAACCAGGTGGTGGACAGTTCTCCCTTCACTATACCGTATGCTTCAGGAAGAGAGGTGTAGCTCCTGCCCGCAGCCTTCTCCCAGTCTCCTGGCACAGTTAAGACTATAGAGTTGACTCTAAAAAAGTGTTTGAGAAGCTTCCCTGAATTTAAAATGAACTACTTTCCAAATCCATGGGAAATCACTGTAAACATTATTTCAGGCAGTGTCAAATATTTCTTCACTCTTCTACTTTAACAATCCTTTCTCAGCTGTAGTTTGTTACGAGAAGGTAACCAGGGGTTGAAAATAGAGGTAAGATACAGTTTTCTGTAGATGTTCCTCCTAGTTCTTCCCATTTCTTTGGGAACACTTGATTATTTTCAGTGATAGCAAGTGACATCTGGATACTTCCACAGGGAAATTAGCTCTGTGGTCCCCAGGCTGGAGTTTTCTTCTATGTAATGAGACCACCAGGAGGTTACATCAGGCAGTCCAGAATCAAGACATGCAGTTTGCTTTCATTGGCTAAAAGAGCAAAATCAAGGCATACAACAGATCTGCTGTACCCAAAAATGTATTGGCCATTCTCGCGGGATCAGCACGATTTATATTTTATGAGCAGGAGGCAATTCAACATTATACCTACAACAGACTAAAATTTTTTCCTTTTGCTATGTTTAATGGAGTGGGAAGAAAATGGGTAGTTCAGCTGGTATGTATGAAATTGAGCATATACCTGGGTTTGACTTTGGTGTGTGCCATTTTGGTGAAAATCATGAATTCCATGTGTCCTGGGGCAATAAAGAAACTAACTCAAAGGATCAGATAGTAGGCAATATTTCCTCCACCCTATGTGGCAAGATTTTGAGATATTGGTATGCAATGGGTGGCGCTCTGATCAAGGTTGCATTCTAGAATTTCTACTGCATATATATGGGTTGTTGATTATAGGAGCATCTACAATGTTTTATATATGACGTATAAGTGTAGCAGTATGAAAATTTTTACTCTGAGGATTGTTGACATGTTTATACACCTGACCAGTAGGACATCCCGTGTGTACATTCACATAATGCAGGATACATGCCATAATACGTTCATTAAGCCCATCTGAATGAGGTTTTGCCTTATGATTGGTCACAACCATGAGAAAGGTATCATCCTTTCCCATGAATATAGAGACACTAAAACTGGACTTCTTACAGTAGAAGGACATCTAGCAAATGGCATGCTTAACATTAAGGAATTGGAACTTGGGGGGGAAGAAAGCAAAACCAAATTCTGATTTTACATGATGCAAGGAAATTTGATAATTTGAGAAAATAACACTCTGTGGTAAAGAAAGCACAAAAACTGATGCTTTGGTGGAGTCGTGGAGACATTGCAATGTGTGACAAATATGTAAGGGAATGTGTTGTTAGACATTCAAACTGCTTAAAAGCTTATATGTTTCAGGGAGTTTAGGGTAATGTCTGTGTTTTATTTATTATAACATTTCTTCTTCTTGTTGAAATTTCAGCAATCCTTGAATACATTTATCAGATCTTATCATCATTCAACTGTTTTAAGAAAAAAACAGAAAAAAAAAGTCTCAATTGTACCTCGGGGGACAAATCAAACCACAAGCTAACATATGGGTGAGCGGTTAGACTAACACCAAGTATGTTAAGTTGGTGAGAGAGAGTTCAGTAAAAAATGAGTCCGAGAGGCAGTTAGGACTGAGTAAAGGATATACATTTTCAAATATCTTACTAATATCCTTTATTTCCCCCCAAATTAGGATTATCTGTATTTAAAATCTTGCTGTCTTATTTTGTATTCTTATTTTTCACTTACCTGTTGACTCCTTAGAACTGATTTAGTGCTTAAATACATTTTTCCAAAAACCTACAAAACCATGAAGGTAAGTTTTTCGGTATCCAATATGGTGCTTTATCTCCATCACTAAATGCCACGTCTGCTTTATGAGCGGGTGGTTTACAACTTATTATAGTTAGTTCACATTAATATTACATTATTTGAATTGTATTATTTGCAATGTGTTTATGAATTGCCTCACCGTCATTCATGAATTATATTATTTTATATTTACATAATCTGCAGTAAAAGTATTTACAATTTTCGCGAACATTTAAAAATACTTTAGATTTCAGATAGATCTCTTTAAGCGAATTCTAACTACGAAAATTTAAGTAAACATAAGGGAGAAACACTCACAATACAATTATTATTCAGGATTCTTGGTCTCAAACGTTGTTAAAAATAGATAATATTGACTGGGTTGAACCGCTGAAGAAGAGCCATACACATGAAGTTCTGTTATTGATGAAGGGCTACATGGTATTAAAGTGAAAGAGAAGGAACCGCTTCGTTGTGTTTCTGGGTGTCCGTGTTTGAACTCAGGGTTACAGACATCAAAGTCAGAAAGACATTCTGGATGAGAAATTGCAAACATGAACAGCGTGATCAATGTAGTGACTCGTGGTTACCTGGCCATAAGACAATACAAAAGAGGAATCCTTCTATTCGCTCTTAATAAATGGATTTTCTGCCTAGCAGTGATTATTGGGTCTTTAAGAATATTTTAGATAGAGGTTTTAAGGGCATTCAGCTACCATTGAAACCACCTCAAAAAATTGGCAAGATATTTGGCAGGAAAGATTGGGGAGAGGAAGTAGCTAGAGAGGAATAAAGAATTCGTATCTGTATAAAAACAAGTGTTTTTGTTTTTTGTTTTTGGGAATTTAGATTAAGAAGTCTCCAGTGGGGCACTGTTGTATATCTTAAGCTGCACTAAAAGATTCTGGATGATATAGTTTTTACAGAGGTAAGCTATTTTTTTTATTTTTGACTCTAGTGCAAACATTTTTAACAACAGATTCAGTCTGGTTTTTGTCCATTGAAATATTTCCTGTAGTAATAGTAAGATAATCCTACCCTAACTGTTTTGAAGAACTTTGATGTCTTTAAATCAATCCATAATATATTTTTTATTTGGTACTATTTGTAATATAGATTTTTAAATTCATTCTCATGTATTTTGTTCTGTTTTCCTACCAATATATATGCTAATGTGTTCACATATATTGATAGAGCCTTAGCTCTATATTGTATTATTGGATTGATTTTTTCCTCCTTTTTAATTGTAATTTCAGAGTGTTTATAACAGTTTACAATTACAAAAGTAGGAATGAGTAAATTATTTAATATGTACACTTTATGATTGTGGTGGACTTCTCCTAGTTTTGTAAATCTCCTTTTCTTACTGCATCTTGGATCTTATAATAATGATGTAGATGAATTCTTTTAAAAATATTGGAGTCACCCCTGGGTGGCTCAGTTGGTTAAGCATCTGACTTTTGATTTAGGCTCAGGTCATAATCCTGGGGTTGTGAGATCAAGCCCCCCTAGGTTTGGGGGGTTTGCACTGGGCTTGGAGCCTGGTTAAGATTCTCTCTCTTCCTCTCTCTCCCCCTCTCCTGCTCATATGCTGCACAAGTGTGTGTTCACATGCTCTCTTTCTCTCTCAAAAATATCGGAAAGTTTTTTAAAAATAAAACTGATATGTCTATAGTTTTGCAAGCCATCGGGCATTCCAATTCATTAGGTAAAATCTAAAGGTAATAAGATTATGTTATTAATGCTTTCAAACAATGAAAAAAGAAAATACAGAAATTTGAATCAGTAAATAACATTATCTAACTGCTGACTTTCTGTCTTTTCAAAACTGGGTTCATCCTCATTTACCTTTTAGCGAGATAATGTTTTTATCAAAGGCTATGTAGTTTTATTCTCATAAATCTTTAACAAAAACACTTGGAGATCTAAACTTGAAGCAAGTAAAATTAAAGGTGCTCTGGGAACAAACGAGCTTTTAAAATACAATGTATAAGAAAGCATTGTGAAATAACAATTGGATTATAGAACGGCTAGTTCTGTATGTTATTACTAAATATAAAAATGTCACACTTCTCCAGAGTCTCTAATGCTACAGCCTTAGCTCACATGCAATCTGAACTCTTGTAAAAGGAGAAATGATGATCTAGGTCTAAAGCAATTTTTATGTAGTATGTAATTTTATTTACTTGTCATCAAAACCAGGTGTGTCAAATATTTATGTGCAGACATAGAAGCTTTCATGAATATTAATAGCCAGTAAGGTAAGAGAATCGAATTCAAAGTGATAGCATAAATAAAACAAAAGGGAAATTCTTGGGGGTAAATTAGAAAATTTTTATTTAAAAAATATTGCTATCTGAATATTCGATAGACAGGTGATTTGAAAGCATTTCTTTACACAATGACATGGAGAATTTATGTAAGTGAAATCTCAGGTAACAATATAGCTCCTTGCCGAAAAACCTAGAGCAGCGTTTCCAAAGATATGGTTCAGTATGCTACTCTGTTAAAAACGGTTCTCTGCTTCAGTAACTGGGAGACATTGCAAAATGTGTCTCCACGTCGAAGTTATTCAACATGTATTAATCTTTAAGTAAAAAAAATTGTATGACTTTACTTGTCCAGTCATTCTCGGTTTTTCTTGTTCACTTCTGTTTTGTCCATGTGACTTTTTTTGTTTTACCCCCTTGCTTATATTTTGTGGAACCGGTGTGTAATGAAACATACATTTGAAGACACCAATTCAGTGTGATATGTCTGCATTAAGAGTCTTATATCCTAGTCTGGTTTTAGGTGAATATCTCCTATTTCCACAGGCTGATGTTTTACAGAAAAATTAATTGAAGAAAGTGCATATTTGTAGAATATCCTCTACTCATGAAAAAAAAAGGCATATTATCATAGAAGAAATAAAGGATCAGTTTATCTTCTAACTATTTTAATCTAAGATTCACTTTATTAGAGGTCTCGATCTTTATAATAATATTTATTTACCACTATTTTCCCAGAGACTTCTCTTCTTCCTAAAATAAATGATGTTGTTACAATGGCAAAGCCTTTGTTCTAATGACACACACTTATCACATTTGACTATAATTTGTACTAAATACTTTTATTTATATTTACTTTAAAAAAAACGAATGAATATGCATTTAAAATTTTTACAATATATTGCATGTATTTTTAAATAATGCCAATAAAACTAATTTATAAAAGGATATAATACACTATTTAGAAATTTTATTGGAATGTAAATATTTTATTATAAAAATAATTTGACTAAAGTTATATTTTAAAATTAAAATGTACAAGATTATATTTTTGGAAGATATGCTTATACATCTTATAATTATATAGGGATATTAGCTAAACTGATATATATTATATTGTCTCAGAAAGTGAAGTTATGTGGTCAAAATTCATTCTTTCCTCTTGTTATCCGAAATATATGGCGATTATTTTTTTCTTTAGGTATAAAACTTTCAGCCTTTTAAAAAGCATAAAATGTACTATATAGGAGTAAAAATTAAAAATTCATAATACTTAAAAATAGGTAAGATATTAAAACAGGAGGCAAAAATAAACCCAAAAACCTCAAAACCAAGAAAAAAAAGATGTGATTCCAGCACACTCTTAAGGTAGAGAACATGTTTTTCTGCAAACAAGGCTAGTAATCGTGGAAAAAAATATAAGGACTTTCATGCATTTTTGTGAAGAGTTGACATACAACTCCCAAATTACCCAAAGGAAACTAAAGGTGTGCATGTTAGATTATGTAAATTTGGGGTAAGCATAATTGCATTATGAAGAGTTTCCTATACATTGAATAATCATAAGGTCATTTCTGTGAAAAGTCTCATAATTGAGTTTATTCGAGTGGCCCAATTTTCAAATAAAAATAGAGCATGTCTTTGTTAGTGTAGGATAAAAATGAGATGCAGCTAATTGAATTTTCCATAGTCAAGCAATTACTAAGTGAATTCTGCTTAAAATTTTTGCCCAGTAACACTTTTATATTAGGAAAATCCAGTCTTTTATTTTGAAAAGCAGCTTCTTTTGTTGCAGATGTTCCTGTTTGCAAATAGTGAATTTGGGTGTTTAGGTTAAGATCATTTTGTTGAATTCCTTGGGTAAAGAAAAGTGTCCCAGTTATATCTTAATCTATTTGATAAATGTATTTGGGGAAAAGTGCAGGGAATTAAATGAGAACTTGTAGGTACCAGATTATTACTAGCTTAAATACATCTTCAGATTCAGAAATGCTAACCTAGTCAAACAGTGAATAATTAATACTTTAAGCCATGTACTTTTCCTTCTGTTTATTTTTTGAGATGCTTCTTCTTTTCTGAGGTTATGAAAAACCAGACTAATCCAGACACCATGGACTGAGAAGCTAAGCCTGTGGAAATTGCATCACTTGAAGGATATTATGTGTCTTTTATTTTCTCAATATATTATTCAGTGTGTTGAAGGCATCATGGAGGGAATCATGTTTGTAAATAATGGCTTTGAGTTTAATACAAATGATGCATTTTAATGAGAATAACTGCCTTTAATCTTTGACTATTTTTTAGATATCAATTTCGCTTTAATTTTCAAAATATAGTTCTTATAATTCATTCACCTTTTGAACACATTATGTTTTATGGGCAATGACTGATCACTGCTCTTAGGTTAAGCAGGAATCTGAATTCCCTTTCAGGATCCATTTACACACCATCATAGAATTTAGAGGCATGGTAGGACAGAAACTAAAACCATTTCCTGATAATTCATATCAAGTTGTTGCCGTTACACGGAATGGATTAAATATATTTCCCCACCAGAGCAGGACAATTTAACACATTGTTGCAGAAAAAATGACAATTTTCTTTGACATTTTCAGTGCAGCATCTTAAATTTGAAAGTATATGGCTAAACTAGGTAAAAAACTATACGTTTTATACAAAGTAGCCATGTTCAAATAGTGCTCAAGCTTATCTTGTATGTTGTCTTGTAGAGTTTATTCCAGTAACTTTTATGCTAGGAAAGGTTTTAACAGTTTTTGCATTTATCACATTATCATGGTAACTCAACTAGATCAATCTTATTTCAACTTTTAGGAATTTAGAAAGTAGAGTACAATCATATAGAAGCATTTTCTAAATGTGGATTAAGATACTGATTTTAAATAATACAGAACAAAAACAGAGAAAGATAAAGTTGAGGCTGAAGAGACTCAATTAGATTTATATTCCGTTTCCTGATCTTTAGTAGGATAAAAGATCATTTAATTTTCCTGATCACGACACAAATATGGACCAGGGATTACCTTGGGCCACTATTAAAAAAAAAAAACCCTTTACTTAAACTAGATTATGAAATAACACTTAAGGACAACTTTAGAAATATGTATGGATTTTACAAGTCTATAAGGTATTTGTGTCTATTTGGCTTTACCCATTTAGGGGGTGGTGAAAACAGGGTAGGTCATTTTGGCTTTTTTTAAGCAGTGTGGGGAAGTTGATGGATCAGTCAGAGCCTCCGAATCTATTTTTAGTATCAACATTGACAGTAAGTGTGCTCCAAACTGAAATGATTTATCCTAGAAAAAAAAAAGTTATTGTAATGCAAATAATGGTTACTCTAAGTTGCTAATATTAGATACTAGTCCTCTGATTTGATTGTTTTTGTTTTAAGTGTTCTAATTAGCAAGTATTTATCACCATGTGTTTTCTTATGCTAACTATGCTAAGATAACCATACCACATAATAACAAGCCATATTTAAAGAAATGACTTGAGCTGTATACTCTTTAAAAAACCATAAAATCTAAAGGTTCTGAATTGGAAAATTATCTGGCTCAAACTTCTCTATATTATGTATTAAAACTTTGAAAATTGAATGTTGGAGCTTTCAAATACCGCATTGCTTTTAGGCCAGTCATTATGATTGGCATAAAGATTTATTGGACTATTCTGGGGACATTGTAACAACACAAAATCTTAGGATGCCTAAGTAAAAAGAATAACTTACCCAAACCCCTCTCTTCATATAATTCTACTTTTCCTTAGGGGCAAATGACCAAGGTGTATATTTGTAATTCAGTGTTTTCCATGATAAGTATTTGTCAAATGCCTTTAGAACAATTCAAGACACAAAGCTGATAATCTATTACTCAATCATTAAAACTGCAGGAATAGTAAGAATCTTGTCATTTGACTCAATAGATGAGTCCCAGAGAGAGAGACAAAATTGCATTAGCTTGGGATATATTTTGTGATAATACTCAGGTCGATTTTATAGCTGACTTCTTCTAATAGACACATGAAGAGGAAAAACAACTAATAAGTCATTTGATGTAATATGAGCAACGTTGAAGCTTCAAGCGTTTTGTAAGGGCTACAATCCAGAGTAAATATGGCCTCCCGGTAGAAGGTGGTTACGTTATGAATTAATATATATTTTTTTCAGTACATCGAGGATTTTATTTTTTATCATTAGCATTCTGAGATTTATTTTTTGAAGGGGAGATATTTCATAGTAAAATAATTTTTTGTTGATACTGGGTAAAGCATCACACTCACACAGGAAGAAGCATAATTTTCCACATGTAATCAGGACATAAAATCAACAGCAATAATGGTCTGTGTTAAAAGAGAAGATGTCTGACGCTAAAACATGAAACCTTACATGCAATTATGACCTAAGCCATGATATCGGTTTATGACTTTGAATTCTACTCTAGATTGAAAAATTGCAGTGAATATTTATTCTTGAATTTTTTAGAGAGAGGGTGTGAGGAGGGAGAGGGAGAGAATCTTAAGCAGGCTTCACTCTCAGTGTGGAGCCCTATGTGGAGCTCAATCCCATGACCCTAGGATCATGACCTGAGCCTACATCTTGAGTCCAATGCTCAACCAACTGAGCCACCCAGTCTACTGAAATCTTGATACAAACTTCCTAATTAACTTCTGTTATGACAATTTTCCTAATTGACATCCTTGTATTCAGGTGGTTGGGTTGGCCACATTCTACCCCAGATCACCAGATAATGTTATAAAGAAAGCCCTTTGTGACTTGAAATTACAAAGTTATTCTTTTTCTTCAAGTGCTTATTATAAAGAGTGAGACTCACCCTGTCACTCTTTGCTTATTTTCTTCCTAGAACTTTTCATTTTATGAGATAATCTTATTTATTTTTGTACTATTTGTGGTCCACATTTCCTTGCCAATCCAGAAGCTCCACAAGAGTCAGGGCCTTTTCTACCTCTGGTTGGTTGGCTACTATTTGTTTATCAATTCCTAGACTAGTAAAATAGTGCCTGACATATGCAGGTACTTGTTATCATTTATTAAATAAATGAGCGAATGAATGCATTAAAATCAACTAAACATAAAAAGTATAATAGTTGATTTACTTAACTTCTCTGAAATACAACTTTCTTGTCTATAAAACTGGGAGTAATTAAATTTAATCCAAAAAAGAGGTGAGATTATAATTAAAGAAGTAACATTAATTAAGTGTCTTAATTCAGTGTACAATTAACAATATAGCTTAACCCATGTTAGTTAACTTACTTCTATCTTTGAACAGTAGACTGTCACGTAAAATTGTTATCCAGAGCCCAGATAATTTACATAACTCAGGCAATTCCATTGTGGACTTTGAATTACAGAATGGACTATAATTCATCAAATGCTTGACAACTGCCACCTCTATTCCTTATTCGTTTCATTTCAGTACATTGCTTTATAGGTTATGCTGCCACATTAGAGTAAAAGTAAATCTTATATAGCACAGAATTAAACCCCTTAAAACTATAAAGCATATTAAGGTGATATTGATGCATTTAAAAATAGTTTGTATTTAACGTCTTTATTTTACAATTTAGGAAACTGAAGCCTAGTGTCGAGTTGAAAGAACTTGAAGATCATTTCACTGCTAAAATAGGGCAGATGTACTGCAATTAATCAATCACTCCAGAACCCCTGACATTATAAATGATCATGTCACTCTTCCTGGAGAGCTTCAACTTTGTTCTGGAATCATTCTCAGTACAGTGTCCCATATTGATAGCCCCTTTCAGAGTTGGTCAGAGTTGGCATGCAAGGTGAATCCATGTGCAATCACAAATGAAGTTTAAACCTCTTACTTAGATTAGATGTATGCAGATTATTGAATGACAGAGCAATACAGGAATTAGAATCTGATTTTTTTTTTTACTTCTACTTTACTGATGCTCCATTTTTAAAAATCAAATCCATTTACTTGTAAGGACTGCACTGCTTCAAGATGGATAATGGATCACAGTAAAAATAAGTCATTTGTAGATGTCAAAAGATGATATGTAAAAGAAAACTTATATTTTGATATTTTACTTTGAAATTTCAGTTATTATTTAATGAATTTAAATTTTTTATATTATGGTGCTCTGCTCTAAAGCCATAACTTATTAAATTTATTTTTTTTCTGGGCTTTTAGATCACCTTTAAACGGCGACTTCAGTATAATGTGCTATACATTCATAATATACTGAAATGCCATTAAGTCAGCTATAAATTCAAGACGATCTGTAAAATCCAATTGGGTAGTGAGATTGACCCAAGGACACAAAGTATTATATCTCTCTAGAATTTGGGGTATGTCTTTCTTTGGCTTTATATTTCCTTAATTAATCGTAAGAACAATAGGTAACTTTCTACAGATGTCCAAAAGCCCTTAGGTATGGTGGCCAATGAATTCAGAATCTTCTGGCAAGTTGTAAACATCAAGAAAATACTGAGTTCACCATATTCATAAAATTCAAATGGTATGAAATTTTACCAAGACTTTTCATCTACAATACTTTTCAAACTGTCACTTTCCTGCATTATAAACCAAACTCATTTATAGACACTGCTATATGACACATAACAATTGCATAATAAGAAAAACTATGTATTTTCAAAAATATCTGGCAAGATCTCACATGCTTTGGATCTATTCCATTTATATTTGACATCTTACACATTTTGTATAATTTGTATACATTTGGGGTAATTTATTCAGGTCTTAATGAATAATAATTATGAATCAATTGAAATTCTCATGCTTTGTAACACTCTGATCCTATAGCATCTTATCATGTATAACTATTAATAGTGAATAGAGGACAAATTTTTAAATGAAATGATTTCTTTTAAGCATTGTGTTTTCTTTATTGGCCCATGGATAAATACCTAGGCCAGAAGATTCTTTAGAGTTAATATAGGAAATGTTTATACATTGTGAAGCGACATACTTATTTTTCTCTAATGACATATTCTATACCATTTCCTTTTAAATATTGACTTTCAGGAAACTTAAATATAAGCTTAACATTCAACATATTAACTAGTTTTATTTTAACGATCAACCTTTTTGTTCCTTCATTCTTCTCTGTGGCTTTAATTTCATTTTTATTCTGTTTTAAGTGTTGACTCTATGTTATAAGAAATCTGATATTCTTTCTGGTAACAAGTGATATATTGGAAACTAAGTGATCACTACCTAGGAAACCTGATTAGATCAGTTAAAATAATCTGCAAATGTAATTTGTTCTAATATTTAATTGTAATATAACATGCTTTCTGTGCCAAGCCAATGTATTTATCTTATCTTCAAAATTTATATTCACCACGAGAAACAAAAAAATGAGTGGACTGGGCTAGTTCTGAGAAAAAGCATAGTATGTATTTGTAAGGTGCAATTAAATCTTTATGAGACAATCTTTCTCCTTTTAGTATCAATGCTATTTCTTTAAATAACAAAACACCAGAGGGGCAATTTATATTTTCAATAATTTCAAGTTATTCCTTTTTTGAGTTAGAATACTTTTTAACTGGAAGAACATATTTAAAATCACTAGTGATTACTATAATAGCAAGATTTTTCATTACCATATATCTCACTTTCATAGAAAGTAATATTTCTTACTGAAACCGAAGAAAAAATACATACATATACATATATACATACGTATATGTATATATATGTATATATGTGTATGTGTGTATATATATATATATATATACACATGCCATTGCACGTGTATGTATTTATGTGTAATGATATGGGTCTGTATAGGGATGTATATTTGAGCAAATAGCAATTCGTTTAATCTTAGCCCCAGAATCATACCATGGAGATTGCAGAAGGGATGAACTATTAGTTAATCGTTTGGTAAAATGTAGTGACCAAGAATTTTAAATCAATTTGATTCCTCTAGTTTCACTGGGCATATGTTTAAGAAGAACAGTATGTTCAGTTTTTCATAAGGGAAGCATCTCTATCAAGTATAACTATACAGATTAAAGTAAAAATTGAAAAGCATATGTCTTATTAGAATTGATATCTAAAACACATAATTGAAAAAGGTCTCTAATCACTGCAATACCCACATTCCTCCTCTTCAAACTTTTTTTTTTTCAGTTAAATAAATGATAGCATGTAAGTTTTGATCCTCTTTGTTTTGACTATCACGTTTAATCATGGTTACACAGTAGCACCAAAATCAGGACAAAATACAAGTATTACAGGAGAGATCTTAAATTATATGAGCTCATTGCATGCTTCAAAGGTCTCATTTTTTGAGGAAAACAAAGTTTCCAACTGCCAAACTGGTGCATTTTCTCCCAAAAGAAATAGAACCCAATCCACCCCAAACTAAACAAAAGATACAATAGACTGATTTTTGAATAGATAGGTTATCTACAGTTTATGGGACAGGTAGTCCATTTAAATAGAAAAAGATTGATTTTACATAAAGCAAGATAGAGTACAAAAGCACAGCTTTTGTATTTTGGTAATATTGCAATTTTACAAACATATTGCATAGTATGTGTAAGAAAATAGTTCCATTTTTCATATATCTATATATACAAGAAAACATTTACATGAAAATTACAAAACAAAATAAATGAGTAGTGGACCTGGTTTAAAGAATTGTATAAATAACGAGACACTCAAACTTGAAATTACGTATCTCCATTGTTAGCGAATGTCCTTGCACATCTTCAACCCTGTTTGGCTCTTATTTATAAATATTCAGACAAATGAGGTATTAAGACTGCAAAAACATAAATGATCACAGTTCATTATACCTCATTTCCTTTCATGTTTTTCATTGACTTTCTCAAAGAGTGGAACCGCTTCAATCAACACTTAAAAAATAGCCCTCTGGTTCTGAAAGTATTTCAAATTAATTACATTCTCCAAAGAATTTTTACCAAGCAATGAAAGTTGAAACTCCGCTGAGTAAATCCATCCGGTGCCCATTTTAGGATATAGTCTTTATATACTGGTCTTATGAGTATCAAGGAGCTTATTATGCATGTATAAAAGGTAAGTGGACTATACTAAACAAATTTTCCTTCCGAAACCACAACGGTAATTAATGATCTACAGCTCAGAATCCTGCACGGAGGATGTTTACTGCCTCATGTTATAATTATAAGCCCTCCTATTCATTTGAATAAATTAGTAGAAGCAGCAGGGTTGCAGAGCTAAATACAATAGAAATCCCAGTCTTTGGTCTTTGATATTTAGATAATTAATGAATTGCAGTATAAAACAATATGAATAACAGTGTTCAATGAGGTCATTCATTAGTTTATGATTATTTTAAAAGAATAAAAATACAATATCATTTTACTTTGTGATAATGATATTATGCAATATATGCAATATACATTACTATCATATACTACTACATAGAGAAAATACGTTCTCCAGGTATCTTTTAAATATGGTCACATGAACAATTCGAATTAGACCAAAGCTGCTGGAAGAATAAGGTAAGGCCTTACTCTTAAGTAACTCAAATGTGAATTTGGCTTTGATGGCTGTATAGAAAATTTGGCCATTAAATATCTTCAGCTATTTTAACAATTTAATATTAGGATACTGACACTGTTATAAAATATAGCACTTAAATGCATTAAACACTCTCCAGCCTTCTCCCAACTGCTGCCTCACACAGAGATTCCATGCTTGCAGTGACACAATCCATGAGGAGTTTTTATTGTATCCAATGCCAGTTTTATAAAATGAGGCACAGTCCAATTGAGTAATTCAGAGGGTAGAATATGCAGCAAATTTGAATGGTTATACAAATTCAGCGACTGACTTTGGTGATCAAATTACTGGTCTTCAGAAGACCAGTGCTTTTTAGTCTGATGGGGATAAGTAGGAACAGAATGACCAATAGAGTATTAATATTTGGTAAATATCTCTATTAATTTCCTAAACAGTCATTGTTAATAAGACCCAAATATATTCTTTTTCATATATTTAATGCCAACCATAGTACGGAAGCCTGTCAACGAAGCATTATTTCTAAAAGAGACCTTAGTGTCCACAAGGTAAGAGCAAGAAAGAATATAGAAAAAGGAATAAGGAGCAGGGTGCTGGAAAGATCCGCATTGTAACATTTACAACCAACATGTTAAGGTAGAGAAGATCACTAATGCTAGTTTAGACTATGCTACTGAACTCAAGATTGCTGAGTCTCTCTCTTCTTGAGTGAATCAGTGAAATTTAGAGATGAAAATAACCAAAGGAAACTTCTAGTTGGCTGTACCACTCTCACAGGTAAGTAAACTGTGGCTGAGATAACGAACCACATTCCTTAAGTACCTTTCTTGAGTAGATAGGGGCAGAACTAGAACTCAAACTCCAGGCTCCATTTTCAGAGATTTGGGGGACTGAAACCTAAGATTTCCTGATCAGTGTAAAATTCGAAGTATAGATTGATCTTAAATCCTTCAATAAATAATTATGTACCAAACTATCAAGCTTGTGGTTCCTAATAAAATAAGGCGGGGGGGGGGGGATAGGACCAAGAAGTACAGGGTAGAAATTTTAGAGAGGTTGAACAAAAGAAACAGGAAATTTGGAAGTATATTTTTTTGAGCGTGTCTCATTTAAATGTTCTAAAAGAACAAGGAATAGTGTGTCTTCTTTGCTTCTCTCCTTTCAACCTCCCCAGAATCAGAACTCAAATACTTGCTGTTCATTCATTCCCAGCTAAAAATTTTAAGGCTAGGAATACTGTCAATCCCTTTCTTTCCTTTTATGCTCCCTGCCTGTGGGCCTGCCTTCCTCCCTTCTTCTCTTCCCGCCTTCTCCAGGATAAACAGAGTTTATTATCTATGTGGGACACCTTAAAGGAATTATTTTTTTCCGAGTTAAATTTAGGAAAGATGAAACCTGCATCTAAGTAAACTGCACTATATTCATATGTGTTGTCATATAAAAAAATGCTATTGGAGAAATATGATGAATCTGTTTAGTCTGCAGTTAAAGAAACTCTGTAATAGGAAAGAACCAGGCCTTCATTGATGAGGAAATGAAGGACTTTTAGGAGCAATCGTCTATGCCTTCAATAGAAACTCAAACTCTGAGGCTGAGTCTATACTTAGATTTTCAGGAATCTAAAACAGCCAGCCGAGTAATTTAAACCAACCACTCAGTGTTGGATAGGAAAAGCCATCTGTATCACTATTTTTTTGTACTAAATCAAACAGATATTTTTACATCATTCAGACCTAGTCTAAATCTCTTAACATATATTTCAAATTGTGTCTATACCACTTCAAAACCTATTTGAATGCGAAATTGGACAGCCCGTCACTGGAATTGGATTTTATATCGTTTGTCTCCTCATTCTGTTTCCTTTTTTCTCCTCTTATGACATATAATTTTGAATTTCAGCGGCCCTTCCACCTCCTAAAATATTTGCTCTTGGAATTAGAACATGTTAGAGCTGGAAGGAATCTCAAGAGACCATTTGATTCAGTACTTTTGTCGTATAGTTGAGTAAACTGGAGTCTGGAGATATCCCCAGACTGCCTAAATCAGCTCACTGATCAGTAGAGGACAGAGCTGAGATTAGAAACAGAGCTAATTACTAATCAAAAGAATTGTTACCATTTGACTAAAAAAAGCTTTCTAATTGTTTTAATTGAGGGATGTTTAGAACTTGAATATGTCCAAATTAATGCACAGTGTTTTCCTAAAAGGTCCATAACACAGTGATTAGCACCCATAATTTCTCAAAACTTCTTGTGTTATATACTTCGTGTACTTGGCTAACCCAGCATGAGAATTTCTCATATTAAATTCTAATGTTTTAATTTACATAAGTTGAACTCTTACGTTATGATAGGACTTTGTAAGCAACTGCATAGTGCTTACTTCAATAGGAATTTGAATTTTCTATAATAACTTCTAAGCACAAGTCAAGTTCTATTGTAAAAAGTGATAAAAGTGCGCTAGCTTTCTGACTTTTTGCTGAGTACAGAATGCATTTTAGTAAAATGGAGCTTTTTCAAGCATTCAGTAGGTTAGGTTATCCAAAGAAGGGTATGTATGTATTCTGGCCAAATGGTTCAGTTTGTTGCTTACATCACCTATTTTTTCCTACTTTTGCTAAATTATTCAACAGGGTCCCATCCCCACCTTGCTGCTGTGGAGGCCTGACTTTCAAAGGATCTACAGTCACAGAGCCCCGAATGAAGCTTGCACACACCTGCCATCGGGTGCATGGGGGAAAAGGAAATTGATTGACATGTGAAAATTAAGGACTTACCTTAATCAACTCATCTTCCCATAATAGGAAAGACTTAAATACAATTTTACATTCTTGGATTCTGTAAGTTTCAAGAATTCCAGTTAAGGAGTGCTGTGAGCAACAAATCTGCATTATTCTGGAGTTATTTATTCGTGCTACTTTACAAAAATAAGCAGTGGAGAATGGAAGGAGCTAGGATTTCTGATGCCAGGGTAGTTTAACAGTCTAATAAAGGTAACCAAATGTTAAAAGCTGAAAGGAAACACAACCAAATTCCTTAAAATAGGAATGTAATGGAGTAAACACATTTTCAACATGTTTGTTAACATTTATAGTTTTTACTGTTTAAGCAGGGAGTTATAATTTACTTTCGACCATCCTTAAATCTTAATTTCCAATAAAAAAGAATACATAGATATAATTCTGAAGGTTATATTCCAATGGAAAGTGAACCCATTCTCGGCATAATGCATCACATTAGTATTAATTTATTTAGAGGATATGGTTGAATTTTAGCAGTCAGAGTCAAATTTAAAGTGAGTGGAGAAAACAAAGAGTTGTACTATGAGAACCTAGTGTAAAAGATAGCAGGTGAATTAAAAAAAATAAAAATCTATGGATTCCATACCATCAGTAGATCTCTCTTAATCCTATCTTATATCGGAATAAATTAGATGTTTCGTTAAAAGCAAATACATCACATGCAAAAGCCAAGTAAATACTATATAAGGCCATTCAGATCTGACAAATGACAGTATAATGGCATTTTGTTAATTCTGTAAAGATTATATTGCTGAGTGCTTTCAAAATTACCTAATGTACAAAATTCTAGACTTAGTAGACAAAGAGTAACAACACACTGAATTCAAAGAAACAAATAAAACTCAAGGTGGGGTTCTGTCTTGTTTTGTTTCGTTTTGTTAAAAATCATGTATCGAATTTAATTTTTAGTAAAGCAAGCATTATATAATGCTTCAAAATTTTAAAATTCGGGGATAAAAGTTTACATCCAAAAAGATGATTGGAAAATTGTGCTTTCAGACTGTCGAATTAGTTTTCTGACAGGGTCAACCATCTCATCTTGCCATTGGATACTGAGAATTTCATCTATGTAATGTGTATGTGTGCAGTTCATATCCAGGTCCTGCAAAAATCTAAAACTGTGTGCTTCACTTCACGTAGCAAAGGCACCTATGTTTTTCTCCCTTTTGAGCAAAAGTTATGATCCAGTTTTCCCGCGGAAGGTGATTTTTTTCCACTGTTCTGTCACCCACACTCTCTGCGTTGAGCAGTACAGTAAATCACAAGAGAAGGTGGCAGCGAATCCCTGCTTGCATGGGAACAAGTTGCTCTGTGGACCATTCGAAGAAGCTCTGGACTGATCACAAGGGAAACCGAGCAGAACTGTGAAGCAGACGGACGGGAACAAAAGGCTATTCTGGTGTGAGGAGAAATCAGTCACTTCAGTTCCACAAGCAGATGCTGCTACTGGACTGACAAGTGGAACCTAGTCCCGCTGGAGAAAGGTAAAGTTTGCCATTGGGGCAGACACACAGTTCGTACACTGCCTGCCGAGGATTTGAGGAGCTGGGTGAAGACGATGAGAAAGAGCCGGTCGGTAGATTCCCCAGCCGGATTTTCTCTGCGTTCAAAAAGATCTAGGGGGAAATGAAAGTGCATTTCAATTCATTTTAGCATTCTGCGTTCCTCGGAGCTTTACAACAGGGTCTAATAAGAAAGACCAAACAACAAACAATGCTATTGGTTTTAGCTGCCACGCTTTGTTGAACAAACAAATTACATTCCGAAGGCACAGCCCAAAAGCTCGGCAGCTCTCTCCTCCTTTGAGACGTGGTGCATTCTGACAGAAAGCCCTCCATCTGAAAAGCAATACTGCACAATCTGCTTAAGGGGCCAACCCACTTATTCAAACACCACAGAAAATTAATGAGTTTGACAGAGTCTCTCCCTTTCAACTTCTCAATCGTGCCTGGTCTAAAGAATATACAAAGAAATAAGGATGTGCATGGAGAGGGCGTTACTGAAAGGATGGACAGTTAATAATTAAAAAAAAAAAAAATTACTCTCTGGCCTGATGTTTCAAAAGTCATAAAATCGTGTTGACAGAGAGTCTGAAGGAAATATACCAAGTAGATAATTCACACTATTAACAACAATTATTAGATACAATCAGGTTTGAAATCTCCATGAAATGTACTACTTGTATGCCACACTTCCTTTGCTGTATTTTCTAAGTTGCAAAATCACCTCACTTATTCCAAACATGGACTTGCCACGTTGAGGGACAGTGATCACGTCATTTTGACATGCAGGGGGAAAGTTTCAAAGAAAAAAAGCTGAGTCATGAATTTGAATGAGCAAAGAAACCACTTTCTGGAGCTATTTCTTCATTCCATTGTTAGGTAGCTAATTACTGCCTACAGGCGTCTCTAAATCGACAGGAGAGTCTGAGATTACTCCATTTCCCACATATTTGCTCTCCTCCAAGTCCTATTTGTTTCTCAGCGGAAATCCTAGGATAGCCCCCTAACTGGCCTGCCAGCTGCCATTCTTGTCCTCTTAGAGCCTATTTTACATCTTCTTGCTTAGTGAACTTCTACAAACTGCAGACCAGGTCTTGTCCCCCGCCCCTGCTCAAAATTCCCTGATGGTCTCCCACCACATTTATCATGAATATGGATTCCTTCCCAAGACTCAGGAGCCCTCCAAGATCTGGCCTCTAACACCATTTCCGGTCACGGTCTTTGCTCCAGCATTTGCATTTTCTCCAATATATCAAAAGAACTCTGGCCTCAGGTCTTGTTTACTCCCTATTTCCTCAGCCTGGAATACTTTTTTGCTCCAGATATTTACAAGTGAGGTTAGCTATTCACGGGCTGGTTAGAAAACGGGGGTAGGAGGGTATTTCTGCTTTTTGCCTTTTTTGGATATTTATTACTATTTTTAAGTATGTATGTATTTAAGTTCAAGTTAATTAACAACTACTGTAGTATTAGTTTCAAGAGTCTAAATTGAGATTCATCACTTACATATAACACCCAGTGCTCATCCCAATAAGTCCCCTCCTTAACGCCCATCACCCACTTAGCCCATCCCCTCCCACCTCCCCTCCAGCAACCCTCAGTTAGTTCTCTGCATTTAAGAGTCTCTTATGGTTTTTTATCTTATTTTTCTTATTTATCTTATCACTGTTTTTATCTTATTTTTCCTTCCCTTCCCCTATGTTCATTTGTTTTGTTTCTTAAACCCCACCTACGAGTGAAATCATAATTTGTCTTTCTCTGACTTGTTCTGCTTAGTTTTTATTATTTTTTAATAGCAAACTCCTTTATGTTTTATTTTTTAATTAAAACATTGAAACGCAGGAATCTATCGCATGCTGCAAATAAGACAGAAAAAGAGTTCATATACCAGAGACATGTATATTATAGATTACTTTGGATGTGCTCAGATCTCTGCTAAAAGGTCACCTATAAAAGGGTTTTCTTAACCACTCCATGAAAATAACACTAATCCATTAATCTCTCTTTGACAGCTTTACTTTTCTCTATAGTACCAGTCCCTTCCTAACATTGTATTAAGTGTGCATTCCTTCATTGTTTGCTCTCTTACTTGCAAGGTCGATCTATAGCTGTCTTTGGTTCACAGCTGCAGAACAGTGCATAAAATTGTGCCACTGCTTGGTGCACGAAATCGTGTTCTTCCTTCGCCAGTAGGCATGTCTCTCCCCTCTACTCTGGTACAAGTGTCACCCTCCAGCAAAGCCCAGTGCATTCACTTCACCCTCCATAGAAAAGGTTCTCCTTATTGGTTCTCCCATAGACACGTATTATTATATTTTATTTTGTTCCTTAGTTGATGCTATTTTACAGTCCTATTTATATCTGCCTTTATATACTAAATTATATCCTCCTGGAAGATAGAATCATACCTGAAATTTTTTATAACTTCACAGTGTTTCACTCTGCAACATGCAGTTTCCACATAATGTACAAATGGTGGTGGAATAAATGAGTAGATCGGAAAGCATAGGGATGATTGAATTCACCAACAACATTCGAGTTAAAGTGTCATTAAAACTTTCATTTGTAGGTGTCAAATATTGAAATTTATCACCCCGTAATTACTTCTTTAAGGGTTACGTAATTACTGCTGTGCTCCCGTTCTCATTTTTTTAAGGAGACTTTTTTTTTCCTGATAGGAAAGTTAAAAGCGCACAAATCTAAGCAGAAGGAAAGGACATTTTTTGGGGTAGAGAGGCTGGGCCTCCTTTCTCCTGGCTCTGTGTCCCCTTGTTGAGCGACCTGAGTGAGTGTACCACCAACTAGTGACATAGTCTGGGCTCTTTAGCTCACTTCTCCCCAGGTACCGAGGGATGACTTCTCTACTGGATGGGTTTAAGAGAGGAACTGGGCTCGCACTTTCCTCACTTCGTTTTAGAAGCTAGCATGCTTTCAGAAAGCGGAAATCTCCGCTTTGCCGGAAACATGTTACCGGGCGAGCTCTGGGACAGCCGGGTTTAGGTCTGCATGTTTGCAGAGGAGTTGGCTCCGAGGAAACACCAGGAGCTGGTATTTCGTCCAGAGAACCACGGACAAATAAATAAGACGATGGAGGGTGGAAATGGAAAGCTAACGAACGTGGGCTGAAGAGGCTCCTGTGGGATGGATCTGTGGGCTCCTGTGGGATGGGACCGGAAGACACTGTGAGTGGTTCATTTATTAGTAAGCACAGAAGTCCACGTGGCTGGTTAGCCCTGGCAGTTTGGCGCAGCTTTGCTGACACAGTTTCTACAGCTACGGAACTGGTCATCCCCCTGCCCCTGCCTGCAGCCTGAGGGAACAGCTGTGGAGAGTGGCGGTTTCTGTACAGGCAGGGCGTGCAGGTGGCAGCTGTGGACACAAGCACAGCTGTGGAGGCCTCAACCATTTGGCCTGATGTGAGCAGAGCAGCAACACCCCCCCCCCCCTCCCATGTTCTCCAATCTCTACTCTTGACAGCTTGTCGTCAGAGGACAGCACTTAATTCCATGAACTTCTGAGATTCAGACTGTACCCTCACCCGTTTAGGGGACGTATATTTTATTAATAACTTTAAATGCGTGGGGCTTTTGGAAATGATATTGTCTTGGCTTGAGATAGAAAAAATAAATCGTGAGGTGAAAAGAGGTGTTTCACGTCGACCCTTTCCAGCCCAGCTTTGCCAGGTTTCCGCAGCATGTTTGTGAGACCCTCAGGGACCTCGGGAACAAGTCCCTGTGCACCTGGAAAACTCCTTGCTGTCTGCTGGCCACCATGAGTTTTCTTGCAGAGCAAAGCACCAGCTAAGAGGCAAGCGAGTCCCGGGCAAACCAGCTTGCGCCAAGACGGAGCCCAGTACTGAACTTTCACTGACTTTACCCCCCTCATTATGATACTAAAAATCATGCCCAGGGGTGGAGATTTAACATGGTAATTAAACGCGAGCAACACTTGAAGAAGCAGGACCCTTAAGCGCACAGGTGCTTCCACTCCACCCTCTTTCCAAAACCTGCTTCTTTAAAATATTCTCCCTGACCTCTCCTCGGAGAGTCAGCCTGGCCATTGCTTCGTTTGTGCCGCCTCCCTGGTGCTCCAGTCTCAGGAGCACGTGCTTTTTCATCTCGGGTCCGGCCCGATTGCCACCATTGCTGGACCCAAGGACCCGAGTCCATCTGTGGACCAGGAAGGGGCCCTAAGATGAGACGCGACCCAGTAGAACTAGGGACGCTAGACCCGGACCAACGCCCACGACTGAAGGGCCGCCAGGCCTCTCTGGTCGGGGACTGGTAGGTCTCCAGCCTCCCCTTTTCCTTACTGCCCCTCTGGCAATGCTCTGGCCCCATCCCTTCACTCCTGTCAGGATTTTCTTTTCTATCTTCTCTTAGCAGTTTTGTTTGCTCCCGTGTCTTCCTTCAACAGAAGGACGTAATCTCAGTGACCGCACTGCACCAGGGCTCCGCCCCTCGCAGGTGGCAGGGACCTGTCCCAGGCCCTGCAGGTACAGCCGGCCTGGGCCTTCAGAAGGTAGTTGACGCCACCCACAGATTTGGAGCATTTGAAGCCTCCCACCGGAGCAGGAGCCCCCTGGTTCTTATCTTTGCTACCAGTACCTTTGGAAAAAGGGACTCCCATTTAGGTCCCTTTGAGCGGTGATTTTGGGAGATTCCCTCCAGGACCGATCAACCCGGTAAGAGGCTAGAGTTCCTGGGCTAGAGTTAGAGTCCGCTTTTGGGCTTCCTTTTCTTTGTCCCTCCTTTTTTTTTTTTTTTTTTTTTTTTTTTAAACCACCTTTTCTCCCCTCTGGGAGGTCCCTGATTTGTAACTTTGTTTGAAAACCTATTTACTTTTGGGGTTGCCTGGATGGCCCAGTGGTTTAAGCATCAGACTGGATTTCAGCTCATGATCTCACCGTTCGGGAGCTTGAGTCCTACATCTGGCTCTGTGCTGACAGTGCGGAGCCTGCTTGGGGCTCGCTCTCTCTCTCTCTCTCAAAATAAACTTTTAAAAACCTGTTTACTTTTGGTATCTGTGTACTCAACTGTGGACTTAGACCTGCCTCATTTAAAATTTAAAATGGACTATTCCAAACATGAAGAGTAAACCCCCCCCCTTTCAGTCCCCACGAGACTAAAGCCATGCAGTCTTGCCCATACGCGGAACTTAAAAGCCTACAACTGTCTGAGAAGTCCTCTCATGATTTGTAGTTGAACCCCCCTTCCCTGGAAGCATTCTCTTCTTTGAAGACGGTACCCCCAGCAGCTATCCTAACTTGACCGGAATAAAACTTTTTCTTTTTTCCTTTCTCTTTAAAATTTTGTTGGACTTTGTTCATTTTGCCCCGACCTTTCCTGGCATAGGGGACAGGAGGTTAGAGCAGCTCGGCTGAGAACCCCCGGGGCTCCTCTGGAACTGGCAATGAGGGACCAGCACCCACTCTCTGTGCCCCTCTGACGTCTCAGCACCTCACAGGTATGTCGGCAAAGAGACCTGATAGCCAGACCCCCTCAATTTAAGCTGATGGTCCTGCTTTTATTTGAGCTGTTGAGGGTTACCGCTCGTGCTCTCCAGGTGGAAAAAATTTAAGGATCACGTGAGTCTCAAATAGGGCTCTTCTGACATGTCTAAATTAGTTTTCTTGTACACAGGATTAGAAAAAGCTGGCTATACGACTAAACAACCAACACCTAGGAAGTCGTTTGGTTCAATCAGGGGAGCCTCCCACTTTTGGGGAGGAACCAGGTATTCTAGGCTTCATTTGATTTATTTGTTGCTGCGGTTTTTGGTATCTTTGCACAAAGTCAGCTGTGTTCTAAATGGAAAATAAAATATAATTAATGGATCCATAAATTATAATGCTATCTTACAGTTAGGTTTGTTTTAATAAAAACAGGATATTTAGAAATCGGGTTTGTCATGTCTTCTCCACAAATAGTGAAACAGGCTAGATTTTGTTTGCATCTTGTTTGTGTATATGTGTCCATATGTGTTATAAATACGAGATATTTTTTCTATCTCCAGATGGTATTGCTAAAATTAATTTGTAAAGGAGCTCTATGTAATTGGTTTAAAGGCAAGCACTTGTAAAAACTGGGCATTCTAAAAACCACTCAGATAAAAACTAACCCGTATTTTTTTTAAGTTCACTAGATCTGGGATGAACTTCCTTACATTCAGGCCTATACATTACTCCATAATACAGATGCCTCACGGGAAGGGCCCTACTTGATGTTCCAGAGAAGTAAGGAGGAACAAAAATCTAAGACACCTGACCCCCTTCCCAGTAATCAGAATACTGAGGAAAAGGAGGAGGGAGATGGGGAGCGACTAGAAATCCTAAATCCACCTCCCCGAGTACGAGCACCAGAACTGATGTCCGACCCACTACCTGCTCCTGACCTCCCCCAGGGGGCTAAAGGGCAACCAGAGAAAAAACATGTTTGGCAGAAGGGAGAGACCAGAGACAGAGATGGAGAAATGATTGTCCAAACTTTAAAATCTGCCTCTGGCCTTGCCGGGGGCTCCCTGCCTTCTCTTCCTCCCCCTCCTCCTGTCCCCTCACCACCACTGGGGCCACTCAGGCTGCTGTCTCCTCCTCCTGTACCATCCCTGGGGCGTCCAACCATCCCTGGGGCGTCCAGCACCATCGGCGGCCCAAGAGCCCCCCTAGGACTTAAAGCGCTCACTTTCAATTTCCCCACAAGAGCACCAAGTAAAATGGACAGTGGGGAGCAAACAGATTGGCTGTTTAGTGGACACAGGTGCAACATCCTTGGTATTCAAGCTAATTCAAGGCTGTTGGTTTAATTAAAAACATGTCTTTCCGAGTTATCACCATCAAGCTTTCATTGTACCTGAGTTTATTACATTCATGTTGTATCTGTTACAATTTGTCAGCAAAAATGACTTAAAATAATGTTAGGTTTTGTCTGTCTCCTGAGGTTTTCATGGGTAATTGTTAAGAATAAGTAAATTAAATAAAAAGGTCTATAGCTTTCAAAATCTTTGGTAACCTAAAACTTTAAAGCTTTGCTAGGTTAAGTGATACATTGGGTTAAGTTCATTGGGAATCTGGATCTTTTCAAAATAAGCTAAAATACTAACACGTTAATTGCTAAACAGATTCATCTGCTTTTGGCTTATTACAAAAAAACTAAAGATAAATTTGAATCTGTTGGTAAACATCTTTTATGCTATATTAAATGATTGTACCATAAAAAAGTTCATGTTTTTAAAAACTATGAAATGTATTTGTATATTTCCAAAAAATTTGTAAATTGCCAAAAGTGAAGAAAATACTGTTGTAACAGACCATTCATACCTGGTTACTACCTAGTTTTTACTAGAAATTGAGGTTTCTAAGACTTAAAATTCTGATAAATGTAGTTGAGACTGCTGGAAATGAGAAGGAAAACAACACTGAATTAAAAAAAAAAAAGGAAATATGTTTAAAGAGGCATAAAGAATGAAGAAAATATTTTTGTTGCAGGAAGAAAGTAATTTTGTCCTAAGATGAGACTGTTTAGAGAGAGAAGGCTTAGGACAAAATCTGAATGAAAAAGAAAGCTGCAGAAGGTTTGTGGAGAGAATCTTTGGAAAAGAATGTCATGTGGTCAGGACTAAGATTAGAATAGATGAGTTTTAAAAGTACACTGGTATAAAAATAAAATTTGGTTTTTCTATTAAAGAGACAAGGTTTTCTTGCATTGTTGGTCTGCTCTTACTAAGAAATTATAAAGAAAGTTTTTTTTTCTTTATCCAGAAAAATAAGATTTCATATTTGTTTTTGTTAGGTCTTTGATTACTTAAATAAATGCAATCTTTCAGTATTAAAGGAGCTAAATTTTGCTAACAATTGTATAATCCTATGTATTTGTCTTTGGAATATTAAGATTTATAGTAATCTATGATCCTATTCAGGCATGTGCTTGTTTATACGGTTTGTTAAGTTATAAGGGAGGCATTATTAAACAAATGATAATAAACTTTCTTAGGTTATACTCTATGGGTCAATGTTCTAGAAATTATATGAATTACATGAGTGCAACTTTATGAATTAAGTTATTTACAAATAACTATTCCAGAAATCATATGAAATCCCTAAAGCTTTAATATGTCCTGGTATAAGGTTGTCACTTGACATTTTAATTGTTAAAATGTATGTTACAGAAATAACTGGATTTCCTTGTCAACTACACTATAATGAACTCTCATCAGATCTTTAACCATGTCCATTTTTGAGTCTTGTCATTTACAGTCATTGTTCTGATGCTCTTGCAAATGTTTTCAACCTCAAAGAGGTTCATGAAAAGAACTTTTGAAAATACAGGTTTTTGACACCCTTAATATCATGAAACTAAACTAGGTAAGAATTTTTGGACTTGCAGGGAAAACTGAATTTAAATAGAACAAAAATTAGTAATGGGGGGCGAATACATAGTTTTTTAAAAATTTTTTTATGTTTATTTATTTCTGAGACAGAGAGAGACAGAGCATGAGTGGGGGAAGGACAGAGAGAGAGGGAGACACAGAATCAGAAGCAGGCTCTGAGCTGTCAGCACAGAGCCCTACGCAGGGCTCGAACTCACAAACTGTGAGATCATGACCTGAGCCGAAGTCGGTCGCTCAACTGACTGAGCCACCCAGGCACCCCCTGAATACATAGTTTTTATAACTTTTTAAAAAAATACTGCTGGTTCACTAACATTTTTTCTTTCAGACTGCAGGAAACATGTTCTCCTATGATGTCTATGTCTTACAGAAATTTGATAAAACATTCCTTTGCAAATAAGTTAAGACCTTTCACTTTTCTCCCTACCTGAATCCTTTAAAATTCAGAAACTCTCAGTGAGTATTCTTTCTTTCATGGCAATTATAATTGTTTACATAAGTTCAATAAGAATTCATTCTTGTAACAGTACACCCTTGGAAACACTGACTATATCACCAAGATTTTGACTGGAATGTCATAGTTGAGAAAGGTATGGATAAACTGATATGACGAGACAACTTTAAGGAACTAAAGTTGACTTTATGGAGCCAAAAGAGCCCCTTGGAACTTTTGGCCTGGTACCTTGCTTACAGAGTTTCCAGCAGCCTTACGGGGTGAATAAAGTCACTTCTTGGCAGGTGCAGACTCCTAAGGATATGTTGGGGACCTCAAGAAGAATTCACCCAAATGTACAGGTAGTTCAGGCAATTCTAATGGCAAGTATCTGGCTTGACTTCTGGCCTGGAGAGGCCATTAAAAGTTCAAACTAAAATCCCTTACAGGGGCATCTGGGTAGCTCAGGCAGTTAAGTGTCCAACTTCGGCTCTGTACTGTCGGAGCTTGGGATTCTTTCTCCCTCTCTGTCTCTACCCCTTGCCCACTTGCTCGCCCTCTCTCTCAAAAATAAATTAAAAATAAAACTTAAAAAAAACTTTAAAAAATAAAAATAAATAAGTAAAATAAAAAGTAAAAAGTAAAATTCCTTACAAAAGTTCCAGCAAAGTAGATTTAAGAGAACTTATGTGGTCAATCACTATTCTTGCTGCACTTACACAAATAATTAGACCAAGTTTGTTAAAACTAGACTTGTTTTTACAAACAAATTGGTTTTAGTTTGGTTATGTTTGATGAATATGAGGATGATTTTAGAGGGCAAAGTATGTTTCAATAACGTACCTTTTGTGGATGTTAGATTCTAGTTCTGATCAATTATCTTTAAAGTGTTTATTGTTTGCCTAGAAGACTGGTCTGGATCCTGAATTCTTCTGGTTTCCTCAAACATCTGGCTATGCCTCTTCAAACTATGGCTTCCATCTTCTTGCATTTTCTTGTCTTGGAATCACTAAGAAGTAAAACTGTTCCTTTTCCTGAAGCCTTGCACACTAAAGCTAGACAACTTGAGGTACATCTCAGAGAAATGGCCACGGTAGCTCCTGTGTAGACACTTTTCATGCCTGTTGCTCTCTGGGCCCCTCAAAAAGATCACCAGAGGAGGGGCACCTGGGTGGCTTGGTCGGTTAAGCGTCCGACTTCGGCTCAGGTCACGATCTCGCGGTCGGTGGGTTCGAGCCCCGCGTCGGGCTCTGTGCTGACAGCTCAGAGCCTGGAGCCTGTTTCAGATTCTGTGTCTCCCTCTCTCTGTGACCCTCCCCCGTTCATGCTCTGTCTCTCTCTGTCTCAAAAATAAATAAACGTTAAAAAAAATTTAAAAAAAAAAAAAAAAAAAAAAAAAAAAAAGAAAAAGATCACCAGAGGATTTGAACTACAAACCAGAAAAAAATGCATCAGATTGTTGCTGTCTGTGCCCACTCCATCTGATGGTGCTTCGAGCTTGACATCCAGAAATCTTCTCACCAGAGTAGTCAGGATTCAGAAACTGGGTTTATAATTTGCTCCAACCATCAACTTGTGTTTTTCTTTTATTGTCACAGAAATGCCTCTTATTAATTACCTAATTGCTGGTTGAATAAGGTGGAGTTTATGCCGTTATTAACAAAACCTATTGTGCGTATGTAATTAACACAGGAAAAATTGAAGTAAATACATAAAGGGTTTATGAGCAGGCATCCTGCCTGCATCGGCACAGTTTAGGGACAGATCTTAACTATATCTGGTCAACAATCAAAAATGCCCTCCCCAGTCTCTCTTTTGTTTCTGGGTGTTTGTTTGTTTGTTGTTTGTTTATATTTACCTCTCCTGAGACTGTTGGTGGCTATCCTCCTGCTACTTATTTTTGGTGTCTGTTTGACCTGTTAGTAAAATCTGTGTCCTCCAGGGTCCAACAATTCCAAGTCAAGCTAATGGTAGCACAAGGATTCCACCCTGTACCTCTATAAGAAGATTCAAATCCTGTAAGTCAGTAGAACAGTCCATGAGAGATTTTTACCCATCCAGGTTAGGACAGGGACAATGGCCTCATGCAACAGGAAGCAGTTTCAGAAAATGAGACCTTTTATCCTTTCTCCTTAAGAATAAGGAGGATGAAATCCCTCAGGGACCTTGGGAACAAGCCCCTGTGTATCTGAAAAACTCCCTGCCGCCTGCTGACTGAGATCACGTTTCTCATAGAGCTCCCTACGGGCTGTTGTCACTTCTCCAGAGCAAAGTACCAGTTGAGGAGCAAACCCAGTCCAGTCTGCAAACCAGTCTGCACCATCATGGACCCCAGTACTGAACTTACACTGACGTTCCCCCTCATTATAATGCTAAAAATCATACCCAGGGGCGGAGATTTAACATGTCAATTAAACATGCGATGCATGAAGAAGCATGATCTTTAAGTGCACAGGTGCTAATAAATCCCCGCCTCTAGATGCTTACATGGCACCCCTTTCCCACCTAAGTTTCTTCAAAATATTCTCCCTGACCTCTCCTCAGGGAGTCAGCCTGAGGATTCCTTCCTTTGTGCCGCCTCCCTGGCTCTCGAGCATTAGCCTCAATAAAGCCTTGCCTGTGCTTTTACATTTGGAGTCCAGCCTCATTTCTATCCTTGCTGGGTCCAAGGACTCGAGTCCGGTAACAGGCTTGCTCATATCTCTTTTCTGCGAAGGCAGTGACTGTGATACTGTTCACCCTCCATATTCTAAAATTGATATTTCTATATTGCCCATATAAACCATATAATCCATTTGTTCTAAAACTCTCCGTGGTACTCAGGATCACATGCCTGAGATTTTATATCACCATCCACTGTCTTTTCTGCACCAAGAACTCATTTATCCCTTTCTTACTCATTGAAATCAGGCCTATCAGTGTTATAGAAAATCTAAATTTGCAAAATAATTTTTTCTCCTTCCCCAGTGACCTTGTAATATGTTGTATTATTGCACTGAATGTGCTTTTTTTTTTTTTTTTGGCTTGCGCTGTTTTAATACTGTCAAAGTTCCCCCTATATTATGATTCAGATCGTCCTCAGAAGTGAACTTGAAATTCCTTGCAATATTATGTCTGAAACGCCTAAATCTTCATCAGTGCATAATTTTGTGTGCAATTTCATTCTTAAGCATTTTGTCTGTTACTTTGTTACCTCAATGCCATGTTTGCCTTGATCTTAACGACTTCAAAAACAGTCTAAGGGAGGGACTTTATATCTATCTCTTTTGTGTAGTAAATGATTAATCCGCCTTTCTGTGCATAGTTAGTGAAACAAAGAGAAAGTTTTAGATAACTTCACACTTTTGCCTAGGAAAATTAGATATAATTTTATTCTACTATAAAGTGCTGTGCTTTCTTGTGTCTTTATATTATTAACATAAAAAATGACAACAGCTGAAAATCTCTGGCTATGATTTATTTATAGCCTAATATTCAATTCACAATTAAATGCTAACCTGTAATTGAATCCAAGGATTCATTCTGCTGATGCACTGAATTAAAGAACATAAGTGCTGAATAAATAGGAACAGAACAGAGATTAATAACAACCAATATTTATTATGGTGTGATTCATTATGAATAATTTGAATGCAATAATTATCATGATAAAAGCAACTCTTCAAAAAGGATGCAAGATATTTAAGAAAGGTTTCTATCTGGTTGTGGTAGACAAAGTATTATATTCTGTAACTGTAGTAGAAAGAAATCTTGAAAGGTAATATGGATATACTCTTAAGATATTAGGAAGTTACATTTAAGTTGTGATAGATCATTTAATAGATCATTTAAGTTGTAATATCTGCTAAGATGCTAATATGGCCCTGCCAGTAAGTTTGTTTATAGAAAAGTAACAAAATTTATAAGGAAAATTTATCGTGAATCAACAACTGAGATAATGGCTTAACCAAAGGAACATCCTCCTTTGATTCTATTCATTTGTGCCTTCATCTTTACATCTGAAGACGTATAAAATGCTTTAGAGCATCTTTCTCAAATTATTCTTCCATTCTTTTTCTTCTCAACTTGATCTTTATAAACTTAGAATAAAATTAACACAAGAAGGAAGAAAATACTTTGGGACTTAATTGGTAGAAACAGTAAAAAGAACTGATTTAGACTTTCAAGGCTTTTGAGAGTTGTAGTAAAAATATACACAATAGGTGCTGTGTGTAAGGATTTGAAATAATTAAAATAGAATTAAAAGCAAGCAAACAAAACAGCAGCTACCAAAATGTCCAGGCAGATTTGAAAAAATAACAAATGAGAACCCTAAAAGGGAACAGCAAGATTATTAAAATGAAAAGCTCAGTGGAGGGATTAAATAAGAAATTAGATACTGAAAAGAAACCTGAGCATGTATGGCTGAAAGAATAAGCAGAGTGAGGCACAGGGAGACAGAGAAATAGAAACTAGGAAGGAGAGGCTAAGAGATGTGGAGGGTAAGGGAATGGAAACACAGTATTTCTTCAGAGTTCCAGAAAAGAGCCATGGAGCGGTAATGGGGAGTGGTAATACCTGAAGACCGAATGCTGAGGAATTTCCAGAAGTGACAAAAATGTAATTCTGCTGATACAATAATCACAATGTATATAGCAAATAAGGTACATGAAATGAACGTGTGCCTCTGGCACTCCAGTGAAAGCTGGCAGAAGGAAGATGAAGGGTTCTTCATCACTTCAGTGAGGGGAGGAAGTGAGTGATCTTTAATGGAATGAGAACAGATTTAAAGGAGATTCTTGGAGGAAATAAAGTAACATGGGAGAAAAATATTGCCATGTATCTACCTCCTTATCTAGGGAATGACAATCTGGCTAAGTAGTAAAATAACTTGTTTCATTTTTCTTTTAGAAGACACATAGGAACCATTTCTACAGAAATAAACATCCCAAGTAATTCCTGGAAGAACTTTCTGGAAGACCAAAAGAGGGGAAAAAAAAAAAAGAAAAAGAAAAGCCTGCCTTTATTCTTGATATGATCTTGAAACTATGTTTATCTGTCAATTCTGAAACTACAGGAAGTTAGATGCCCCACTTATAACTGACTCATGAATGGAAGTCGTTCCCTAGAAAATAAGTGGGGCTTTGTTTTAAGAAAATAACAGAAGGTTTACCAAATTTCATCTTCAAGAAGTACTGTATTTTCATAATTTAAGCTGTTTTACGAAGCAGTTCATCATGTTTCACCTGGAGGAACATGCATCTAATCTGAGGAGCAGTCACGGGCCTCTGTGCCCCCTGGGAACTCACCTCCCCCTCTGTAGACTGCAGATGGAGCTCCTTCCTGCAGGTGGCCTTGAAGTCTCCCGCAGCAGCGCTGACCTGGACCCCTCGAGGAGCCTCCATGATCAAGGACCTGGTGGGTGATTCAAGCCTAAGGGTAAAACAAAAGACTCCTTCATAGTAAAAAAAAAAAAAAAAACAATTATGATGGACTAAAAGATAACATTAGTGACTAAAACAAACAAACAGGTAGGCATAAATAAAAATCTTTGCCATTTCAAAAAAAAAACAAAAGGCAAAACGAGTTTTAGAATCCTTTTTTATTGCCTTATCTATTTTTTGGTTCTTTATGAAACTTCATTTGTTCACATCAATTATTTACCCTCATTTGTTTAATGATTTAATAACAGTTTCTTACGCTGTTTCCTTTCACAACGCACATGAAAAGTAGGTCGTGATAAGTTTACTTGTTTAAATCTTTTCTATATTTTCAAAATTAATGATGGAGTTTTAATAAATTTCTACCAACCTAGCATGTAGCTATCAAGAGTCTCACAAAGACGAGAGAGCTTTAATGAAAATTGTTAATATTGTGAACTTTCAAGAATTCCACAGTCAAAATTCTGTAAGCCTGAAAAGTTTCAAAGTACTCATTACACGTTTAGAAATTAATTAAAATGAAGAAATGAGACATTTCCTACATCCACTGACCTCTACTGGCCCAGGAAAATGTTCACAGAATGAATGACATTATCCTGACAGAGAACAAGTAAATGAGCGGTGCTCCACCTCTCATTTAATTAAATATGAATAAAGATTGCATACATTTTGAGGGAAGAAAACCCCAATGTTTATTTATGTATTTATTTGAGAGAGAGAGAGAGAGGGAGAGAGAGAGTCAAGCCGGGGAAAGGAGCAGAAGGAGAGAGAGAATCTCAAGCAGGCTCCATGCTTAGTACGGAGCCTGACACAGGGCTCAATCCCACAACCCTGGGATCATGATCTGAGCTGAAATCAACAGTTCACCCTCAACCGAGACACCCAGGTGGCCCCAAAACCAACTGTTTTAGCTTGTTGTGCCTGAAAAGAAAGATAGTTGGGAGGCAGTTTCAAATTATCTCCAAATATAAAACTAGAGGCAAGAGCAAAAGAAGGCAGAACATGGAAGCTAGAATACAGTGGTAAAAAGCGCTAGTGTGATAAGATAAATGGCCCCTGATACGGATAAACATTCTGTTTATGGGGGAGCAACTCTGTGTGTTCCCCTTGACCACACAACTTTAGGACAAGAGTCCCCTCAGGTTCACATTCACCATCATCCAAAGCAACTGGTTTCCTTTGAGGCAACAGATCCAAAGCTGTTTTGCGGGGAGAACCACATCAAATAGATCTCTGAAGATAAGCTCTCTTTCAGTAGTGAAGTTGAACTTAGACTCGAAAGTGATATTGAAGGAGTAGAGCCAGCATTTAGAAGAAGTGATTTTGACATTTTCAGTGTTTTTCACTCACCTAAGCAACTCTGAAACTATCATCTCTGTGGGCCTCTTGGGCATATTTATAAAACCCCTGGAGGGGTTAGGTTATATATATATATATATATATATATATATATATACACACACCTATATGTTACATATATATGTATGTGTATATATTAATATATATATATCCCTATATGTTACATATATATATATATATATAAATATATATAACCCTATCTACTTATCTTCTACTTGAAACATTGTTATATTGTTATATATATATATTAATAGATGTATTTTTTTTGAAAAACAAAAGTCACATATTTTTACAGAGCATTTGAAAACCTGAAAATAAAATAATCATCCATAATTTTTTTCACTCATAATACTCATACTTTGCACATTCAATCTACATTTCTGTTAAAATGTGTATTTTGTCATTTATTTCCCCTAATAAACCCCCAAATATAGACCATCTTGAGTAGTATATCTGTGACCACTACTTTTTTCATCGGTTAATTATCCACAACATTAAATGTAATTATATATGTTTGGATTGATGAACCATTCAAATAGAAGTCAGATAGGCACTTAATTAAAATGAGTTAATATGCATAATATTCATATTAATATTCTAAAATTATGACTCTGACTTTCAAGAAAACACAACTCAGTGAACTTATAAGTGGAAGGAAAAGCACACTTACTTTATCAAATAATTGATGTGGTTTAGTTTGTTTCCAAGGATAAGGGGTTGAGGTTCTTGTTCATATATTTGATAGTATGATATCTATGACATCCATATTAAATGTATACATGTTTTTGTGTCATATTTCCATCATGTTTACATTTGGGACTAGAACATTAAAATGTATTATGTCTTTCTGGGCTTTTGAGCCTTTCCATTCTCATCTTTATTAATTATTTAATAAAATTTTTTGTTATATTCATTTTCATTTTAGACCTCAGGTATCCATTGCCAGCGTAGCCATTAAGCAGAGTGCTTTGCTAACACTTAGAGCACCTCTATTCAAAGAGGTGGTAAAGACTGAGAGATGGGTTTGGGAAAACTAACCAGCAGTAACCAGACCCAGTTTCAACATCTCTAAATTGAAAGTTATAAAGTTCTCATAGGACAGTAAGAAATGTCTTAGGAGAATTAATGGAGAGAAAGATGGGGTAGGGTAGTATTTTGAGATATTGATGGCATTTCCTTCCCTGTCACGTCTCCTTAGAGTTCTGCCACTCACTAAACAGTATCTTTTGCCACAAACAGTGGAAGATGGATCAGAGAAGCTGATAAAGACCTTCTGAGTTTCCTAATCTTACGGACACTTTGAGTTGGAGAAAAACCTAGCCATTTAGTATGTTGAAAATGATTCAGCACATGAACGAACACATCAAAAGAAAACCAAAGTCAGTGAGAGCTTGCTGTGTATTTCTACCTGTTGAAGAACTGTTTTCTTGATTCATGGGGTAAAGAAGATTTGGATGGGAAATCAACAGAATTGATTTCAAATTGTTCTTTGTGTTCCTCTACTTGAGGCCAAGTTCTACATTGTAAGGCCTTTATTCTTCAGATGCTAGAGCTCTGAGGAAAGTAGGGATATCTCAGGACTAAGACGACTGAGGACAAGAGACCAAAGATTCTCAAAGGACAGAGGGGCAGTGACCTGTGGTGGAGGAATACTAAGTGAAGAGAAGAATGAGAAACTCTTGGCAAATGCTACTTTGGGTCATGAAGCTACCAATGACCAAACGTTGCCCCCAAATCTTTGACACGGTGTAAGCTCCTTGGTATCCTTATACAACCCCATGGAAAAAGAAGAGAACTGAACAGACTGGGGCTGAGTTTCTAATAACAGTGCAATGGAGACAAAACATGTAAATAAAGTTTTACAAGAATATTTTCATTTCTTGATATAAACTCAATAAATACATAAAAAACATTCAAAAGGTGGTAGCAATTTTACAGTACTGCTAAATCCTTCAAGTTATGAAGTGAAGAAGACTTTGAATTAAACAGGCTTCAACTGTATGTTTTGTTAATCTTGATAAAACTAAGCGTGGTAATCATTAAGATATAATACAAATTTTATTTCCACAACCATATGGTCAATTAATCTTTGACAAGGCAGAAAAGACTATACAATGGGAAAAAGACTGTCTCTTCAACAAATGGTGTTAGGAAAACTGAACAGCAACATGCCAAAAAATGAAACTGGACCACTTTCTTACACCATACACAAAAATAAATTCAAAATGGATTAAAGATCTAAATGTGAGACCTAAAACTATAAATATACTAGAAAAGAATGCAGGCAATAACCTTTTTGGCATTGGCTATAGCAACTTTTTTTCTAGCTATGTTCCCTGAGGCCAGAAAAATAAAAACAAAAATAAATTATTGGGACTTCATCAAAATAAAAAGTTTCTGCACAGAGAAGGAAACAATCAACAAAACTAAAAGGCAACTTACAAAATGGGAGAAGATATTTGCAAATGACATATTTGATAAAGGATTAGTATCCAAAATATATTTAAAAAACAAAATTCAACACCTGAAAAACAAATAATCCAATTAAAAATGAGCAGAAGACATGAACACACATTTCTCCAAAAAAGACATCCAGATGGCCAACAGACACATGAATAGATATTCATCATCACTTATCATCAGGGAAATGCAAATCAATGGGCTATTACCTCACACCTGTCAAGTGGCTAAAATCAACATCACAAGAAAACAACGGGTGTTGGCAAGGATGTGGAGAAAAAGGAACAGTCTTGCACTGTTGGTGGGAATGCAAACTGGTGCAGCCACTGTGGAAAACAGTATGGAGTTTCCTCAAAATTTAAAAATAGAACTACTCTATCCAGTAATCACACTCCTGGGTATTTACCCAAAGAATAGAAAAATACTAACTCAAAGGGACACATGCCCCCCTATGCTTATATCAGCCTTATTTACAACAGGCAAATGATGGAAACTTCCCATTATATACATATGTATGTGCATATAATGGAATATTATTTAGCCATAAACAAGAATGAAACGTCTTGCCATTGCAATGACATGGATGGAGCCAGAGTGTATTATGCTGAATGGAATAAGTCAGAGAAAGACAAATACCACATGATTTCACTCATATATGGAATTTAAGAAACAAAACAAATGAGTAAAGGGAGAAAAGAGAGAGAGAAACCAATAAACAGACTCTTAATTATAGAAAACAAACTTATAGTTACCGGAAGGCAGGGGAGCTGGAGATAGGTTAAATAGGTGATGGGATTAAGGACTTCACTTGTCATGATGAGCCCAGGGTGGTGTAGCGAACTGTTGAATCAGTATCGTACACCTGAAACTAATATAACACTAATATAATTCCAGTTAGTGTGTTAACTAACTGGAATTAAAAGAAAATTTAAAAGGCCAAAAAAAGAAATAATATAAATTTTTATTATTAATAATACTGTCTGGTTTAAATAATAGCCAATGCAGATGAGTAATATACACTAGGACTTAAATTACTCATAGAGAGTGCTCAGTTAAAGAGTATGTAACGAAACTATTAGACCATTTGGAGGATTTAATAATTCTCTTTTCACAAGTGGCAGTACAGTAGTTCTTATGAATATGAAAATTAAAGTAAGCTTGCAAACTATTTTTTACAAGCTTGCCTATCTAGCATAATAAATTAATTTTCTGTAGCATAAATCATTGTGAACATTTACAGATGCATATATCTGAATCATCCACTACCAATTACAAGTACAGTTACACCTACATATATGCACATATATTACCTCCATACCAATGTACATTGTCTCAAGATCTAGCTATGCTAATAGGAAAAGAATATTTTTGTCCACAAATGGTATGCAAATTTGCTGTAAACCTCCATCTAAACTCCACATGTTAAACTCCATGAATTCCGGGAATAAATCTTTGCGTTTAAGCACAATCAGGCACTTTGAAAAGTCTTTGAAATTAGATAGGCTTATGATTATAACATTATCTATCCAAAGAACTCTAGAGAATAAATAGATTTAGATACAAATTTTTTTTAATATAAAAGTAGGCATCACCTATTACTAGTCATGCCAGCTTATCAAAACGGCTTGATGATTTCATTGGCTATTTTATTAGTAATATTTTATTAACACTAATAAAATTGTAATAGTATTTTCCCAAGTCATTACTAGAAGCGGGATGCTTCTAAAAGCTATATTATAAATTGTAGAATCATAGAAAATAATTCCCTGTATTGAAAGTTCTGCTGTATACTGAAGTAATGAAAGTTATTTCTAAAAAGTAGTTCAGGAAATTGAGGTTTGTACTCACTGAAAATTACTGTGCTCGAGATATGTCAACCTAATGAAAGAATTAAATGTAGGACTTTGAATAAGAAACTCAGGTTCTACAGAGTTCTACTCAAATTTTAAATACAGTTAATCTCTATGGGGCTCAGTTACCTGATAAATAAAATCATAGAATACGTTAAAAATAAAATATTGTAGCCATTGACAACCATCATTAAATTTACCCTTCTTTATTAGTGAATTAGCCATATAATTATAATCATCTAATACTGGGAACTCATTCTATACTTAAAACTTTGCATGGATTATCTCTTAATCATCCCAGCAATTCTGAGAAATGCGTACTCTATCCATATTTTACTTAGGAAGCAGTTGAATCTTAGTGTGGTTGAGTCATTTGCCTAGGACTATGTAGCTAATGCAAAGATCACAGAATATCCAAAACCATCTGGAAAAAGAACAATGTTGAACTTAAAACCTTATTGCAAAACTCTAATAATGAAGACAATGCTGAGACACTAGAAATAAATTTTAACACGTAGGGTCGTCTGATTTTGACAAAGGCAGTAAAGTGATCCAGTGAGAAAAAGCAAAGTCTTTTCAACAAATGCTGCTCAGATAACTGATCTCTGTAAGGACAAAATGAATCTCAATCTATACCACCCACTGTTATCAAAAGTAAAAGCTAAACATAAGGTTTTTAAAGGAAAATATCTTTGTGACTTGGGAGAAGGAAAAGTTTTCTTAGGCCACAAAAAGGAATAACTAGTAAATATTTAAAAAATATATAAATTAGATGTCTTCAAGGTGAAAAGCTGCCTTTCAAAATCCATCAGTAAAATGAATATACTCATAGATTGGGAGACAATATCCACAAAATACAGATGTTACAGATGTTACAAAGGACTGGTGCCAGGATATATAAATAATCCTCCAGCTCAAAGATAAAATACAGAAATATAAAATACAAATACACAAAACACGGAGCGCCTTGGCGGTTCAGTTGGTTGAGCATCTGACTTCAGCTCTGGTCTTGACCTCACGGTTCCTGGGTTCCAGCCTGGCACTGGGCTCTGTGCGGACAGCTCGGAGCCTGGAGCCTTCTTCGGATTCTGTGTCTCCCTGTCTCTCTGCCCCTCCCCACTCCTGCTCTGTCTCTGTCTCTCTCTCTAAAAATTAATAAACATTAAAAAAATTAAATATGAAAGAAAAAATACAAAAAACATAATTAAAATAAACGGACAAAAGTTTATAAATAAATGGATACTTCACTAAACAATATATGGTCGTTCCATATGCACAAGCAAAAGTCATTAATATCATTACTCATCAAGTAATGGCAAATTAAAAACACGAAATAACACTAAACACCTACCAGAATGGTTCAAATGAGTAAGAATGCTAACACTACTGAATACTGGGGAAGATGTGCACCTGCTGAAATTCTCATTCATTTTTAGCAGAAAATGATATAATCACTTTGGAAAGCTCTGGCATTTTCATATAAAGCTTAATATATACCAGCTATATCCCAAGTGTCTATCAATTAGGAAAATACATACATAAAATATTATATGTTCATATGAAAGAATACTAATCAGTGAAAAGGCAGAAGGAACCATTGATACAGTCGAAAACAGGGATGGATCTCAAAAACATCATGAGGAGTGAAAGAAATCTTGCAAAGAAGAGTACATATTGTATTGTATTTTATATTTAGTACTAAATCAATCTAATCTAATCCAGAGTGAAAAGGGTGAGAGAAAAGTAGCTTCTTGTGGGTAGTGGTGGTGATTTCTGGGAAGGAGCATAAGAGAACTCTCTTGGGTGATGATGATGTTTTATTTCTTGACAGGAATTTGGGTTACACAGGTAAATGCATTTGTCAAAACTCAGGAAATGTGCACTTAATTATTTGTGAATGTCATTGTATAATTATTTTACAATAAAAAAAAACTTTAAGCAATATTGAAAACTAGATAATGATATGCAGGCCAAAGTGATCAGGTAAAGTGTACAGATATGTACAATTTATGTTCAAATGCATAAAAATAAGATCTACTGGCAGATGGCTAGTGGAATGTGTACATATGTGATTAAAGACCTAGAGGAGAATGATAATGGAGGCATCTAGCTGGGAGTATATAGGTGGTCACTGCAAGATGCTTTCAATATTGAATATGTTTGAGAATTTTCATAAGGTGTTGGGAAAGAAGGTGTGGTCTCAGATCTTATAGGAATATCCATTTTGTTTGTTTTTGGTTAAAGTTTATAAAACATCACCTATGCAGATCCAAATAGGAAAACTGTTAACTGATGCTAGTGTTTGATTGTCATTGACTGTATTAAAACTCAGTAAAGAATAATAATGATATGTTAGCTTACTTGGATTTAAATAAAATTTAAGAATGAAAAAAATACTAATTACAAAAGGGATGCTTCTAAACTATATATAATTCCATTGCTAAATTACCATATTAATATGAATGCTATAACACTCAATGTCTGTATTTCACAGCTATTTCTGGGAGAGGGATATCTAGAAAGCACATCTGATATTATTTACCTAAAAATTCAAGAATCTGATATATTCTTAGATAAAAATAAACTCGTATCTACTTCCCTATCATAAATCCAATATTAAAAAATAAACATATGTAGTAAAATCTCAACAAGAATCCAAAGAGAGTCTCTTGAAACTTAAAACATTATGTTAAACTATTCTGGGGAGAAAAGTATGTGCAACATTTATCAGATTTTTATTTACTTTATTTTTTTAAACTAATAAGCAATTCCTTTTTAAAACTAACTTTCTTTCTTTCTTTCTTTCTTTCTTTCTTTCTTTCTTTCTTTCTTTCTTTCTTTCTTTCTTTCTTCTTTCTTTCTTTTTGAGAGAGGGAGAGAGAATCCCATGAAGTGCAGAGAGAGAGGGAGAGTGAGTGCAGAGCCCATAGCAGGGCTCAAGTTCAGGAACCATGAGATCATGACCTGAATAGAGTCTGATGTTTAACCAACTGAGCCACTCAGGCACCCCAGACATTTTCTTTTTTAAATTAGAAATTAACATGAAATTATTTCAATTCAAAAGGAGATTGGAATTAAAACATAAATTTCATCAATGGACACAATATAATTTAAATAGATCAAAAGTATTTATGATAAATTAATATCTGACAAATGTAGCAATCATTTTGGGTGGAAATACTAGGTTACTTAGTCAATGATGCTTACTAAATTGTCTATCCATACTGAAGACAATAACATTAGATCCTCAACACACTCTGCTAGAATAATTTCTAGTTCTTTCTATTCTAAATACAAAAAGTAGTAAATCACAGGCTGTAATTTTCAATAGCAAATCAGAAGAAAATTCAAAACATAATTTCCCACTGTGTTTATTCACAACATAAAACTAAGAAATACCCAGTGTAAAACTAAATGACAGAAAATTAAAAGAAAATACTGGAAATACCCAAATACAAAACAACACAACCTTTGAAACAAGATGGAAAGCCCCAAAATCATAAAGAAAAAGAATTGATAAAATTTCACTAAGCCTTAGGTTATTTTGGTTTTCTCTAGATACCATGACCTTCTCAAATAAGTCTAGAATTCCTATAGAAGTCCTATATAAGTCTGGAACTCAAACATTCCAGAATACTCTGGAACTCAAATTAGACTAAACCTGTATTCCCTTTGAGAACAATCTGGTAAGTAGACTCTTGGCAATACAGCATTAACAATTAAATGATGCCCTGCTTCTGTCCTATATAGCAATTGTCAATCCTCCCCTGAGGAGGGTTTACAACATAGTGGAGGTTTCATTTTAATTCATTTTATTACAAAACATTCTCTAAAGGGGCCTGTTGAAAAATGAAACTCATGTTTATTTGCAAAGCTTGTGAATTCCTATGTGATTAGTCATTGGAATTAGTGAAGTACTATTTGTGTTCATTTTGAAAGCATTGTAGCAATCACAGTGACGGATTTCAGACTAGTTTTTATAGTGGGTACCAAGAGATTCTTGTAGAGAAAAGGAGTAATGTTGAAATTCAGTCACCCTACCACCTGTTTTTTTCCCAAGAAATGCTGTTTTTATTGTGTTTACATACTAAAGATGCAACAGATTTTGTTTTTATGGTATTATACAATTCTCAATTTGAAAAAAAAATGCCTAGGTCTCTAGAAGAACTTTCAACATTCTGAGAACAGAATTCAGACTCCTTTTAAAAAGTAAGTCGTGAGATGCAATTACTAAATAGAAACTTAAGCAGAACTTAAGCATGTTTCTGGTTCTTCATAAATATTTAACACGGTGTCAGGCATTTAGTGAATTATTTTTGATTTCAATGATGGAATGAATAGAAAATTGAACAGAAAAATGTTTTAAGGGGGGAAAAAACACAATGTAAACTGTGACCTGAATATACAAGCAATTTTACTGTCGTATCACTTCAAGCTGTGGAGAGTTTTCTTCAGCTGCAAATCACATGGTTTTCGTGGCCTCTGTTTTTTTGGTTGGTTTGTTTTCTGCCTACTTGCGCTTTCAGTTATGGTCTCTTTCTTCAAATTAGATCAAACAAATTTTTACATCAACTGGTGCTCTATGTTTCCAAGATTACACCCTAATACAAGCTTCTGATAATGATCATTTGCTATCAACTCTAAATAAATATATACATACATAGAATGAAATAGTAAAAGGGAAGAAGAAAGAAACAGAGAGAGTAGAAAGGAAAAGGGGAGAGGGAAGAGGGGGGAGGAGAGGAGAACCTCTTATTGACAAAACATCTCAGTGCAAAATCCTTACTACCTTATACATGGTGGCTTTTCCTTGAACACAGTAATGACGTATATGAGAGCTATGTGTTTTCGGAGATCAGTTTGGAGCCTGCAAAACTTAACATTTCAGTTTAAAATTATATTCACACAAGAATGAACATGATGAAAAGATTCCAGCTACATCATTACATATTAATTCATTTTACTGATCCCAAGTCCAGATTAGTTTTGTTTTGTTTTCTTTTCTTTTCTTGGAACAGTTAATGAAACTCAGATCCAAACAATCTTTGGGAAATATAAAACGGGTTTCCTCACTTCTCACCATAAAGTGCAGACACTCTTTTGAACTGTGATAATTTAGCTAAATTAATTTAAGAAATAAAAAAGGAAGAACATTCATATTTGTGCTATTCTGGGAAAATATACCCTTATGTCTCGACTACTCAATATACATTGTTTTAGCCTTTTTAACACAGAGGTCCCTAGTGAAAAACAATATAACTTTGTGTAAGACATCATAGAAAATCTACATGTGTAGGTTTGAAATGCACGTGGAAACTAGAACAGAATTTGGCACACATTAAGCACTCATCAAACATTCGTTGAATTAATAAATTATAGAAATCTACTTCATGTCCACACCGAAACATTCCCTATACTCTTTAATAAACTTTTTGAAATGTATCTTTCTAAAGTCTCTTATTCTCGACAAAAACAAAATTAAAGACAACACGGCTACTTACTCCCCAAATTACCATTTGATTTACCTGGCCAACCAATCTCACCTTGTTGATTAGAATTAGGTGTCGACTAAGAGTACTTCTTACTGCCCTGAAAGGAAAATTGTCAGCAGGACTTGTAAAGATCTTCTCAGACACTCTGCTTTTAATCTTCATGTACACAAATGAATAATTGAATATCCCCATCATTACTGTGCTTTGCCTCTGTCTCAGTTTCAAATTTAGATCAGTAACACTCATCGTGGGGGTTACTAATTTGCTTTTAGCACTAGCAGATAAACTCAGCTTAGTGCAATATTTAAATAATTGATGAATAATTAGAAAATAAAAACCAGAAACATGAATTCACATTCACACTTATGAATTTTGAGACATGTCAGCAAGGTAATTAAAATAACACTTTCTATTTTTCTTTTAGCAATAGAATTTCATAACGAAAATCATACACTGAGTATATAATTACTAAAATGTTAGACGTAAAAAGAAGTTTCTTTTAGAATGGTGTAATTTAAACATTTTTTTTTTTTTAAGGAATGGATCAATTAACTCTGACATCTGTATTAAAACACAGTTCAAAAACACTTGGAGTCAATGTCAGCCACCTGGGTCCTAATAATGCAGTAACGAGCACCACGTTTCTTATGTTACATGCACTCAGTGTCCTCGTTATTGAGTTTGAGTTTTGCTATATCAGTATTTCACATTAATAAGTATTTATCAGACACAATTATGTGTGAGATATATGTTGACTGCTATAGCACTGAAGATAAACAACGAAGATGCAGATGTTGGTCTAAGGGAACATACACCTTTGTTAGATGGGGAGGGAAAAAATAAATAATCACACAAAAATGTGGGAATTCCTAACTGAGAAAAGAGCCCTAAGTTAAAACTATAACACATTATGAGTTGCTGTTTACACATACTCTTCAACCCGTCTAAATCCTTTGGCACTGAGTTGGGATTCTGGCATTGAGCAAACAGTTATTATCTTTGTCTAATAAAAAAGTGCCTTGATCACAGGAAGATCATGGCCACCTTCTGGTTTTGTCAACTAGCCGGTTTGAGTCTGAAATACTGAGATAGTGAGAAACTGTGTTCCTTAGAAAATTTTATCACAGAACTATAAAGGTCTGAAAAAGTTACTGTTGTGGAAGTATGGCTTTTTTAAAACATTTAAATCGTTTTACTTTATTTTTCTATTTTCATTTGAGCAGTGTTTTCCGCTCATCCAAATGAGAAGGGCTGCACCTGATCTTTATGAAATAATTTGGGTTTTGCTTAATATTTCTATTGTGTTTTCTAAGACAAAGACTGTCTCCCAGGTTGATACTTTGATTCAGCTTTGAAAATGATTTCTAATGTGTGATTTATTTTTTAAATATCATTATTGTTGTCTTTTTTTCATCCTATAGAAATGTATTTTGGAATGTAATTTATCTGTCAGAGAGTATATAAAACATCTTTTTTATTGACATACAAAGTTGTATTAGTTTTAGGTGTACTACCTAATGATTTCATGTACGTAGAAGTTGTGAAATGATTACTGCTGTAAGTTACATAAAATATCACTGGACCTCAAACCTTATTTATTGAATCAAGATCATTCATTGACCAGTTGATAGATTTTAATATTTCAAACTTTATTAACAGTTGCTGTGATTTTCTTGGGGAGAATTCCCTATAAAGTTGTCATCTCACAATTTTCTGTGTAGTGAGGGCTGTTACATACAACTGTGCCTCTTAGAAACAGAACATTGTTAGGAAGCAGCCTATTCCATTGGAAATACTAGACTGAGGAATCCATCATAAGGTAATTAAGTTCTGTCTTTTTCTGGTTTCTATTCATATTTGCTTTGTATTTCCCTTTACATAACATTCCCTGACCATTTATAGCTTTTTTCCTACTCTCTGCCACCTCTTTCTTTCTGCCTAGATGTGTCATGTATTTCATTGTCTATGTTGGATTTTCTGGAGTCCTTATTTTTATTAATTCTCCTCTAAATTTTCTCTATAACTGCCTTTTCCACACTCCTCATGTCTGATATATTTATTTTTATATTCATTGTATGTTTGTTAGGGGCAAAAATATACAGAAGGTTACAATAATAACACACATTTTCTTGCGCTCAAATACTTGGCATTTACCATGTAGGCAGGGAATGTCAACTCTTTATACAAATATGTAGCACATTTTCTACTTAGCTTCTTTACATACCAAGGGCCATCAACAGTGACGGAAAGTCTGACATACGTGGAAGAGCCAGAACTTACCTGAGGTCTTGGGAAGGTTCTGCTCTGATGTGAGGTGTCTCAACAGAGTGCCCGAATACTGCTCCTTCGGTGCCTGGACAGAACATGAATCCAGTAGTCAGCAGTCGATACAAACAAGTAGACAGACATGTTGGTTTTCATCTCTATTTTTATGCATCAAATATGCATTCAAAAAGGGGACAGCTAGAAACAGGAGTACAGAAAATGAAATAGAAAAATTGGAAAAAGTGTTCAAGGTAGTGAAGGGCCAAGAAGGGTAAATCTAAATGTCCCTTGGTAGCTAACTTTTAAGATGACCATATTTAGAAAAGTTTAGATTGAGGTAGAATTTTCACTCTCTGATCAAAGAACAAAGATCCATCCCCTTCCCCTTTCTTATTTCCCAGGTAAGTATATTTGAGGGAGGGATAGATCACAATACTCAGTTCTGTCTTTCTACAAATGGCAGAGCATGAATGAAAATGTGGAGAGGAGCTCCTTTGTAGTATATCATTAATTCTTTTTTTTTAATGTTTATTTATTTTTGACAGAGACAGAGCATGAGCAGGGGAGGGGCAGAGACAGAGGGAGACACAGAATCCGAAGCAGGCTCCAGGCCCTGAGCTGTCAGCACAGAGCCCCACACGGGGCTCGAACTCACAAACCGTCAGATCATGACCTGAGCCGAAGTCAGATCATGATGCTCAACCGACTGAGCCACCCAGGCGCCCCTGTCATTAATTCTTTAAAGACATAGGGCTCACGGGACAGTTGGTAATTCTCCCCCACACAGCGCCCACTTTTATTAGAGTGATTATCAATAGCAATTTAATTTGGCTTCTTTGGTACTAAGGCTCTATCTAAAACCATAAACTGCTCCAAATCATTCCAATAGAGTTGACTTCATGTGAGGTCCTGGTTACCTGAACAGGTCATGCACTCTAACACTTTGCTCAGGCAGTTGAATAGTATTCCATCTACACTTTCATTTATTGACTCCATGTGATTTTCCTGGATCCCAGAGCTTTTCCATAATTTAACGAAGCAAAATAAAATGATTTTCCTTTTCAAAAATATAAAAAAAATATTGATGACAAAATCTCGTTTTTGTTCTTTTGTAATTTCACATAGATGTTTTAGATCATTCCATCTGGATTAATTTTATTTTCTTTTGGTTTAATCTTCATCAAACATTTTGGTGTAAAAATGTCATGTCTGCTCCTTCAATGGCCCCAACACCAGCTTAATAATACAAATTATACAAAATAATACAAATAATGCAAATAAAATACATAAATTTTAAACCTATAAAATAAAGCTGCTTATGCTTATTGTGAAGAACAATGAAAAATGTATTGATTCAGTATATGAGAAACAAGCAATGATTTCTTCAGTAAACATGAAATTTTCACTAGAAAATTAGAGCTAACACCTAAATTCCTTAAAAATAAGTGGATTTATATAGACATATACTGAGATCACCAGACAACTCCTGTACATAAAACAGCAATGCAGACCTTGATCTTGAATCAGAGAGGAACGGACTTTTTTCAAAGACAGTAACATGGTTTCATCTATATTATGGTTCTAAGGATAAATTTACAAGGTTCTGCAGTAGTAAATTCCTAAGATTACAGATTTCAATTTATAAGCTAAAAGCTATTGGCATTTGTTGACCTCTCACTGGGTTGGTTTTACTACTTGTTGATGTTTTGTTAAAGAGACTGCAGGGCATATGATATATAGACAGACTATCAGAGCAATTATTTCTTCATGGAGTTTGCTCTTTTGATATTTTATAAGGTATTTTATTTCTGTGAGTGGAAAATTATTAGGAATAGGTCTTTGAAAATAAAGTAACAGTTTTAGATAAAACCCTAATTATGTGATGGTGGTGAAGGTGGCATTTGAGAAAACATTCCAAGGTATAAGTTTTCATATCCCAACTAGAGACCCCTTTATCATTTTAAGAGGATATAACTTCCAGAAAAAAATAGTTATCCATCTGTAAAGTTTAAAAATTAATTTCCACTCTTCTATGACTTTGAAAACTTCCCAAACGAGATGACAAAAATATAATTAAAGAACAGTAGCAATATTTATTTTCAAACATGAAATGGAACATATAGTAACTTAGCACAGAACGTATCAGTGAAAGCAAAAGGGGAAAGCTATCAAAGCTTTAACTTTTCAAAGAGGATTAAAAGCTGATAGAAGTCTTAATTCTAAGTATCAGTATAGAAAATTATTGATGATTAAAAACAAACGATTCTTGAAGAAATAATGTATAATCATATCCCCTAAGGGGCTAACTTGAAAACTGAATAAAATAACATAAATAAATTACTAACTATAGACCTCCGGATAATGAGAAAAGTACTCTTAACTTCTCCATTATTGTCCCAGAATGAGCCAAGGGGGTAATAATTAATAAGCAATAATGATAATCTTAAAAGGAAATCAGTGAAAGAAGATAAAAGCCATCTGAAGCAAGCACATACTCTCACAGCATAAAAAGTCAAAATTAAAATACATATTTCTGGGGCGCCTGGGTGGCTCAGTCGGTTGAGCACCTGACACTTGATTTCGGCTCAGGTCATGGTCCTGGGGTTATGGGATACAGCTCCATGCTAAGCATGAGTCTGCTTAAGATTCTCCCTCTGTCCCTCTCCCTCATTCATGCGCTCTCTCACTAAATAAATAAATAAATAAATAAATAAATAAATAAATAAAAAATATGTATTTCCTTTGTAATTTTTGAAAGCTTATTTGTTTATTTTGAGAGAGAGAGAGAGAGAGAGAGAGAGAACATGAGCAGGATTGGAGAGAGAGAGAGAGAGGGAGACAGAGAATCCCAAGTAGGCTCTGTGCGGCCAGCAGAGAGCCTGATGCAGGGCTCAAACTCATGAACCTTGAGATTACGACCTCAGCCGAAATCAAGAGTTGGACACTTAACCAACCAAGCCACCCAGGTGCCCCTAAAATACATATTTCCTTGGAATTGGGAATTTTTACAAATGTCAGATGATTAGTAAGGTTGCCAGACTTAGCATTTAAAAATATAGGGGATCACATTAATTCTGAATTTCAGATAAATATGAAATAGTTTTTTAATATAAATGTGCAATATTTGCATGGGTCATATTTAGAGTAAAATTGATGTGTTGTTTATCTGAAATTCAAAATTAAATCACTATATAGTATACCTGAAACTAATATTACACTGTATGTTAACTAACTGGAAGTTAAATAAAAAATAAAAAAATAAAAAAATATTTTAAAAATAAATGAATTGTAACCTATCCTCAAAAAAAATTTTCAACTGGGCATTATGTATTATACCTGGTGACCCTAACCATCAGTCAACATGTATTTGGTACCAAGAGTACAGATGTGTACAGACCACATTTACTCTCACTTCAGGAAAAGAAGGAATGTGTGATGAATTTTCACATTGTAAGCTATAAAGTCCACGGAAACTGAAAAGACAGAGGGACAGAAAAAGGACAAGAAGGTGCAAAACGCAGATGTTTACTTATATATCATAATATATATAATATGTATGTAACTTGTTGAGTAAATAAACTTGTTTTTAAATTTTATTCTATTGTATTATTTACTTACTTATTTTAATTTATTTGATTTATTTTAATTTACTTTTTAAAGTTTATTTATTTATTTTTGAGAGAGACCACAAGTGAGGCAGGAGCAGAGAGAGAAGGAGAGAGAGAATCCCAAGCAGGCAGGCTCTGCATTGTCAGCACAGAGCCTGATGCAGGGCTCGAACTCACAGACTGTGAGATCATGACCTGAGCTGAGGTCGGATGAAGCTTAACCCACTGAGCCACCCAGGTGCCCTTTATTTATTTATTTTAGAGAGGGAATGAGAGCACGTGCACAAGTGAGCTGGGGAAGGGGTATGGGGGGGAGAGAGAGAGTGAGAGAGAGAGAGAGAGAGAGAGAGATAGAAAGACAGACAGTGAGAATCCTAAGCAAACTCCATGCTCAGTAAGCATCCCAACATGGAGCTTGATCTCACAACTCTGGGATCATGACCTGCGCTGAAATCAAGAGTCAGACCTCCACCAACCCAGCCACTTAGGCGCCCCAAATATTTGTTGTTTAATGTTGTTTTAAGGGACCATTCAAAAGGGTATAATGTTCTATTCTGCTTGACTGTATAGATGTTGAAGGGTATATCAGTTTAAAGTGATGATGATGTTTTAAGACTTGGGGAAAACATAGACTGTTGACTATTGTAAAGGTCAGGAAAGATGAGACAAGCAAACTTTTGGGTCAAAAAAACACTGGATGTCATTCAATGATAACAACTGGCTTCAAAACCAAGTAAGCAGGATGGCATATTCTGCTTTGCTGGGGAGGAGAAAGACTATATACATGGACTGTGATCCTACTCCACATTTAAAGACAGTTTAAGACAGTGTAAGTAGAATGCTACTTTTTACAAATGCCTAACATAAAATGCCATCCTCCCCACAAAATGAAAAATGCCATAAATTAAATTTACATATCCCTCCTAATGTGGTTATCCATACTCTAAATGTTTTACTTGAAGTTGTTTGCCATTAGCCCCAGAACAGAGGTCACCAAAAAAAGAAACCAAACCAAAAATACTTGGTGTTCCTAGGTTCTTCCTTGAGTTTATAGTAACTAAATATATATTCATATTCATATTCATATTCATATTCATATTCATATTCATATTCATTTATATGTATGTATGTTCTGTGAAATGTAACGTTTTTCTGGCCACTAGCTTCATAAATTCCATTACAGTTAATTTCAGAGAAAATTTTATGAGGTCATTGGCTTTGTGTGGAGACACCTGTGATCAGTAATACACATGGAAGCAAAACAAAGATACCCCTGTGCTTTGAAATATTAACTTGACATAAATTATCTCATTTTTTTCTCACAGGCTTTTTTATTTGTTTAGAGAGAGAGTGAGTGGGGAGGGGCAGACAGAGAGGGAGAGAAAAAAAATATCTCAACAGGCTCCACTCCCAGCGAGAATGTCGAGACATTGGGCTCAAGCTCACAACTGTGAGATCATGACCTGAGTCGAAATTAAGAGTCAGATGCTTAACTGACTGAGCTGCCCAGGGGTCCCTCTCACAGACATTTTTAATGTAAGTAGACAATATATTGTTTACATCTGAAAAATGAGGAAGCTGTAATCAGAGAAATTAAATACCGCATTGGTGAGCTAGAATTTTGGCCTTCAGGTTTTCTGATGTATACACTAGGCACTTTGAAGTCAGAAGACAGAAGGAAACAACTCCAGCTCCTTCATTCTTACCTAAATGACTTCAGCAAGTCATTTCATCTGTCCAAACTTCAATTTCCATAGATATAAATAAAGATAGAAATAACAACCTTACAGGTTGGGTTAGGGTTTTCTTAAATGGGATATAAATGTGTCTGGTTCGCTGTAAGAATTCAGTATTCCTTAATTCCCTCTGTCACTTTTATTTATGAAAATCAGCCACAGAAGACATACACATTGTGTTTGTAGAGTTAATGGCCCACCATGGGTCCAGTCATTAGTATGTGAAATCGCTAATCCTAAAATGTCAGCTTCAAGTTACGTGGTCTCATGCTGAATTCTGAAATCTGAAATTTAGACGCTGTAAAGAGATTCTTAAATAGTGAATTAATTTTATTAATCAAGACTCTATTCAGTAGTCAAGGAATTCCCTAATGCAGCTGCTTAGTTACCAGATACAATCGATCAACACCCAAAAACCTGAGAAAGAAGTTTCTTCTAAATAAAAAGTTATGTCCAGCATAATCTCCCTTTTAAATGAATTTTATCCTAATGCTTAAACAACTGCAGAAAAATGAAAACAAAAATGCATAGCAGGTCCTTTACTAACTACAATGGATAGCTGCGATTTTTCTGTGTTTTATACTTAGCTCTCTGCGTGGGATATCAGAAATTCATCATAGGAGTAGCTGGATTGGTAAAACAGTCATTAACTCCACCAGGGCTTTAGCTCCCTTTTAAAAGTCAAAGGAAGGGGCACCTCGGCAGTTCCACTGGTTAAGCTTCTAACTCTTGGTTTGGGCTCCAGTATTGATCTCATGGTTCTTGGGATTGAGCTGCGCTGGGTTTGTGTTCACAACATGGAGGCTTCTTGGGATTCTGTGTCTCCTCTCTGAACACCCCCCCCCCCAAAAAAAATAAACTTTTAAAAAAAGAGTCAAAAGAAGGAAAGAGTAGTACAGGACGCCATTCCTGAGGATATTTCTCTTCTCAATGTGAAATCTCAGTCATGGAATTTATAAGAATTCCAAGCTAGCAATTAGCACTAAGAACTTAAAGAGGTGGAATCTCACTAATGGTAGCAGCAGCACCTTCAATATCCAGTCCATAGGACAGTTAAGAGACTTAAATATAATAATAAATAAACTTCAGATGGACAGTACTTTAAATTCCTCCACTGGAATGGGGCTGAAGTCCAGAGTGAATTCACTGAGCTCTCAGGGGCAAAAATATTCCTATTTATTCGTTATCGCCAAGTTTGAACCTGTGCTATTGAATGCACATAAATTCTTTGGTTAATTACATTGAAAGTCCCTTTCCATTGTAAATTATAAATTATATAAAATTACAAATTATAAAATCATAATTAATTATAATTTCAAATTATAAAATCTTTTTTTTTTTTTTATTGTATTTGAGATCAGGGGCCTTTTTCACTCTGTAGTGCCACTTCCTAGCACTTTATCTGGTATAAGATAGACTTTCATTAAATGTCTCTCTGAAGTTGTTGCAAGTGAAACGAAGAACATGGCAGCGCTTGCTGTCCAGGAAGAGACTGGGTGTCCCTAGCGCCTCCATATCAGCTGTCAAAAAGGGCTTCAGGAGAGAAGGCTAAGGCCTGGCATGGAATATTAGCTGTTCTGGAGAGTAAGAGAGAAGAAAAAAGGGAAAAGCCAGATGGAAGAGGAACAAAGGAATCAGGAAAGTCACACCGTGGGAAGGAGGCCAGAGAGAAGTAGAAACATTTAAATTCTTGGATACTGCTTCTGCCTAGCATACAAAACTTTTGTAATCTGAGCCCATCCACCTGCTCAGACTTCTTTTCCTTTACTTAGCTATGAAATCTCTTTACTAATTTTTCCCACCTTTTCAGGTAAATGTAATCTGTTCATCCTCTCAACATATTTAGGGTGTACTACCTGTCACACTCATTCTAAATTATGTGTTATTCCCCATCTAAACTAAAAAATTACAGACATATTGCTCATATTCCACTGTATTCTTGTACACAACATGGTGCCTTACATATTGATGTATCAGTATCAATATTGACAACGATCAATATTTTAAGGACCTTCTCTTGAAAGTTTTTCTTTTCCTCCTGTTTTTAATGCTAGTTTAATGAATAGTAGAATAGTAATTCAGAAACTGGGCAGGGGGCGCCTGCGTGGCTTAGCCGGTTAAGCATCCGACTTCGGCTCAGGTCATGATCTCGTGGTTCATGAGTTCGAGCCCTGCGTTGGGCTCTGTGCTGATTGCTCAGAGCCTGGAGCCTGCTTCAGATTCTGTGTCTCCCTCTCTTTCTCTGCCCCTCCCATGCATATGCTCCTGCTCCTGCTCATGCTCTGTCTCAAAAAGAAATAAACATTAAAAAAGGTTAAAAAAAAAAAAAAAAGAAACTGGGAAGTATGCTGAGATGCCCTCCTGTGTTCAATTTCAGTATTGGTTTACTTCTTTCCACAACTTCAATATCACTTTTGTTTTCTCTCAGTTATTCCTCCATACCACTGCCATCTAACACTCTAAAACAAAACTTATTGTGCAATTCTCACTTAAAATGCTTCCAGAATCCAATCGCCTATAGAAGTCAAGCCCAAATGCCTTAGTAGAACTTACCTCTTAGCAGTGCTATCTATGCATTTTACACTTGAGTGACAATAAAACTCTTGCAGATTTTGAAATGTTTACGAACTGTCATGAATACTACTTCGTCCCAACTTACCCTCAACCTCTCTCCCCTTTGGTAATAATCTCTACAGATTTTTGAGGATCTGATTCTAGATTATTTTCTCTGTGAAACAAACATGTTCTGGGTCCTTTCTGCTCTTCCTCTATCTGGTCAGCATCCTCAGCCCCTTGTGAAAATTCCTGGTATAGTTTTTATCACATTGCTGTGCAATTTGCTTTGAATTCTGGTAACTTATGAGTTCGTTGAACTCAAAGACTTCGTCTTAACTAATTTTGCACACTTAGCACTGTTCTTCTGATATATAGTTGAGGCCAGTAAGTGAAAGAAAGAATTGGGAATGGAAGAATGAAAGCATGAACACATTAACAATTATTCTATTTATAATTTATGTGTAAAACATGGGAACTTCCTGTTTCTTACTATATTTCTCTGTTCAACACCTCAATACAAATCAGGTTATTAATAGCCTGAGGTGACTATCTACTATCTGCATTTATTGAAACCGTTATTATGAGCCTAGCCAATGTTAATTATTCCAATGAAACAGGGAAACAATATTGTTAAATTGTCTGTCTAATGGAAATAAAGAACACCATGTTGTTCATTTGAAACTGGAGAATAAGCTGCCAAGATTTCTGAAAATAAATTATTGCAAAATCTGTTTTTACTTTTCAGTCAGCATTTTTTATGATTTAAAAAATATCTCAAGGCGTTTGCTCCCAGATGCCGAATCATGTCCTCTCTTCCACTTCTGAAGGTTTTCAGAAGATAAAAAGATAATGGGAAAGATACTTAATCAGATGGAAAATGCATTCGAATAAAACTATTTTCTTCAAGATGCAGTATATTTCAAAAATATTTGATTTGTCACCAATGAAAAAAAGACTCAAATCTGTCAAGAGTAGAAATAATATGGGGAGCCCTCCTACTCATGTTTTATAACCTTCAAGTAGCTTGTATTATACCAGCATTTGCTCCTCTGAAGATGGGAGAATGCCTCTTCATTTGTTAACTCATTCTATGGCTTTCAATGAAGCAAAAATAATGGAAATTTTAAAGTACGTGTGACGAAAACAGAAGGGAAAAGAAAATAAATTATTTTCATATTGAATGCATATGTAGTTTGATGAAAATTACATCTAAGGAAAATATACAGAAATAACCCCTCCTTCAAGTTCCTTCCTCCCCCCACAAAATATTAGAATAGTTAAGAAGAGCTCTCGTCATTCACTCTGAAGATATATTTTTCAGGAAATAATAAGAAATTCTAAGGTCTAAGATTACTGACGTCATTTTGCCCTTTAATAATCACTAAAGGAATGAGTAGCAATATACATCTGGGGCTTTTAGAAAATCCTAAATGAAAAAATGTCACCAAGAGCATATCTTTAGTAAACATAATAATCATAAGATTCTATTGTTATGGATTTGTTAAAAGCCAGGAATGCCTGAATCAATTTATCACTACATTATAAACATTCTAACAGAAATTGAAATATAAAACTATGAAATAACTTGATAACAAATGAACTACCCATATTGGGGTTTGTTTTTTTTTTTTTTTTTTGGAAAAAAAAGTTCATAAGAGTAGTTCATGGTAAGATTTAGAAAATTAATAAAACCAGATCTCTAGGTGAAGTATCTTTTTATCACATTTAAATAGATTTTTTAAGCTTTGAAATATTTAATCTAGGGGCTCCTGGGTGGCTTAGTCGGTTATGCGTCCAACTTTGGCTCAGGTCATGATCTCACAGTTTGTGAGTTCGAGCCCCGCGTCGGGCTCTGTGCTGACAGCTTAGAGCCTGGAACCTGCTTTGGATTCTGTGTCTCCCTCTCTCTCTGCCCCTCCCCTGCTCACACTCTGTCTCTCTCTGTCTCTCTGTCTCTCTCTGTCTCTCTCTCTCAAAAATAAATAAACATTAAAAAAATAAAAAGAAAAAAAGAAATACTTAATCTAGTAGTCTATTTTGTTTCGATGTTAGGCATTTTACCTAACGTGCAGATGGTATATCTAATACTAGTTTTGCTTCTTTAAGGTCATGTTCATTTTTATGCATGCACATTTTCTGTGTACCCCTCTCCTTTAAAAACTCAGTCATTCCTCAATCCATATGCCATTGAAGCTTTTCTGATCCTTGTGGAAATTCACTTATCTAAAAATCTGCTGTCAGTTGCAAGATAAACTCATGTTTCTTTGGGGAAGAAAAGTGAATACCTTAATTCTGCCTTTTTGTTATATTTTATGCCTCGGGTTCTTCACCCCTATTTAGATTATTCTCTGAAGAGAAGATGGGCTTTCTACTGCTGTTAGCCAGAGACAGGAAGACTGTGTTTCTTACTGGCACAACCGTGCTGGTCACTACCTGATGGAATGCGCAAGGAGAGGGACTCATCATCTCAGCCATACTTTTATTTAATTCCTTAATTCCCTGCTCCTAAGATTGTCGATACAATGCCATCAAATGGGTACATTTCCATTGCTTTTTATGGGAAATAAAAATCAGTAGGGAAGTTGTCCAAAACAGAGAGTACCTGATTGTCTTCAGTGGCTTCAGACATTACATTCTTTATGGATGTATTTGAACCTTCTACAATCTTTTTTTTATTATGAAAAAACACCCTCGTATATTCAAAAGATGCTAATTCTGTAAATATCTTTACAAGCCTCAGCTACATGGTTAATCTGTACAAACAGACATGTGAACAAAGCTAGGACTTTTAACATGATCTCTCATTAAACACAACTTACACTCTCCTCAAGAAACCCAAGTGATCCTAAAACATCACAGTTTTACCTATCATTTTCTGAGTATCTCTGTTGATGCGGACAAAGTCAGAATCTGGAATCTTGGCGCAGACAACTTGCCTTGATATTTATGTTTTCAGTCATTTAGTAATAACTGAGTTTTATACCAATTCAGGTGAAAAAATGAAGTCTCCAAAGCCTATCCTGTAAGAGCAGGATAGTGTGGCATCCACAGATAGAGCCCAAATGGGAAACAGCTAGGTACACAGACATCGGAAAGCAGTTGTTAGTGCCAAAATAAATTTCCTTCATCCTTTTATTTCTATGAGGTTTCACTTTTTTTTTTAACTTTTTGTTGTTCCAGATTGCTCCTGTGAGTTTTATGTTATCAGCTGCCATGTAATTCATTGTGTGCCAATAGGTAAACAAAGAGAGCTCCACTTATTTGGGTTTGTTTTTTACCCACAAGAGGACTGGTAGCATTACTTTTAATTAATGTAAAGAATAGTAGGGTTTTTTTGTTTTTTGTTTTGTTTTGTTTTGTTTTTACCAGAACTAACCCTGCTTTCCTCTATAATGGTATCTTCAGCATGAGCACCCATCATATTCCCAGCTGGGATTGCCATGAATATCTCTGCACCATACTTGGAGCAATTCCAAGCAGAGTAAACCATTAGAGTTTTATGCAAATCATAACCAGTCTGGGTATCCACAGTTTGTAGGTAAGTCCAGGGATCTTCAAAATTCTTGAGTTGTTAGGTCACCCTGGTTTTAAATGTGTGGTCTGTGTGCCACACTAAGTAGCTTTAAAGATGGTGGTCCCCTGAGCTACAAAATAATGCTTCAGAGTTTTATAGAAATCAAATCTTTTTATATAAATGGGTCTGTGCTGGTAAGTTGGGGGGTAATGTACAACAGAATCATGATTCATCTAGATTCGTGATTTTACATTTCTGGAATACACTGGTATACTCACCAAATACCTCACCAAATGGACCTGTTAAGCAGAGACACAATATTCTGAGTATAAAGTTTCCATGATTTTCCAGAAAGCATAAGTTGTGACACAAACATACATATCTGTGTGTGTGTGTGTATGTGTATGTGTGTATGTAGAGTATAGCATCTCACTGAGGACGACCAGACCCAACTAATTTAGTTTGTGAGTCCTGACAATATTATCCAAATAAAATTCCAATCAAATAGAAACATTTTCGGAGAATTGGAAAAGAGAAAACACGACTTCTTAATATATCAAGGATATTTTCATACCAAACTCAGACAAGAACAACACAAAACAGAAAATTTAAAGGTTCACATTTGTTCATGGGTATAGATACCAAGATCCTAAAGAAAATATCATGTTGAAACCAACAATAAAGTAAGAAGCATCAGGGTCTTTTCTTTGGCATTTATTATAGGAATATAAGTTTTGTTTAACAACAGAAAATTAACAAAATTATCAAGAGTAACTTATTCCTGGAGAACATTATCTAATCACATCAAAAGATACAGATATACCACTCAAAAAGTTCAAAATTCTTCCGTGATTAACTACATCGATCACAACAATTACCGCCTTTTAGGAAAATGGAGGTGAACTTTCTCCCACAGTTAAGAGTCATCTACAACAAAACCTACAGCAACCTCAAACTTCCTGGTGACACATTAAAACATCTCATTTACGAGCAGCAGCAGTACAAAGGTGTGATGTGGTTTCACCTTTCGTCTAGAATCACCACTTCAATTCAGCTCCCCACTACAGTTCTTGTACTACAACTTGGTTGGAAGGGAAGGAAGAATGAAGATCCGTGAAAAGCATATTGTTTGGGAAAAAGTAGCAAATTTCTCATGCTTCATGTATAATACAGTTTTCTACACAGAAAACCTAAAAGAACCTAAAGGTAATCTAATAAAATTAGAGAATTATTTTGACTCAAAATTTAATGAAAGTTCTGGAAGTCCTTTATAGAATGAATCATTGAATTTAATCAAAAGATATTAAAGCTATTTTAAATGTAAGAATGTAATGTGATAACAAATAAGATATTAACTTAAAGTTGTTCATTTTCTCCAAAACCTTGAATAGATTTAATGCAATCTCAGGTCCTCCACGATGTTTTCATGGAATTTGACAAGCTGATTGTAAATCTATATGGAAGAATATTGGGCCGAGAATAATAAAGCAATTCTGAACCCCGTCCCCAATTTCAGTAGGAAGATTTTTCCCTACCACATAACAAGACATATATAAGGTTCAAGTTACTAAGTTGGCGTGGCTGTGGTAAAAAGAGAGAAATAGACAGTGGAATAAAGAAGGCTCCAGAAACTTACCAAAGAACTTACATCTGTATGCAAACTTGATTTATGACAGTCACTATGAAAAATAAGTGAGTAACAAATGATTATTCAATAAATGATGCTAGGATAATTGTTTACACATATGGGAAAATCAAACTGTATTCATCACTTATGCAAAATAAATTTCAGCAGGATTAAAAATGTGATGGGTCAAGTTATAAAATATGTAGACGACAACATAGGAGAGTATCTTTTTGACTTCAGATTAGAGAAGGATTTCTCACATAGTAAAGAAAAAAATGATGATACTCATATACTGAAATTAAGCATTTCTGCTGAACAAAGAGCATCACAAGAAGCTGAAAGGCAAAGCTTGACCTTGGGGAAGATATTTGCAGTACATATAATTGACAAAGATCAATTTCCAAATACCAAAGAACTCTAAAAAGTAATTGAGAAAAATTAAACTAATAGAAAATGACTAAGAACTTGGGGAGACACTTCACAAAATAAAAAGGTAATTAATATTCAATAACCATCTGGGAAAGACAGTTCATTTGTAATCAAATGAAACAAATTAAAACTGCAATGTGGCACCAAGTTAAACCCTCTAGTCTTGCAGACACTTTACAGTGAAAAAACATATTTCTTATGGGAAGGTATGGATAAACGCTTAAGACAGAAAACATATAAAAGTTTAAGAAAACAAATTTGACTATATTAATATAAAATGTTTCTTAATACAATATACCTTAAAGTTAGATACTAAAACATATACATAGTCAACAGCAAATATAATGGATAAACAATTACCATCTGTAACTTTTTTTAATGTTTTTATTTATTTTTGAGACAGAGAGAGACAGAGCGTGAGCAGGGGAGGGGCAGAGAGAGAGGGAGACACAGAATCTGAAACAGGCTACAGGCTCTGAGCTCTCAGCACAGAGCCCGACATGGGGCTGGAACTCATGGACTGTGAGATCATGACCTGAGCTGAAGTCGGATGCTCAACCGACTGAGCCACCCAGGCACCCCAATAATTACCATCTAGAAAATATAAGGAACTCTTACAGACCATCAAGAAAACAACCCATTCTAAAAAAAATACTAATAAATAATTCAAAAAAGAAACTTGAACAGTCAGTGCAATGGTGGGGGGGGGGTACTCTATGTTGAGCATTATAAATGAAAACCAAAAAGAGTTGTAATTTTATTTGAATCTTTTCTAGTGACCAGGATGCTAGAAAAGTCAACCTGTCACGTTGGTTTCTATCATCTTTCTGGCTGAATAAAGCTCTATTTCGTAGTTTCCATGTTAGGCTCATAGCCAAGGGATGCTATTATGTGGCTATTTAGAAAGTGACTATAAAATATTTGTGGAATTTATATAAAGTGTATTTTTCACTGAAAATAAACTTTCTTGGAATTCTTTTTTTAGGTAGCTCTTTTAAAATAACACACCTTACTAAATTTCCAGGCTTGTTTTGAATTAAAAAGGTTTTGCCTTCTTTTAAAATCTTACCTGAAATATAAAAATAGAAATCAGTTAGATAGAAGTTAGATAGAAGTTAGATAGATAGTTAGATAGAAGTTAGATAGAAGTTAGATAAAGTTCGCTATTCAGTTAAATGATTGTGTGGCAATATTTATTTTGTTAATTCACTACTCAAAGTATCAGAAAGTATTTATTTTTTCAACAGGGTAACATTGGAGGGGATATACAATATCACAGAAAACATGTCAACGTGTTGTCTTGCTACGTCCCATTAGCAATGTGGCATCCAGTAAGCCAATTAGCTATCTGAAATCTTAATTTTCTTATATGTAAACAACAACAACAACAACAGGAAAAACCCCAAAAGCCCCAAACCAAAACTGTGTGTCTTCTCCTCCTCACAGGACTGTGATTTTTTAAAAAATATTTTTATCCATATTATATCTGTGTTATTTATATCTATGTTATTTCACAATTGCTTAGCATTATTGGTTATGGGTAAAGTCAGTTTAAAAGACTTACTGATCTATGGTGGTTTAGGAATATGAGAATTCTTATTCACTGCTGATGAGAAGGCACATAATGAATACCTTCTAGAGTCCTTATACTTTGAACAAATAATTCAATTTCAAGGAAATTATCCTAAAGAGGTATCTTTGTATACAAAGATGTAACTACAAGGAATTTGATGACAGCCCTGTTTAGGTTCATTGAATATAATCCAGATGTCCAATAACAGGGAATTAATTAGTAAATTATTGTGGTTCAATAAAATGGAATACTTTTAGCCAGTTAAAATATAGAACACCATTGAGTGACATGAATTAAAAATGAAAATGAGATTTCCATAAGATATGCATAAACATCTTTTTTTCTAAAGAGCCTCATAAAGTCTCCACTGGTCAACATTCATCATTTGGCAAGCTTCTTCATTTCCCCTCCCCTTGTTTTTAGGCCCTTTTTTCTCCTTCATCCAATTAGAAACTCAAACATACTGCTTAATTTGCAGAGAAGTTTGGGCAACATTGTTTCCTCTTAAAGCTTTCTACTTAAACACATTAAAAAAAGCTTTTAATGGTATTTTCCTAAAAAGTGAACCAGCCACCTTAAAAGATAGCAGTATCTTAATTAGATATCACCTTAAATAGAAGTATTTAGGTAAATGTTGCCTAAAGATAAATCACAGTCTTGAGAGGTTATGAGATTTCTGTCAACTGTTGGAAGGCAGAATGACCATATTACAAAGACATAAGAGAGAAGATTTAAACTTGGTGGGAAGTTTGTAAGAATTAAAATTTTGGATAATTTTCAAGGCTCAGATTCCATATTTATTTCACCTATCATGCAATAAAGGATTGATGAGTAAGAAGACTGGCTGCTGAAAGTTTATTCTGATTCACTTGTTCCAAAGTCCAAACCAACGAGGGTGTTTACTAATGACTATCAAAAAATAATTCGTTTCATTTCTCAGTCAGGAACTTAATAGAGGCCATGCAATGAAACATATTCTTCATCAATTTTGCATGGATTTTGTATTCGTACCCATACGAGGAGAAATGTTGGAAGAATTGTGGATAAGTAAGAAATGGATTCCATAAACAAATATTTCACTTGATGTAGAAGAGATTTGCAACATTTATATTGTGATTAAGCTATTCTAAAACATCTTCCTTCCCAATTTTATAGGCATGTCACATGAGATTAATAATTCATGTCTGGAACCATGATCAAATCCTATATATTTTATTTTCTGAATGAATTGGGAAAATTTCCTTGGCTCATGTCTGATTTCAGCTTACAGATATGGAGGACAGTTCCAGAGTACCTCAGACTCATATACACTACATCTAACTTCGAGAATGTGGTGATATGTATATGTATAATATGTAGTATCTCTCTGCTTCTCAGAGCCCCAGGAAACAGGCTCAGCACAAGCAGCACCCAAAGGTCACCTCAAAATGCCTCACCAAGGAGTTAGTACCCCAGAGGCTACCTTTCAACCAATGGGGGGAAAGAGCTGATGAATAAATGCACCAGCCTTGTCTTTCAGTTGGACAATTATGAGAGGCACTTTACAAATCATTTTTCAGCTTGGCCACATTTATTTTTTTCCTATTTGAAAGACTATTTCTGCTTCATCTACTTCCATAAAGCATTTGGATGTATACATAAGTGAAATCTAAAACATATAATCATGGGGCACCTGGGTGGCTCTGTCAGTTGAGTGTCTGACTTCAACCCAGGTCATGATCTCACGATTTGTGAGTTTGAGCCCCACATCAGGCTCTGTGCTGTCAGTGTAGATCCGCTTTGGATCTTCTGTCCCCTTACTCTGCCCCTCCCCTGTTCATTCCTTCTCTCTTTCAAAAATAAATAAACATTAACAAACAAAAATAAAAATAAAACATATAATCATAAACTAAAGATACAAATTTTGTACCAAGGAAATACAATTTAGAATAGAAGAGCAAGATCAGAGGGGCGCCTGGGTGGCTCAGTGGGTTAAGCGTCTGACTTTGGCTCAGGTCATGATTTCACGGTCTGTGAGTTCGAGCCCCGCATCAGGCTCTGTGCTGACAGCTCAGGGCCTGGAGCCTGCTTCAGATTCTGTGTTTCCCTCTCTCTCTGCCCCTTCCCTGCTCACACACCCTGTCTCTCTCTCAAAAATAAAGATTTTTAAAAAATTTTTTAAAAAGGAGCAAAATCAGAAAAAAAAAAAAAACAGAATGTACACATAAAGGTCAAAATGTATAAGAATGTGATTGAGCCACCAAGGTGATCAGAACTCCCTGGTGAAAAAGGGAAAATGGGAAGTAAATAAAAATTTCCTAAGGTATAGTATGTATCCAAGAAGTTCTCATATCGGAATTATATGACTCCATGCCTGTTTGCACACTGAATACCTTACCTAACTAGAACCCAGTTCAAGAAATAGGACATTATTCACAGCCTAAACCTACCACTGGCATTTCTAGTCAGTGTTCTACCAGGGCTGACAATATCCATTTGCCTATCTGAAACATTTTGAGAGTTGCTTTTGGAGGCTGAAGGTTTATGAGATGATATGCTCGAGAAAAACAGAAGTTTTCCGGCCTTTAATTCTAAGAGTACTTACTTTCCAAATCCAAGGGTCATTCTCCAGCCCCTATGTTGCTTGATCTCTCTGGCATTTAACATCCCAACCTCCCCAGGTTTTACCTTCTGACTGTCCCTTGTCAGGCTTCAGATGATGCCAAATCACTACCAACCTCTGCCCTTTTGTATTCTCAGTTTGGCCACATTTTAAAGAGAAAAATCCTTAGTCCAAACTTCAAATCATTTGTATGGTGTTCCTTCGTACATAATATTACTGATTCTTAGATTAACCTTGTGAAGAGACCAGGAACTAATAGATGAAAACACTGATAATCCTACTACTTCTCCTTCTTCCATCCTCTTCTTCCTCTTCCTCCTCCTCCTTCTACTCCTTTTTTTTTTTTTAACGTTTATTTATTTTTGAGACAGAGAGAGACAGAGCATGAATGGGGGAGGATCAGAGAGAGAAGGAGACACAGAATCTGAAACAGGCTCCAGGCTCCGAGCTGTCAGCCCAGAGCCCGACGCGGGGCTCGAACTCACGGACCGCGAGATCATGACCTGAGCCAAAGTCGGCCGCTCAACTGACTGAGCCACCCAGGCGCCCATCCTTCTACTCCTTCTGCTGCTACTACTATTGTTGCTGCTGCCATTAATGATGCTGATGATCATGGAAAACATTCATTGAATACTTATATGCTTCAATCATGTGCTAAGCACTGAACGAAAAGCAAGTCCAATAATGTGATTCTTATATATCCCGATTTTGTGGGTTGGAGAACTGAAGCACAGAGACGCTAAATAGCTTGTTCTAAGGCACACACACATTTAGATGAACTAGGGTTAGAAAGAGCACAAACCAATTATTGCCAGAACACAGATAAGCTTAGTCCTAGTTCAGTTTTGTTTTTCTCACCAGTTCTGAGTTCAAGAAGTAAGGCAACTTATACCTATTGGTTCTATCTTCCAGGAGCTGTCCGTCTAGTGTGTAAAAATATTATTCAGTGAAATAGTGAAATCAATTATCAACTAGTGTCGTTGCAGAATTGTCCTTTACCCTCACCAAAGATCCAAGTACTAATCACTGATATCTGTGAATAGGTTACCTTAAAAGCAAAGGGGGGACTTATTATTTTTAGAACAAATTGTTAATGTTTTTATTTATTTTTGAGAGAGAGAGAGAGAGAGAGAGAGAGAGCGAGTGCATGAGCAGGGGAGGGGCAGAGAGAGAGGGAGACACAGAAACCAAAGTAGGCTCCAGGCTCCGAGCTTTCGGCACAGAGCCCAAATGGGGCTCGAACTGGTGAACCAAGATATCATGACCTGAGCCAAAGTGGGACTCAACCATCTGAGCCACCCAGGTGCTCTAAAACAAAGAAGAATTTAGATGATACACTGGAATTGTCATTGTTAATCCAGGAACCAAGGAATGCCTAGGGCCTCTAGAAACAGGAAAAAACAAATAAACAAACAAATGTATTCTCCCAGAAAGTAGTACAGCCCAGCAAACACGTTGATGTTAGGCCAGTGAGAGCCATTTCAGACTTCTAACCTCCAGAACGTTAGTCAATAAATTTGTGTTGTCTTAAGCCACTCAGTTTGTGGTAATTGTCATTGCAGACAGGGAATTAATGCAACCAATTAGTAATCAGCAAATATAGGCAACCCACTCAAGCCTGTAACATCTTTTCCCTTTCTCCTTCCCTTTTCTCTTCCTATCTTTATTGTGAAATGAAAGATTGTCCTCTTGATCATGTATATGAACATGAAAATTTTATCCACTTACTCAAAACACACCTACACAAAACTCCGAAGTTGAAATTTGGGATAACATTTACTTTGACACACTCTAGCAAGTCACCTTTTGAAGACAAAAGTCAGCCTGATTAATGAATATTCAGTTGGTAAAATTAAAATTAGTTATTTCCCAAATTGCAGTGGACTTTCAAAATTTCTGACCAAGATTACATTAGTGTTTTTCCACTGTGACTACAGCATCAATCATTTACCTCAATCTCTTCCTTTGACGTTGTTTGGTATATCGTGAGCTTTCAACTTAGATGGCTACATGAAGACAGAGAGGTTACTCCTGGAGCTCTCTAAGATTTAGTTGAGGAAGTCAGATATATAGTATTTAAATGTGCTCATTCCTCTTCACCTTTAACTTTTTCCAGCCTACTAAATAAATCTGCTTGAAATAATGACCTAACCAACTAAATAAATCAGATCCTAGAAGCTCTCCTTCTTTTTACAGAAATTCTTATTCAGGATCTGAATGTATTATACACATATGCATAGATGGACACAGATAAAATGAAATAGAAATGAGACTGGGCTCCAGTGAGAAGACACAGATATACTTCATCGCCTGCCATTGATAGCTGTGTGAATTTTGTGCAACTCACTTAACGGAGACTCCGTTTGTGAAATGAAGATAATGGTAAACACCTCCCTAAATACTGAAGAGTAAATTAATTAGTACAAATGACTATACTTTGCCAATAGCAAAGGGTAGTCCAAAATGTTATTAATTTCATTATTTTGATTAGTTGTGATTTTTTTTGTTTTAAAACTTAATATGTACTACATTTCTTATATTTATTTTTTGTTCCTTTTATCCCATGTGGTTTTCACTTAAATGCCCTGGAAGACCTATTAAAATTACTTTTATTACACTAGATTGAATAATATTATTCAGTATGATATGAAGTGTTCAACATGTTCTTCTATATAGGTATGTGTATACGAGAGAGACAAATGAAAAACAATTAAATTTAGAAGGTCTTTACAATAAGTGCCACCAGAGGAAGAGTGTTGTTTCATTAACACATAATATAAAGTAACGCTTTTATGTCTGTTATAATAACAATGATAATTCCTTACACTTATTGACCACTTAGTATGTGTCACACATCATGCTTTACAGGGATCAGCTCACATTAATTCCGTGAAAATACAATGAGGTGTTATTATTTATCATCCTCATATTTTATAGATGAGGAACTGGTCACTTTGAAACCTATTAACTAAATTGCTCATGATCACTCTTCTAGAAAGCAGTCGAGTTGTAATGCCAGAGGCAAAGTTCTTAATTGCTGCACCTTGAATCCCTCCCGTAATCTCTGCCCAGTTTATTCCTCTCTGAACTCTATTCCTCCTTCTCCATCCGACCTTTCAAAACAGCTATACTGTCATGGAACTGAACATATTTGGATTCAGTGACAGGTTATCATTGCCCAAAACTCATTTTGTTGAATAAATCCCTGAGAGCTAGTTTATACTGGGCCAAAGTTAAAAACTTCTCTTCAGGTTTCTAGTGTAACAGTAACTCAAAAATAATTGATAAAAGTCATTGTTTGTCAAATTAGGTTTAGGATCTACTGTAATGAAAGAGTATTTAGGGGCGCCTGTGTGGCTCAGTCAGTTGAGCGTCCGACTTCGGCTCAGGTCATGATCTCACGGTTTGTGGATTCGACCCCCGCGTAGGGCTCTGTGCTGACAGCATAGAGCCTGGAGCCTGCTTCGGATTCTGTGTCTCCCCCTCTCTCTGCTCCTCCCCTGCTCATGCTCTGTCTCTCTCTCTCTCCTTCAAAAAATAAATAAAAAAACATTTAAACATTTTTTAAAAAAGAAAGAGTATTGGGATATGATTTATTTATTTGGCTTAGAACTCCATTTTGTACATTTTCTCCTATTTTCCCTATTAGTTTTAGGACAGTATTGGCTAATGACATTTTTATGTTATTTGAAGGATGCCACTATTAATCGTGACCTCTGGAAGGCACAACCATTCTTATCACTTTGAAGTAATGATTAGTGTTCTTTCTCATCTGAATTTTTACTTGATTCATGAGCAGTGTAAGTAACTATAGATTTCTTACGTTCTGTGGAATATTCATAATTTTGAGGGTTTTCAATATGCCTGTCCAATCAGAAAATACATTATGATCTGAGTAATGTTCAAATTATTTACAAGGAAGCAATATATGTGATCCTTAATCTTGGAATAGACTGGCCAGGCCTCATAGGATGTGATCATGTTATTAGGTTTTCAAAACATGTGTTTGAGAAACATCTCTTTTGTCTATTGTATTATTTATCCAGATAGTACTGGAATTTTAGCTCCTATAATGAGGCAATAAAAAGAACTAAAAGTCATATAGATTAAAAAGGAAGAAATGAAATTGTTTCTGTTTGGTATATGGCATGATTATCTATATGAAAAAGCCCTCACATCTGCAAAACTTTTCTATAACTACTGAGTTTAGTAAAATCACATGATGTAAATATATTAATTCAATACATGAAAAAAATCAAAATTTACATATTAACAATATTCATATAAAATGAAAAATTAAAATACTATGCCAAATATGATTACTTCAAAAAACATTAAAAAGTTAAAAAAGCATGTACCAGATATGTGTGCTGAAAATAACAAAATGAATATATGTTCACGTTCATGAAATATATCAGTGAAAACCTAAATGTATGGGGAGATATAACATTTTCATGGGTTAGAAGACTCATAATAGCAAAGATGTTAATTCTCTTAAAATTTATGTGTGCCTTGAATGCAATTCCTATCAAAAGTTAACCAAGTTTTTTCGTTTTTTGTTTTTTGTTTTTTTTATACATAGAAATACATATTCTGAAATTTATATGTAAAGGGACAGGCCATACAGTTATAAAAACAATGTTGAAAATAAGGTTTGTAATACTCTCTTTACCCCATACTAAGACCTATTTTATAGCTATAGTAGTCAAAATATTGGGATATTGTCAGAAGGATGAACAACTCAATAAAGATAATGAAAAAGAGAATTTAGAAGTTGGCACATGCCTGACTGATTTCTGACAATGATGTAAAAGGAAGTCAATGGAGACAGGAAGTGCATTGGAGCAACTGAATATTAATAGGCAAAACAAACAAACAACAAACAAACACTGAAAACAAACAAAAAAACATTGATCTAAAATTCATATTATATTAAAAAATTAATTAAAAATGTATCACAGACTAAAATGTAAAACATAAAACTATAAAACTTTTTTTTTTAAAAATTAAACAAAATCTTTGGTATGTAGAATTAGACAAGCAGTCTCAGATTCAATAGAAATAGTGTGAGTCATAGAAGAAAATGAAAATTTAAAAATTTGTTTCATTAAAGACCCTGCCTGTTCAAAGAATGAAAAGACAAGCGACAGAGATGGGAGAAAATATTTGCAAACCATATATTTAACAAAGGACTAGTATGTAGAACATAGAAAGAATACTAAAAAAAAAAAAAAAAAAAAAAAAAAAAGCAAAAAATACAAACAATCCAATTAGTAAATGGGCAACAGAGTATATAGAGATATTTTACTAAAATCGATGTATGAATGGAAAATAAACACATGAAGAGATGTTGAACATCACTGGACATAGGAGAAATGCAGAGTGAAAGCACAATGGATATTACCCAGTTATCACCATGTCACTACACAATTTTGAGAAAAAAAAATAGTGACAACCTTAAAGCTGGAAAGGATAGAAAGAAACTGAACTACTCCTACACACATTGCTAGAAAGAAACTAAAATATTACAGCTACTCTGTAAAACAGTTGGGCAGTTTCTTTTAAACAACACATATATCCATCATATCACCAAGTAATTATAATCTTGGCCATTTATACCAGATAAATAAAACTTATGTTTACACAAAATCCTGTACACACATGTTCACAGTAGCTTTATTCATAGTAGCCAAAACCTAAACAACCCAGATGTTTTCCAATGGGTGAATCAATAAACTGTGGTACATTCATACTATCAAATTCTACTCATTAACGAGAAGGAAAGAAACTATTGATACATATAACAACTTGAATGGATCTCCAGGGAATTAGGCTAAGCACAAAAAATAAATAAATAAATAAATAAATAAATAAATAAATAAATAAATGAATGAATAAATCCGAAGTGTCACTACTGAATGGGTCTATATATAATGCTCTTACATGAGTAAATTATAGAATCAGAGAACAGATAAGTGATAATCAGGGTTGAGGTAGGTGTGGCTTCAAAAGGGCAACGAGAGATCCGTGTGGTGATGGAACTGTTCTGTGTCTTGACTATATCCATGTCAGTATCCTGGTTGTGATCCTCTACTATAGTTTTGAAAGTTGTTACCATTGTGAAAAGCTGTGTAAATGTTGCTTGGAATCCCTCTGTATCGTTTCTTACACCAGCACGTGAATTTATAATTATTTCAAAATAAAAGTTTATAGTTAGCACTCACTTGGTAACTTGTCTCCTAAAGTCAGAATTTTGGGGTCAACCCGAGTATACTCACTTTGATAGGTAAGCCTGTCTCAAACTTCTTCCTTAGGACAGTTGGACCATGTCAAAAAGTGATCTGCAGCCTATCCCAAAGCACGAGTGGGATAGTAAGAGGAACTTGAGTTGTCTAACCTGACAGACAAGTCAGAATTGAGACTCTGGGTGCCTGGGTGCCTCAGTCAGTTAAGCATCCAACTTTGGCTCAGGTCATGATCTTGCAGTTCCTGAGTTCGAGCCCCACATCAGATTCTGCTGTCAGCATGGAGCCTGCTTGGGATCCCCTATCTGCCCTCTCTCTCTCCCCGCTCCACTTGCACTCTTTCTCTCAAAAATATATAGAAACATTAAAAAAAAAAAAAGAATTGAGACTCGAGTTCATTGATGATATGATGTATTCTATAGAGTAAGGTGACCATGGTTTTGACTCCACTGCCAAGAAGGAACCAAAGGAGAAATGAAATGGATTCAAACTCCACCATCCCCTTTCAATCAATGGCACAGGACTGTGTTTCATTTACCTACTAGGGACTATAGTCTTCCATTGTTTGCAAACCAGCTGCTATAAAACCTTACCAAGGCAACTGATATTTGAGAGCAAGAGACTAAGGGACCATATAACTTTTGGTGTGTTAGATTCTCTGAGAACTACCATTGTATCAAAGCCATATCATCAGAAAGCTACAAACAAATGCTATGTAAATATATTTCTCTATACAAATGTCTTCACATGATTGAAATTTAGTATTGTATACTTGATTTTTTAAAACTTTAATAATCAAATAACTTGGCAAGGGTCTGTGGACTGAATTTTGTCCCGTCAAGATTCATATGTGGAAGTCCTAATTCCCAAGGTGATGGTATTTAGAGATAAGGGCTTTTGGAGATAATTAGGTTTAATACATTTCTGAGGGTGGGGTCCTCAAGATGAGAGAGATATCAGGGCTACTCACTCTCTCTGTGTCATGTGAGACATGGTGAGTAGGCAGCTGTTTGCAAACCCGGAAGAATGCTCTCACCAGAACCCATCCTTGCTGACATCTTGATCTTGGACTTCTAGCCTCCAGAACTGTGAGAAAATAAATTTCTACTGTTTAAGCCACCAAGTCTATGAAATTTTGTCACATCAGCCCTAGCTGACCAAGATACATGTAGAGAATATTTTTCTATATTCTGAAAAATGTTATCTGTGGTTTATTATGTTGTTCAAATTTATATTCCTTGCTTAAAACAATTTTAAGCCTAAAGAAAAGTCATGAGTATAATTAAAAAAAAATTATGGGGGCACCTGGGGGCTCAGTTGGTTAAGCATCCGACTTCAGTTCAGATCATGATCTCACAGTGCATGAGTTTGAGCCCCGTGTTGGGCTCTGTGTTGATAGCTCAGAACCTAGAGCCTGCTTCAGATTCTGTGTCCCCTTCTCTCTGCCCCTTTCCCACTTGTGCTCTGTCTCTCTCTCTCTCTCAAAAATAAATTAAAAACATTTTAAAAATTTAAAAAATTGTGTATATCCTTTGCTGAGGGTCCCCATTCAAATTTTGCTAAATGAAATTGGCTTTAAAACATGCCTGAAAATTCTTTATACTTTTTTCATAAAATCATTTTAGGAAATTTCTAAATTTTCTATAAAGCTCTCATTTTTAAGAGCTTACCCTTCAAGCCCAAGTACTATGAAATGAGGAAACTGAGGCACATAGAGAAACCCCATATAGATGTTCTGGGAGACAGTCCTTCCCAATGTCTCTGACGACAGCTATTATCAACTTCCAGGTATGTGAGTGAGCAAACCTTCAAAGGATACAGTCTCCCGAGTTTGAGTCACCTCAGGTACAGCCAAGAGAAGAAGACACCTGCTGTCTCCACTGGGCCCTGCCCAAACTACAGGGTTTGAGCAAAATAAGTGTTATTATTGTTCTAAAGCCACTGAGTTTTGGAATGGTTTGTTGCACAAAATTAGATGACCAGAACACCATTTGTTCCAGTAACATAATTTGTTGACAAAGGATCTGTTCTAGAATCACGTGGTACACCCATTTGGTAAATATCTCATTTCCTTTAAGAGAGCCTCAGTGTTTTAGGACCTTAATATTTTGTAAAATGCTTCTCCATTTGAGTTTGTAATACATCTCATTATGACTATTCTCAGGTTATGCATTTTTGTTTGAAATAATGCAGACGTGTTCCTCAATCCTTGTTGCAGCCTAGCAAGTATAGCATGGGGCCGATGTGTACCATAACTAGTGACCTTTTGAGTAAGATGGTGACAGCCAGAACTTACCGTTGTAAAGTTACTCGTTTTCCCTTTTGAAATTAATATTTTGTTTGAAATATGCATTGAGGCTATCTAAAATTCAAGCCTTATCTTACTTTATCCCATTAGTCCTACCGTCCACTGATATTTTCCTCTGATATAATTATTACTGCGGCTGTCAAATGGTGCCTTTCTAATTCCATAATTGCTTTACATTTTTAATTCACATCCCACTGTAAAAAAGAAATTTATCCTTTTCTTATTTATTTATATCAATATGGATTCATGGATTTTTATTGTATTCCTGAAGACAAATTTTTTAACTTCATTATACGCATTGATGACCAAAGTGCCTTTAAGAGCCTCTTTGAACTGGCTTTTGTCTTTTTTGACATGTTCCCAACCTCAACTGAGTATTGTCTTTACTTTCTGGCATATGAAAGGCACTTTCTCATTTTATTGTTTTTCTTGCTCCAGCTTTTAGTATCGTGCATTTTCTACCCAAGAAGCCCTTAATTATTTTTATTGGAGAATGTTATTTTGAAATAAAATCTGACAACTAGTTGTGTTCAATGCTACTAGGATCACTAATCCATAGCCATCCCTACAGATAGTGCTAGGAAATGCATATATATATATATATATATATATATATATATATATGCATATATATATATATATATATATATATAACACATTTTCATATTCTTATCTAGATCTATTTCTTTATCTAACCTTAGATACTGAAAACTATGAGTTCATATCAGTACTTCCAGTCCAATGACATAGAGCTAATTCTGGCTTGTTTTCCTCCTTTCCATAGTTCTACCACCTTCTCAATAAGTGAGAAACCTATCTGCTCTAGATAGGAGGATATCAATATATTTAACTATTGGCTTAAGCCCCCACATGTATCCAATCTTATAAACCTGATGGAGCTCTATACCTCTCTGATGCCCCCTCACCTGTGCCCTTGCCCCTGCCATGCTTCCTTCCCAAACTACACCGACACTATTCTTGCATTACTTCAAATGCCACTGACCTGGTTTTTTTGCCCTCCACATGCTGGCTCCTGCTGTGCTGACCTGTCTTTGTCCTTGGCTGCCTGCCTTCCAGGAAAGAAAGGAAGAAAGGAAGGAAATTAGGAAAGGAGTTAGGAGAGAAAAAAGGAAGTTAGGAAGGTAAGAAGGTAGAAAGGAAGGAAGTATAGAAGGGAGAAAGAAAGGAGGGAAAGGAGGAAGGAAGAAAAGAAATATCGGTTCATCTACCATCAGCCTCTTCTGTTCTCTTTCTACATCTATAACTTTAGGTCTTTGACCCGTAAAGATGGTTTCTACTCTTAATACAGTACAACACAATTGCTTTGTTTTTAATTTGATTTCCACACAGATTCTATCTCCATCAAGCTCTGCAATATTGCAATCTCCAGATTCACCTCACCATTAATCTTCTGGACTTGATGTTTGGGAATTCCTTAGCACTTCAATGTCAGAATTCCTCTATTGATCTGACTTGACTCTTTTCACACAGCTCTAGAGATTCTGAGCTGCCTAAATGTAAAAATTTCCACTCTAACTCTTTGGTACTCAGTCCTTGACTTCAAGTATTCTGAGTTGCAGAGAGATGGAAAATTGAGTGAGTTGATTGATCCAACTAGAATGTGTTTGTTGGAAAGAAGTAAGAAAAATGCCATACTAAATGTTTTAAGAATCTTCATACTAGAAGTGAGGTTTCAGTTTAATAAAGATTACAACAGGGAGTGAAGATACGGCCTTGATGTACTGAATGGCACGATAGTAAGGGCTTTTAGAAAATAGATATGTCAGAATTAAATGCATGGGAATCTTCTGCAATAGGTAAAATAGGATAAGGGAGATTGTGGTGGATTGAAGAAGAGTGCAAATTTAAGGATCATGTTGAAGGCTGATATTGTCAAATGGGTAATATATTAGCATTTTTTCTTTCTTTCTCTTTGAAGTCATATATCAGAATTCTATATTATTAAATAACTTCCTGTGGGAGAAATGGTTCATGTTCTCACTCAATCCATTCTTTCTTTATTAATTGAAGTAGCCACCCAAAGTTTTAACAAGGAACAAAGCCTCATTAAAACTAACCTTTCTCTGCTACCCTTGCATTTACCCATAAGCATATGACTAAATTTTGGCTGATGTAATATTGTGATATTCTTAGAAAAGCATTTTCCTTCTGCTTCCTCTTTTTCTCACTTCTCCCATGCTGGAATGCAGAGATGATGATAGCCTCGAATTTATGGTGAAGGACAACAATGTGGACTAGAAGCCTGCAGATGCGTAATTTCTTTTTTTTCCCCAATGGTTATTTATTTTTGAGAGACAGAGACAGAGCTTGAGTTGGAAAGGGGCAGAGAGAGAGGGAGACACAGAATCCTAAGCAGGCTCCAGGCTCTGAATTGTCAGCACAGAGCCTGACGTGGGGCTCAAACTCACAAACTGTGAGATCATGACCTGAGCTGAAGCCGGAAGCTTAACCGACTGAGCTACCCACATGCCCCTGGATGGGTAATTTCTAAGGAACCTGTTCACTGGATGCCTCACAGAGCCTGCCTATGTCTGCACTGTAAAATGAGAGAAATGAACATTTTGAGAATATAACTAATATAACTTATCTATCTTCTATCCTTCTTTTTGCATTTTGTCTAGAAGTCTTCAAATATGTATACAAATCCAGTAAAGTATACAATTTCCCATTTCTAATATTGAATATACAAGTTTTCACTTCATGTATTTTCACCACTCCTTTTCCTTCACCCATTATCTGATGTCTTTTAGTTTTTGTAAGTATTTATTTTTAAAAAGTAAGCAAATGAGGAAAACAGTAATGATATTTAAAAATTTTTACATGGTGATATTTATTAAATACCAAATTTGTATCAGGATTGGTCTTAAGAGATTTTCATATGTGTCTTTTACCTTCACCCAAATCCTATGGGTTGGGTGTTTCTCATAATGCTCCTTTGAAGATGAAAAAAAAAAAGGCCTAGAGATTCAAAAGTGATTTTAACATTTATAATTCATATCTGTGTGTGGAGGTTGTCATAACCCAATCTTTCTGCATTCAGACATCTAAACAAGTCATGATTTACAACCTTTGCTTTTTAACTGTCTAGTTTCTTTCAAAGCACAACTCTGTGCTTGTTTCCAAACAATATGTTCATGTATGTTTTGTATAGTATTATTACCATTTTTGCCAAATATGTTTTTGCATTTTGGATGAGTAGAGAGTACTTCAGGTTACATTCATGTCATGCATTTGTTGTTGTAAACCTATCCAGTGAGCTAGTAGAAATTCTCCTGTGTTCTATTTGGTCAGTCTCCTGGGATTGTAAAAGGTGCTCCTTGGTAGTACTCCCAGCCATAAATTTACAACAGCTGAAAAGTTTGTTAGAACATGTGCAATAATGCAAGAAAGTATCTGCAGTCTTATTTTCCCTAAGAAATTCCCTATGGATGTCATAATTAGTGTATATTGAACAAATATTTATACTTATGCAGCTGCATAACAGTGAAATAAAAATTTAGCGTAAAAAGAAAAAAAAAGGCTTGGAGAGTTTCAATAATTTGCATAGTATGGCAGGCAGAATATGGACTCCCCCTACCCAGGATATTCACATCCTAAACCCTGCAGACTGTGAATACATTACATGACAAAGGGATTCTACAGATGTAATTAGGGTTACTAATCAATGACCTTAAAATAGGGAGATTATCCTGGATTATCTAGGTATCTGGATAATGTAATAAGGCAATGCCATCATACGAGCTATGAAAAGCAGATAATCTTTTTCCAGCTGTAGGCAGAAGAAATAAGAGAGATTCAAGGGGTTGGGAGAGTTAGAGGGATTTGAATCATGAGAGGGACTCACCCAGTGTTCTTAGAGGCAAGATGCTTGGAAAGCGTGAGGAGGAATATGGGTCACCTTCAGAAGCAAATACCAGCTCCTGATTGACAGCCAGCAAAGAAACAATGAAACTGCAGGCAATTCTAGTAGACCATATTCTATAAGTAATGTATTTTTAGAATGTCATCACAATATATAAGAAACCAGACTAGTCATTTACACAGTGGCAGGATAAATTATATCTTTGGGATATTTTGTGGATTTAAGACGCATAGCTATGGGAAGAAATTTAAATATCAGTGGGAAGATGTACAACCAATACACAAAGATGTTGATTCAAGCCCCCCACCCTCTGACCTTATTTGTAAAGGAGTTGTCCTCTTTTATAACTTTCTTAAGATTTCTATTACACAATTATATTTTCAATAAGTTTTGCTTTAATTAAAGTAGGAGACATTTAAATGACAGCTTGGAAAAATAAAATAAGTCATGCAAAGGACTGTCGGTAAGGTGCTCAGGGCTTATTGTTGGAGGATAGCATGGTTCATTATTTATATACCTTGAAACCCGTAATCCTTTGTCACCTGCAGATTTAGGAGGGGGGGGGGGCGGAAAGAGAATGGTGCTCATCTTTAGCGTCTCTAAAATCTGTATCCTCGGTGTCTTTAAAAGGCGATTTGAGGGGTGCCTGGGTGGCTCAGTCAGTTGGGCATCTGACTTCAGCTCAGGTCACAATCTCGCGGTCCGTGAGTTCGAGCCCCGCATCGGTCTCTGGGCTGATGGCTCAGAGCCTGGAGCCTGCTTCCGATTCTGTGTCTCCCTCTCTCTCTGCCCCTCCCCCGTTCATTCTCTGTCTCAAAAATAAATAAAACGTTAATTTTTTTTTTTTTAAAAAAGGCGATTTGAAAATGGAGTTGAGTGATTTACCCAAGTCCACAGGCTTGAAATGCCATACCTGAGAAAATTGAACATTACGTTTCTCAGCACCCGGTCTAATCACATTTCTTCTGGTACTATTCGAACCACGCAGCTCCATCCTGCTGGCTGTGTGTTACCACACTCTTGGCATTTGGACAACTTGGGGAACAATGGTCCTCCCTAATAGAAAGCTTGATCCCAAGGTTGACCTCCTCACAGCGTGCCAATTTAACAGACAAGAACAAGGATGTAGAAGACTAACTAATAAAAACAAACCAGAAAATATTGATTACCACCCCGAAACATGGTGTTGAATCTAAAAGACTGCTCTTCAGAAAACCCTTTCTTCTGTCATCAAACAAGCATTCGAGCTTGTCTAACTGTCCAACCATTCAGTTAGAACAGGGACGAAGGAATGATATATTCTTGGCTTTTCAAGCAAACATCAGGGCACAGGGTGGATTCTGGGATGGGATCCACTATTCTTTCAGATTGCCAGTTTTCATTTCTACTGCCTGAAAAAAATGAGATATCCTTTCTCCTTACACATTTAGCTATTGTCCACTTTTCTCTCATAAACCAAACGGAGAGGTCTAAATCCAACTAACAGCATTTAATTTAACGTGAAGGTATTCCATGCAGCTAAAGTTTTCACTTTCAAAAGTCAAAGGACATACACTTGCACTTTGTTTTCTAAGTTAATATACTACTTGGAATACCAATGAACGTGCAAATTGCAGGTGATTGATTCTACCTGAAAGCCCTAAATTTAAGAGTCTTCTAAGTGTAAAGGTTTATATTTTTTATGTGTGTACCTGGTCTCAAAAGATAATTGCAGTAAGTAAGATGTTTGAGCAATGTTAGGGAACGCTAAATGAAAATGAAGTTTTCAAGTATGCACATGTGGTCTAAAGTGTAACACTCCAATATATTTAGTGATGTAGAGAGGGCATATTAAGGTCATAGAAGCATCTTCCTATTAAGATTTAAGCAAGCTATTCCGGGGCAAGTCATTTGGTATCAAGAATAAACAATTCCAAATTTTAAGCACATGGTTGTTTATCAGGGTGATGGGGTAATGAGGCAGGTTCCTTCTTCAGGTAACCACTGGCGATTTTACTCCTATCCACCTGCACCCTACGAGTCTTTGAATGTCTGAGGTAAATTCCTGCTACTTTCTAAGTAGAGTAACTGTAAATATCCTGAGTTACACTAGATCTGTGAATAATTTCACTCATAAGTGATTTTGCCTCAGGTGTATAGACACGTTGTCTAAATAAATTCATCCATTTCTGTCATCCTGAAAGAGAAGTCCATGTATGAAATGCCACTGCTCATAAAGTATGAAGCCAGAAAGAATCGATTGTAATTCCAACGGATATTGCTTAAGTAGAAAATTTTGTGCCACAAATTTAAAATTCTGGAATCAACCTCACACAGATCTCTTGTCACATGGAACTTTGAAGTCTTGTCAGCACAGCTACCTAATTTATATGAAGCACCCTGGAGTCAGTGTCTCTTTGTAGTGTTATTTGTCAAATGATTCAAGCACTGCTTTAAAGGATATATGAGTTTCTAATCAATCCCTGTGCCTTTAAATTGTATGCTGCACTATGCACAGTTTTCCCCTCTAAGTATATGAAACTCTAAGTTATATTTGCCTTCGATATCTCTGTTTTCCTTTATTTTAGAAGTATCGCAGCAACGAATAAAGCCACTGCAAAGTGAATATTCAATATTCTCGTAAGGGAGAAAGGACCTAGCAGGAATTTGAGAGGGTGTGTGAATGTGTGTATGTTTGTGTCTGTGGGTGTGTGGGCTCTTCTGGGAGGAAACAGAAATGTGACTGCTTCCTGGGGAGGCGGGGTGGGGGGTGGATTCCAATCAAATGAAAATACTCCTCAACTTAGCATTTCTTTGTTAATAAGGGGGAGCCTCTTCTATATCGACATCAGGTTAGAAATTGGGGTTACTTGTTACAGGTGCTCTCATTCCCTCTTTTTTATTTTTTTTTTAACATTTATTTATTTTTGAGACAGAGAGACACAGAGCATGAATGGGGGAGGGGCAGAGAGAGAGGGAGACACAGAATCGGAAGCAGGCTCCAGGCTCTGAGCCATCAGCCCAGAGCCCGACGCGGGGCTCGAACTCACGGACCGTGAGATCGTGACCTGAGCTGAAGTCGGACACCAACCGAGTGAGCCACCCAGGTGCCCCACTCTCATTCCCTCATCTTAAGTGTTATGCTTCAAACCCTTACAGAAATTTCTGCCTGGATTCTGCAGTCATGACCTCAAAATTATATTATTTTATTATTTAGGATCTTCTGGAATACATGATACAGACCTCCACTGTAACACTGATTCATTTTCTGAAATAACTGAATAATAAAAATCAATCACAAATAGTTCAAAGAATAAACTCAAAGTGATGTATATATGTTTGAGACAGAAGGAAATGGAAAAAGAAAGCCAGAATGGGACATATGTATTTATCCATCTATACATCCACATATATCTACATGCCATATATTCCATCACACGCATACAGTCACATATATATGGTGTGCGGGGTGGGGGAGAAAGAGAAAGAGAGAGACAGAAAGAGAGAGATTAAATCAGCAGAGCTGACTATCTGAAAGCAGTTAATTGACAAGCAGAAAAACTTCGATTTTTCAGGGAGCACTTTCTCCACTGACTTTCTAATTTATTAACTTAATAATTCCACTTAATCCAAGGATGACAGCCAGCCTACCAAGAAAAAGAGGAAAATAAAGGTGAGTACCCATGTACCTCAAAGAAAAATTTAAAAACTAGTTAATGAGTCAACTTTTGTGAAGACAGCATTTCATAGCAACTGTTAGGAGACAAGTCAAGTTAGCACAAAGATCAGAGAAAGTTAAAATTCCATGAGTTCATAAAAGCTGTCAAAAGCTCCAGAACTTCCTGTCACTTACAAACGCAAAGTACTCCATGGGAATATCTGAATATGGATAAGATAATTTTTAGGTGAGTGTGACATGGCCTAAAAGCTATCCCAAGATTAAAGCTGATAACCAGTAGGCACCAGCAAAGTTCAAAGAGTGTTACATACTGAAATCACATCTGCTTGATCCCCCTGAGTGTGTTTCTGCCCCGTCTTCCCACTTTCCCACCAACCAGCAACTCAAATGTTAGCACTGAGGGCCCTAAAGTCAATGTCCTGTCCTATCTGTCTGTGCTCTGTGCCAATCAAAACGCTCGTGTTTCGTGTTTTGTTCCCTGCTCCCCCTCCACGCACCCCCCCCCCCCACATACACACACTCAGGGCTTAGGAAGGTCAATTTTTCCCGCGGTGGGGGCTTCTTTTCCTGACCTCTCCAAGCAGTCTGAAGAAAGAAAAGGAGAGGAGGCATTTGGGCAATTTGGGGAATACTGCAAACACCAACCCGATGGCACAGGTTCCAGCTAAGTGGAACATCCCACGAGAGAAAGGACGCTTTGGGAGACGGAACGGGTGGGTGGTGGCAGGATGTGACCCAGGCCATGGAGGCCCAGTGAAGATCCCCATTAAACTATCTTTTTGTTGAATTTCGGTGCCGTTTAATAGTATACCTTTCTTGCAATACACACAAGCCGTCATGCCTGCAACATTAACAATATTAATATTGTCTTTATTGATAAATAGAACACGCTAACCTATACAATATCTTCATTATGTGCTGAAAATATTCTAAACACCTATAAGTACACATAAGTGTGCACACATACACCGGTGTAATTTGACCACTAAAGTTATCGTTATCATTTCAGTCACTTAGATGAGGGAAAATGGGAGGCATAGAGTTTATTTCAATATTGAACGGTAGAGGCAGGATTCAACCCAAACAGCCTGAGAGCAGAGACCAATTCCCATGCTAAGTGTTCTCACATGGCCCACAGGGGCCTATTTAGGTCAGTAGGACCTAAATAGGACAGATATCTCACGAGCTATTCCCAAACTCAAATTTGGGAAAGACTAGGCCAACTTATCTCATTTTTTTAAATGTAGGCCTCTTTGGGTATTTCTTAAATATGTTATCAAAACAATACAAATTATGATGGCAAATCAAGTGATTCAAAAAGATTATGCTTAAAACAGTCCTCATAAAATCCTTCCTCACTCCCAGCTTTGCTTTTAATTTTGATTTCTGGTTTTGTTTGCTTTTTAATTTCGGTTGGTGATTGACTTTAATAGCCCTAACATTAGAATAATGACTTTAATAACTTCTAAATAATATGTGGATAACATTATTTCTTGATGCTTTTGAGAGTAATTACAAGATCTAAAGAAAAGAATTTAGTTTACTCATAACCTTTCCCCTACTTCAGTCTTCCATTGATATTTGCATTTTAGGTCTTCTTTGCATGTCTTTCACTTTTAAATAATACCTCTGAATCTTATAAGTCTATCACCTTTAGTTAGCTTTTCTCAGTGTCTGAATTCTAGACTGTCTTCCACTATCCTGACCCACTTTGCTCTGCCTCTCCTATTCCATCCACCTAGAACGCCTAGGACGTGCAGCCGTACTTCTATGTCACTGAGGCCAATGTTTACTTGTCTTCTGGCACCACAACCAGTGCCTTCTAGTTGAAGACTACTGGAAAATCAAACGGTGGGAGATCATGTTATGATGTGAACTCATTGTGAGGCATGGGAATCGTACATCTTATGACGTAGCTCTTGTTCAGTTGCATGTTCTTTCAAGAAGTAAACAATGTTCCAAGACCTCAAGCTACAGTACCTGTAACTTTCAGCTTTTCAGCCCCAATGGTAATCTCATCTTCATCTGCAGAGAACAGCACCCTGCCATCTTCACTCGCTCTCACTTCAAATCTCTTACACTGAGCTTCCACAGCGTCAGCTCCTATGGTCAGAGGAAAGGTTTAAAAATGAAACTGGCATGTAGGAAACCATTAACATGTCTTTTTTTTAGAAAAAAGAGGAGAAATAGATATATTAGGGTTTTTTTTGTCTCTGCAGTACATTTTATACCTGAATTAATATTTTGAAATTGTTTTCCCTTCCAGTAGGCTCTCTAATTTGGTCGGGTTTGCTGGGCTAGGATGGCTGGGCATACATCTGACCTCTAAATGCTTGCATAGTCCTAACAAGGTTTGTAGCCTTAGATAACTAAAAAACAAAACAACAACAACAACAAACCCAAACAAACCAAAAACCTTTACATACGCACAAGGAGAGATGACGTCTACTTTGTTCTTGGTTGTAGCCTGAACACGCGGCATTATACTTGGCACATGCCGGTTGCTCAATAAATACTTATGGACTGAATTACTCCCCTGTTCTCTCTGCAAGCAGACAATAGTGCCTGTGCTTGCTACATGGCAAGGTACTTGTAAAGCATTACTCAGTTGTGAACCGTTAGCTACTCTACATTTCACATATTTTAATATTGAACTTTGTTCACCCTTTACTGTCACTGAATGTGAATGCATTTTATAGTTAATCTTGCAAATATAAATACATATATGCATATATACACACACACATATATATGTTTTTAGTGCTCCCCAATGTATTTTCTCATCAAAAGTTTTCTTGATTTGTTAAAATATAGTATTAAATATAGTTACATCATAGTATTGGAAATCTGTTTCTGATACTGGGCAATTTTGCATATTAATCCATCTACAAACCAAGAAGACAGCTTCCATATTTGGAATACATGATCAATTTGTAAGTTTGAAGGGCTTCAACAAGAGGATCAAACTGGTCAGAGGGTGAGGAATTGCTATTTCCATAATATCTATTTATTTCTTTTGGCGTAACACATTTGGCATATGATATACCTTCCCCTCCTGTAAGATCCGGAGTATCTCTCCTCTGCTATCTACATCAGACACTCTTGTCAGATACAACCCAGCCCAATCACGGACCTAGGCACATCACGTTTGCTCATACCTCTTTTCATTTGCTTTCCATATACTACGGACTGCTTGTTTGTGTCTGCCTGAAATTCTTCTGTTGACATCCAAGCCCACAATGAGATGGTACTAGGCCAACTTACAGCTCAAAGGCCATCTATGAGAGGTAATTAGGTCATGACGGTGGAGCCCTCAGGAATAAGATTAGTGACCATACAAAGTTTGCCTTTTCTCTCTCTGCAGTCTGCTGAGTGTGGACGTGGTGAGAAGCTGGTATCTGCAGACCAGGAAGCCGCCTCTCACCAGATGCTGGCTATGCTAGTGGCTTGCTGTTGGAATTCCTAGCCTGGACTACTGTGAGAAGCAACTGTCTGTAGTTTAAACCACCCACTCTATGGGATTTTGTTATAGCAGCCCAAACAGACTAAGACAATGTTCTACCATAATTTGTTTGATATGCAACCCCCTGGAATTCAAAACATGAGATCATCTTTGTATTCCAAAATATCCTCCAAATTTAAACTTGGGTCTGATTTCTAGAGGTGCTTAGGGTAGGAAGTTGGATAGGTGAATGAATACCAGACGTAAACTTTCTTTCCCTTTCCTTGGCCCTCAGCCCCACCTCGGCCTTGTTGCCAGTCCTAGCCCATGGGCTTTAGTATCTTATACCTTCCCACCACCATAGCTTCTGAGGGGCACTTAATAAGAGGAAAACATTAATTACAAACCCTGATGACTTGTGGGATAATTTCTCTGAAAACAAGATGTATATTTTTCTTTTAATATAAGAAACTACCTACATGTTTTCAGGTCCACATAGAAATTTTAAAAAGCTTCAACTTTTTATAACGATGCTAAGATAAAACTGATGTTAACCTTGCAGTATGTCAAGACCCAAACAGCATGAATTGTATTTCAATGTCTGTTATATATATTTTTTTAAGCAAAGCACTTTTTTAAATGAAATTTAATGGCAATATTGGAACCACGGGAGACCTATTGTCCTTGGTAACAGTCTTTGCCTTTGATCTGGCAAACATTATTTAGCAGCCTGTATTCAGTGGAGTGTGTCTTCTCCTAATCATGGTCTAACCTTCCTGTATTGTGCTTTTAATCTTTAAACCATAGTAACCCAACTGGGTGATGTTCCAAAAAGCGTGCTTGGGGCTGGATGTGTTGATAAATGTGACTTCTAAGTTTTGAGGCCTCTGTGTCTCAATCTGTCTTCAAGGCACTCAGACATACACTAAATCCGAACTGCCTGAAAGATATTCTAGATATTATACACATAAAACCTTAACATGTATATTACATTGCTTTCTTCAAATATGCTTAGTTATTGGGTGAATTGATCCACAAAATATATCAGTGATTTTAATGACATTGAAGTGATTTATATCACTATATGTATATAATATATATTTTACACACACATACATATACATGCCCCATATAGACACAAGTTGATAAGACTTTTCTTGGCATAACATTTGATGTCATTATATGTAAGATACTTTATTAACATAAGCATGCTATATTGTGTGTCACATAAACTAGTAGAAATACACGTGGAGAATCTGGATATGGCAAAGTGAGTTGAAATCTTAATTCAATAAATTTAAATAAGCAAAAGCAATAAGCTAGTAAGAAAATATATGCACACCTGGAATTAAAAAATGCATCTAGGCCATAAATAAATGCATGCAAAATCATTCAACTAAAAATAGACATATAAATTAATACTGCAGACTACACTTTATTCAACATATTACTAACATTTCAGAAGGCATATTTGCAAGCAATTAGCAATACTTGACAGTAAATATTTTAAATCAGAAAACAATTTTGAATATATTGTGCTGTTGTACATTGCTTTCCTTTTCTACAAATAGCAGACAGTAATGCATGCAATTAGACACATAGTGCATCACTGTGAATATTTATGTTTCAAGTTAATGTATTAGGCGAGATGAAGCTGAATTTATTATATCATAACATGTTTTGTGTTGTCTTACTCTGTTTTCCACATTCCTGGCTTCACATATTTGTAAGGCTAGGTCAACTCGGATCCAGTTATTCAGAGGAGCTAGGTAAATGCTCATTTCCATTTTCTTCCCAACCATCAACGCTTCCCGAGTTGCAGGAAAGCAATATGCCTGAATGACTCTGGATAAGGAGCTCTGATTCCTTAGCAAATAGGTCATGTGGCATGGGATATCCAGACAGTTCTATATTTTACTAGTCACCTTAAACACTAACTTGCTAACTAAAGTCTCAAGACTAAATGTTTCCTTAAGAACAGCTGAGGAAGTTTCTGTTAGCAACTGCAAAATCAAACAAAGAACAGTCAGGGACAAAATAAGTAAAGAGAAGGGGCGCCTGGGTGGCTCAGTCGGTTGAGCGTCCAACTTCAGCTCAGGTCACGATCTCGCGGTCCATGAGTTCGAGCCCCGCGTCGGGCTCTGGGCTGATGGCTCAGAGCCTGGAGCCTGCTTCCGATTCTGTGTCTCCCTCTCTCTCTGCCCCTCCCCCGTTCATGCTCTGTCTCTCTCTGTCTCAAAAATAAATAAATGCTAAAAAAAAAAAAAATTAAAAAAAATAAGTAAAGAGAATTAGCAGGAAAAAGGGAGAAACCATGTAAGCAAAATAATAGATTCCACAAAAGGACTGAAGTATTAAATATATTTCCAAATATTTTCTCTAGTTCACTTAACGTTATGTATATATTCTTTAAAAGCAAATAAAGAAAAGTAACAGCAAAGCTAATTTCTTGCTCTCCTCAGAGATGGCTCCACTGCCTTTCTGGAACATTCACATTTCTTAAGACATAGTCAGCAGCCAAAGGCATATTTGCTGACAAATAGAGAGGCTCCAGTAATTTATCTACTGTTTTTGCATTTTCTACATTAAATCAGTCAAACACACGAATTAGAAAATTTTCTTCAATAAAAACCTCTACAGGAGCTCAAACAATATATTTCCATAGGGCCTCTTGGTACTAGTTAGTCCTAATTTAAAGAAAACAAGGCAAAGATAAAAATGGATATACCTAATTATCTCTGGTGTGTTTTCCTCAAGCATATCATGATGGATCTTTCTTCCTATATAACTCTGATTTTATGTGTTGCCAATATTTTCAAGGTCTTGAAGAAGAGTATAATTAAAAGATTAGAAATTCCCACAAGAAAAACAAAAGCAAGAGTCAATACAGTCAACGAAATCCAGAGTTCTCAAATTCCTGTTTTGGAATTATCATGGGCCAAAAAAAAAAAAAAAAAAAAAGGCTGACACAAAACAAAAGAAGCTGCTTTCATGAAGTATAAATATAAATGAGCACTATATTTTACTCTATACAATGTATGTCATTAGAAACTCGCCTGCAGAAAGTGTACTATGAGTGTACTTGGGGGGAGAAGGAGAAGAAGCAGAATGAGGGAAAGATCATAGGGGCCAGGGTGGGAGGCTGATCTTGGAACAAGGGCGCCAGGGCCTTTGGCAATTTCAATCTACATTGGATCCTGTATGAGATTAGCACACCACCCCTCTCCTAGCGCCCCTACAACCTAGCCCCCAACCATAGGAACTGATTTCGTTTCCGAATTGGAATAACCATTGTTTCTCTAGCAAATAAGGTCGTTATATGAACCCCGAGGTTGCATTCACCCTTGTATCCCTACCTGGGGCTTCCTACCATCCTGTATCTAGACCAGTGCCTTGTATACAGTAATTCCTCAATAAAAGTTTGTTTTTTACAAAACAAAGGAGCAAAGGGGAAGAGAGAGAGGGATGGTTGGGGGCCGCAAACCAAGAAACAGGCTCTTGGTTACCAGAGGGGACGTTGGGGGTGGGGATGGGTGAAATGGGTGATTGAGGAGTGAGCTGTCATGGCGAGCACCACGTGATGTATGGAATTGTCGAATCACTATACCGTACACCTGAAATTAATATTACATTGTATGTTAACTATCTGGGATTTGAATAAAAACTTTTAAAAAATGTTTGTTTTTAAACTGAAGTGAATTCCACTCCTTTCCACATTCTGTATCTTTATGCCTTGTTTATCACTCCTTCACCCATCTATACCATAGCCATGACCTCATACTATTATTCTCCATCTTCCTTTATTTATTTATTTATTTATTTATTTATTTATTTATTTTCAAATATGAAATTTATTGTCAAATTGGTTTCCATACAACACCCAGTGCTCATCCCAAAAGGTGCCCTCCTCAATACCCATCACCCGCCCTCCCCTCCCTCCCACCCCCCATCAACCCTCAGTTTGTTCTCAGTTTTTAACAGTCTCTTATGCTTTGGCTCATCTTTTCTTAATCACATGTACCTTCACCCTAGGGGAACTCTGCATGTCAGCATTATTCGGAAATGAGTTCTCACCACTTCCATTTTGTAACTTTACTACTTAACATATGTATCCTTAAAACATTTCTCTCAGTTTTGCAATATACACACACACACACACACATACATAAATGCATACACAAACACACAGCTTTATATTACTTCTATTTTTCAGTGACTAGGCTTTTTCACACATTAGGCTTGTGAGATTCATCTCTTTTGATACATGTGGTTCTGGTTTATTCACCTTCACCACTATAGTCTATTATATGGATATCCCAGTTAGGGATCTACTTTCCACTGGTGATCTTACAGGTTTCTAGAATATCTGAATCAGTAACAAGGACGCTATAAAAATTTTCCTACAAATCTCCTATACTCAAGCAATTACAGAGCTTTTGCGTTGGTGTGAAATGGCTGGATCATAGAGAATGTACTCCAAATTTTCTAGATAATAAAAAGTTACTTTTCAGACTGATGTATCAATTTACATTCCCACCAATAGAATAGGAGAGTTCCTGTAGCTCCACATCACTGCCAACACTCAGTGTTATCAGACTTTGTAGTTTTTGCCAATCTGAGTTCCTAAAATGTATGCCACAAAGGTTTCAATGAATAATTCCTGGATTACTGTTGGAGGGACTATCTTTTTTATGCCACTGCTCCTCAATGTCCTTTACTGACAATATGGTCCCCACGATCAATCTATGGGGGCAGGAGGGGGGTGCTGACTCTCCGTCTAGAAGTTGTTCAGTTCTCTTCAACCAAAACAATTAATTCATACACAAGCACATGACCCAAACACTCTCCTGATTTTGTTTAATGATTTGAAAAAGAGGCACAATCTTCTTTCCAGATCACAGACCCAGAGCATGATATAAACTAATCTTTTGAGGCTAGCTATACCCCTATGTGGAAAAAATCTGCCTGAGAATTCAGCCAATCAGTGAAAATGGCGGGGGCCGGGCGGGGCGGGGGGGGGGGGGGGGGAGGAGTGGGTGGGTTGGCAGGAAGAAGGTAAGAAGGAGAATGAGAAGCACAGAGAGACATGCCTGAAACTATTGCTTAAAGGCTGGATCCCGTGAGACAAACTAGTCTAGCCCTGGGCTTGCCTATTATATGAATCAATAAATAACTCATCCGCCCCATCCAGGTTGAGGAGTTCTTAAATTCTGAATTTTCACCGTTCATTGTTCTTAACTCTTTCTCTGTTTACTTCTTTAGGTTTCCATGTATCCTTCTCCCTCTCTCTCTCCCTCTCTGTCATGCTTATCTTTATCAATTAGAAGTTAGAGGGGCGCCTGGGTGGCTTGGTCGGTTAAGCGTCCGACTTCGTCTCAGGTCATGATCTCAAGGTCCGTGAGTTCGAGCCCCGCATCAGGCTCTGTGCTGACAGCTCAGAGCCTGGAGCCTGTTTCAGATTCTGTGACTCCCTCTCTCTCTGCCCCTCCCCTGTTCATGCTCTGTCTCTCTCTGTGTCAAAAATAAATAAACGTTAAAAAAAAATAAAAAAAATTAGAAGTTAGAAACCTTCCACCTTTATGAAACACTGCCCCACCACACGTGCACAATATACAAATCATTAGCACTTAATTAAAAGGGGAAAAAATATGCTCTAGGACTTCCTAAAATGATGCTGTGGAAATGGACACCATAATATCCTGGGGCAAATTGTTTCATAGCCTTTGCATTGAGCAAACTAAATTTCTACTTAGACAATTTCAACACTTAATGGTGTAAATAAAATCTTTTATGCTTATATTCTTCCCTCTTTTTGGTGATTCATAACAGTATCATAATAATATTGTTCATTAATTAATCATTATCATTGTACTTGTATGACTACCTAACCAGCCATTTCATAAATTACTATGGTATTTTCTCCTGGACCTGGCCTCTATGAATTCTGAGAGGATCAGGTAAAATATGCCTCTTTATCTCATTTTTGTTGACTATGTTGTCTAAGACAAGTGAAAGCATACATCTTTGACTTGCGATTTTGTTTAAGAGGACCAACGGAACAACATATGCATAAAATATTCTGGTTTTTTTTCAGTATAGTATGCAGATATAAAATTACAGCATTTCAAAACTATGAACAGCACAAAGTTGGTGAGTGAAATATTCCCTAATTTTTTTTTTATATATCATGACCACTCATTTTCTTTTAATATATAAAGGAAAAAACTGAAACAAAAATGCATGTCACATGCAGTGAAATAAATATGATAGAATTATTATATAAGAGCAGAAACAGTAATGAGAAGAGACTGCTTACAACTACATTTTTGCTAAGTCTATATTACAAGAAAGGAGAAAACAAATTCCTAATATCTTCTGGTAATCTCTCATTGCCTAACTTTTCAGCAGACATTAATAATGTCTAAAATGATGCAGTATAATTTATGGAAGTTGTGGTAGAACTTGAGACTTGAAAACTCATTTCTTGGTAATACCCAACTAAAGTTATTCCCATTGTGGTGTATTATTTTTAATTTTTAACACATGTTTCATAAGAACAAGAACTTCTTTCTTGTCAGCTTGACCTGGTCTTCTGCTACATTTTGACACAATTATCAGGGTAGTTTCACGTACATGCTTAATAATTTTATTTCTTTTCCTTTCTAACATGCATTTTATTTCAAATAATAATTAATATGTGTATCCATGTTTAGACTTCAACACAAGGATGAAAAATGAGTTGGTACAGTTTTCTGATAATATTTTTATGCAAATTCCCTCTAAATTACATGCAATATAACTTGTTTGGTTACGATAGTATAATTTTGCAGATGTATTCACTAATAATGTGGTCTCACGGTACCAATTAAGTACAAATTTCATACCAGATTTCAAGATTACTTTTTCTCGATTTCCAAAGTCATCCAACTTTTGGGACACCTGGGTGGCTCAGTCAGTTAAGCATCTGACTCTTGCTTTCAGCTCAGGTAATGATCTCATGGTTAGTGAGATCAAACCCAGCCATCGGGCTCTGCACTGACAGCACAGAGGCTGCTTGGGATTCTCTCTCTCTCTCTCTCTCTCTCTCTCTCTCTCTCTCTCAAAAATAAATAAACAATTTTAAAAAATTCGACTTTGACAACTTATTACCTAAATATCATAGTGAAAGTAAGCGTAACAGTACTTTTATTAACTTTTCTAATGTAAGAGGTCTTACACAGAACCCATTCCAGACAGAGAACTGTATTCTTGAAAATGATATGAAAAAGTAACCACCTTCGCTACAGAGTTGTACTTGCAATATTTATTTATATTACCTACTAACACTTCTTAGTATGAATATTTGAGGTGTGCTTATTGATACTTAGTTTTTACATTCAAAACGTTCCATATTCCCCTTAACATTAGGTAGATTGTCTCTGGATTTCATTTGGTGGGAACATGTTTTTAGTGTTATAAATCAGTTAATTGAGCACGAAACAATAAACTTCCAGATAAGCAGTTTAAGAAACCTTAGTATAAAATACAGTTTTTATTATAATATGATCATTTTAGGCAGTTAGTCAACTGTGCATTATTATTGATTTGTTATAGCTGATGCATATTTTTATGATTACATGTAATTCTTAGAATTGCTTGCATCGGAACACATTATTTCTGATTTCCAAGGAAGCCTCAGTCTCGGGTTTCTAGAAAAATGACCAAATCGGGTCTTGTATCAGAGAGAATGATCTAGTTTATAATCCAATGAAACAATCCCTCAAATTAGAATGCCTTAGGCCGGCGAAGGTCTGTTCCTTGTTCATGCTCACTTCCAGCATGATTCAGCAGGATGCTATGGTCACAGAAATCACTCAGGGACCCAAATGGTAAAGGCTCCATCTTAACACGTGCCTTCAAAGCTGTGGCAACAAGAGAAAAGGATATGGCGAACTGAGCGCTGTCTTTTAACTTTCATTTTGAAGTAATACATCATTTATTGTACTACTGGCCAATGAAAGCGATATCATCAAGTCTGTTTCCAAAGAAGTGGGAATTTGTAATATTTAACCTGATGTTCACCTCTAAATACAAAACTGACAGAGACCAAGAAAATGTTTATTAGTTTGTCAGAGCTGCCAAAGCACCACACATTGGGTGGCTTGAAAAACAGAAGCTATTGCTTTAGAGTTCCAGTGGCTAGAAGTCAGAGATTAAGGTGTTGTAGAGTTGCTTCTTTCTGAGGCTAATGAGGGAAAGGTCTGTTCTAGTCTCTCTCCTTGGCTTGTAGATGGCCATCTTCTCCATGCATTTCATTCCCCCTCTATATGTATATTCTGTGTCCAAATTTCACCTTTTTATAAGAATATCAGTCATATTGGATGATCCACCCTAATGACTTCATTCTAACTTGATTACCTTTATCTCCAAATAAGACCCTATCTTCAAATAAGATCACATTCTTGAACTAGGGTTAGGACTTCTTATATGAAATTTTGTTTTTGGGGGAGTGGATATAATTCAACACGTAAAACATATCTTCAGTGTAATGGGGAAAATAAGAAAAAAATAACAAAAATAAAAATGCCAACCTAGAATTTTAAGGCTAGCAAAATTATCATCCAAGATCAAAGGCCAGAAGATATTTTCAGACTAACAAAAACTGAGCGAACTAATCACCAACAAATTCATTTAAAAAAAATTGTAAAGGACTATTTTCAAGAAAAAGATCACTATCAGAGATACAGGAAGATTAAGATTTGAAAAACCACACTCTCCTGGGTTTTCTTGTAATTCATTGGTCATACTTTTTCAGTCCACATCTCTGCTTTCTCCCTTTTTATTTCTATTCTGTAAATATTTACAAAATATTTACATGCCACAGAGGTCAGACTAATGACTCTTACGTATATTCTTTATGAAATGTCTCAAGGGCAAATAAAAATAAAAGAATTGAGAAAAATCCTTCACTATTTACATCCATTCACCTAAGGTTCTCATCCTGGATCATATACTTTAAATAAAATGTATGTAAATCCAAAATTTATAAAATGTGCATTAATATTTATCTTTAAATCCACATTTATATACTGTTTATAAATGTCTGAAAGACAATGTTTATCTTGATAAGAACTGTTGATTTTCACATACTTGCTAATTTATCTTTTCCTCAGTAATCCCTTTCTCAGTAAATAGGGCCACAATTCACTCCAACAGGTTAGCCCTCAACTTCAAGGTTAATCTCAGGTTCCACTTCTGAAATGACAATGATAGGAACTTGGCAGATTTAATCTTCAGAAAAACTGTTGAAACATATTTTATAAACAATTGAACTGTCAGTAAATAATTCTAAGGATATATAGCAAATGAAGAAACACAAAAAATTATGACATGCCAAAAATAGGGAAGTCTGACCCATAGATAGGAAATATCAGGCAATAGAAATTGCTTGTGAAAAATTACAAAATGTCAGATTTAACAAAGACTTCAAATAGCTATTTAAAGTAGCCAGTATACACACATTCAAATAACTAGAGGAAACTGCATTCATTTTTTAATTTTCTTAGTAATCTCTGCACCCAATGTGGGGCTAAAATTTGCTACTCTGAGATCAAGGGTCGCCTGCTCTGGTGACTGAGCCAGCCAGGCGTCCCTAAGGGAAACTGTATCAAAGAATTAAATGATTGTCTAATAAAATGTTTCATCTGATGGAGAATATCAATAAGGATGCAGAAATTATAAAAGAAGCAAATGAAAATTCTGAAGCTAAGAAGTAAAACAATTGAATGAAAAAATTCACTCCAGAGTAGATTTGAACTGGTAGAAGAAAAAATCAGTAATTTTAAAGGCAAATAAGAGTTATAAAATCTAGGAACAGAGGAAAGGAATGAAGAACAACGAACAGAACCTCAGAGAGAAATGTGGGACGTCACTAAACACATGAACATGTGTGTAATAGGGATTCTAGAAGTAGATGAATAAGAGAAAAGATCAGAAAATATACCTTAAGAAATAATGCCTGAAAACTTCCTAAAAACGTATTGAAAAATAATAACCTATATATCCAGGAAGCTTAATGAACTCCAAAGAGGAAAAATACAAAAAGATCCACATACAGGCACATCATAGTACAGATGAGGAAAGCCAAACACACTGGAAGCCTTGAAAACATCAAGAGAAAAATGGCTTCTCAGTTTCAAGGAAACCACTTAAGGTTAAAGGGCTGACTTCTCTGCAACAATGGAGAAGTGTTCTTACTCATGCCTCTACTTTTGCTCTTGTTGCCCTGCCTCCCAATGTACATCCTCCACATTTAAGCCAGAGTCGCATTTTCAAAATGAAAATCCGACCACGTGACTCATCTACTCAACTCTCTTCAGGAGTTCCACATGATATTCAGAATGCACCCCATGTTTTCAACTCTCAGGACTTCCAGCGTCTGCTTTCATTGCAATGGTTCTTTTGCCATTTCTTAAACACACTGCTTTTATAAAACACACAGGTTTTTATACTTTTTGTCTCTTCTGTCTGCCATGATCTTGAGCCAGATCTTGGTGTGTTTTGCTCATGACCGTATTTGGTTTTCTAAAGAGTTATTCCTTCAAATAGCTCATCCTCTACCATTCCTTAAAATGGCCACCATTCCCTCTCTCCCTTCTCTGTTTCGTCTACAGAAACTCACCACACCCTTCACATTGGAAGCCTTACCCCACTACGTTGTTATAAAGCAATCCTGTTCTACCATCATTTTCTTCCACTTGAATCTATTTTACTTTTCTTCTTATCACTTTTGGTCGCTTATTTATTTTCTGAATACCTCACTGAAATATAAGCTACATTAGTTTAAGGATTTATATCTATATGGTTCATCCCTGAAGCTTCAGTAATTATATTATGCATTTTCTCACCTATTACAGGTGTTCAAGAAATATTTCTTGCAAAGAAAATTTGATTATTGATTTAATAACCTCATTTAATTTTCGCCTCAATAAACATGTCAAAAATTAACATCTAGTTCCTTTATCATCTAAATAAATGCCTCATATTCTGCTTAAATATATATATATATATTCAAATTATCTGCTTAAATATATATATACGTATATATATATTCAAATTATCTGCTTAAATATATATATATGTATATATATATTCAAATTATCTTTTATAATAATATTGCACCTTTAGCTTTCTGGCTTCTTTCAAGGTCTATTTCAGTTTCTGTCTTTCCTCACCTTCTATGTAAACATTCTATGGACTTGCCTTAGCTGATAATACAAAATACTTAATATACACTTGTGACATACATATTGATATGAGTGTATTTCAAGTTCCTTACAAATATCTGGACAATGCTTATTCAGCTAGTATATGTTTATATTTGGGAGTTATCTTTTTTTTTTAATGTTTTTTAATTAATTTTGAAACAGAGAGAGTCAGAGCATGAGCAGGGCAGGGGCAGAGAGAGAGGGAGACACAGAATCCGAAGCAGGCTCCAGGCTCTGCGCTGTCAGCACAGAGCCCGACGCGGGGCTCGAACTCACAGAGTGTGAGATCATGACCTGAGCCGAAGCCGGATGCGTAACCGACTGAGCCACCCAGGCGCCCCTATATTTGTAGTTTGATAACTGTGCACGCCAAAGGAAAAAAAAAAAACTCAAAAAAATTAACAGATATGCTTCTTCAACAAAAAAGACAACTTATTGAATTACAAATTTTCTACTAATTTTAGGAGACTATATAAAGAAGAATGCTCTTAATATACCTTTTAAATTATTCTATTTTTAGAAGTAATGTTCTGATTTTGTTACCTAACGTTTCCAGTGCTTGAATATAAAATGTGTGGGGGGGAGTACATTTATATGAACTGTAAAATTTTATTCATTAATTAATATAATTACTTTTCATGTCTATGAAAAAATGTGCAGTGAGAAGGAGTATTTAAAGAGAACTTAATGAAGAAACTATTTACAAAAGTGTAGACAGGGCTAAGGGGCATTCTTAAATCCCCTTCTCACTGTACCATTTTTTCTTCTAAGTGCCTTCCTGATACAGAAACCCCCCAAAAAAGGTAAAGAAATAAAAGATTTCTTTCCACGTGGGAATAGAAAAAGCAGAGTTACTGAATTAAGATTGAGCCCTTAAATTAATACATGACATTTCAATTAAATATTTCTCTCAGAAAAGGACCTGTCTAACCCACTGCTATCTTCCAGTTTATAAAGTGACTGCTTAATTGTTTCAAAATAGTAACAGGATTTTCAGATAAATAAAATAAATATTTGTCTAAGATCTATCTTCTCTACATTAATCTTTCTAACAACACCCTTATTTTCTCTAGTCTCCTGAGGACTTTCTGATACCCGGAAATTTTAAAAAACATTCAAGACGAAATGTCAAGAGCTAAAATGCCTCCCCCCAAGCTAATGTTTTCATATACTGGTAATATTTGGGGTGAGGATCTTATGAAGTCATGTATTTAATTGAATGTTTGAGGAAACTTCTGATATTATTATAGACAGTTAACGGTGTTTCAGTAGACAGTATTTGAATTTATTAAAAGTAATTTCCAAAATGGATTTCTAAGTGTCTTATTTCCTGATTATCTCTTCGGTTTTTGGATTTAAGCGTGGCCATGTTACCTCTTCATGGCCCATCCCTCCTTTCAGAATAGGTATTTAAATCAGTGTGTGCGTTTACAGAGTCGTCAAAAGTAACTTCCTACATTGCTCTCATCTAATTGAAATTTCTAATTATTTTCCACATACTGTCCTTCACTAGTGATTAATATTTTTTACTTCTAAGGTATTTTCTGATTAAAAGCAATGTTTGTCATCAATTTTCCAGCTAAATGTAAAAAAAAAAAAGTACCACAGATCAACATGCAGAACATTTTAAATACTAGTCTAATTTTCCTTCAAAAACATATCATTATCTATCTTTCCCTGAAGCCAGCTGTTTGGTGCCCAGAGGATAAAAATAATTTGATGATGAAATGAAGTGGAATGTTATAATAATACTTGAAAAAAATCAGATGGCAAACTCTCTTATCATCACTTGCTAACTGCAGGTATTAAATGAAGGCATCTAAGGGCTGGAAGTATATTTCCAAAAATTTCCTTCTGGATATTCGTGTCTATCAGATTACTTGTTAGGCTGCTTCTCTTTCCAGCACACGTCTGGTATGTGCTCGCTGCTTAAAATGAAAACATGAGGGCTTCTGCAACTTTCAAACGATAGCTTCCATTTTGGAGACGAACACAGGTGCTCAGGTCACTTTTATGCGTCTCATTCCAGAGACAGGGAAGGCAAAACGGAGGGCAGGCCCATTTCTTTCTTTTTTTTAAGTTTCTATTTGCATTCCAGTTAGTTGGCACACGGTGTTCTAGAAGGTTCCGGGGTACACGTTTCCTTGAAAGACACTTACATCTGAAACTGTACATGTCACCTCCACCTACATCCGACTGGCTAGAACTCAGGTACACCTGGCTGCAGTAGAAGCCTGCGGTCCTCATTTGGCTAATCCACATGCCCAACACCTGAGGTGGTATTATTAGAAGGGGAAGAATTGTCATAGGGAGAGAGCTGTTAATGCTATCTACAACATCACACAAGTGTTTTTAACTCAGAAATTAATCTTAATCATTTCTCAGACTTCCAAAAACCCTACAGTCAACATTTATACACATTTTTCTTATGGTTCTTTTGCTAGGAATAGCTGGATTCCATACCCTATAGGATTCCTTACCTTAATTACAGTCTTGCTATTTTACCTAAAATAGCACAGATCCCTTCGCCTATAAATTATCTAAAGGAAGGCTATCAGAAGCAAAAGACCCTTAGGTTTGAGTCACACTTTGTATAAACACATTGTTTTATTAACACAAAATTTCTATGACTTACAGAAGAATGCCACATAATCAATGAAGTTGACGAGTAAATCACATACATAAGCGAATACTTGCTAGAAACATACTGATTTAGTATAAATATTCCTTCCAAAAATTCTAGCTGAGTAATGCTTCATTGTAAAGATGGAAAATAAATAATTTTATTATGTTTTTATTTAGGAAATTATTGTGTTGTCAACGTATATAGTTCAGTTAAAGGAAAATAAATGGTAATGTGGAAAAAGACTTTTATCTATTGTTTAGTCGTCTGCTTGATAATTACCTCTAAATATTATTATTCAGTCAGAATTTCTTTCTTTACAATATATAATTTGCATATTGTTAAACACTTTTCATATAACTCAACCCCTACTATTTCTTTCTATTATATACATATACGTGTATATATATATATATATATACACGTATATATATATGAAAAGTAATATCACATTGAGATATTCAAGTGTTTTGTGACCTCCAAGCATTCTTTAATAAAAATTACCAGTAAAATATTTACGAATAAATTGTATATGATGTTTGAGCTTTCTTTCCCAAAATCTGTGTCAGCCTATGTTTCATACTATCAGTTATTTCACCTGATTCTGTATTTCTTTTCTTCCAAGACTCATCTTCACTAAGTAGATAAGCACGAAATTGATGTCAGTACACTAGTTTCTCTATGTTATTTTAATGTCTTTCCAACATGTATTTAGCTATTAAGATATGAGCTACTGTATAAAAGAACAGGATACAGCCTTCATGGAGTATAGATGTGAATTTAGAATACAATTTTCATTTCAAAATTAAATTATCAGGGAGAGAAACCTATAAGGATTTAGTCGAATAGAAAAGAATCAGTGCATTGCTTAAGACACTAGAGTTCACATACTAAAAATTATATATGATGGGTGTGAATGTCTGCAAATACTGAAAGGAGTGATAATATCATTTTAAAATTGCTATGGTTACATATATACTTTTTGCATATGGTATTTGTGGTTACGTTGGCAGAAAGGATACTTTTTGTCCAAAGATATCTCAATAGAAGACAATATCCAATAGGCTGTGAAAATCTTTTCTGCTACATTATTGTTCATAAATCACATTTTCTTTTGTCAAGGTAATGCATTTACATAACACAAAAGTTAAAAGCATAAGTTACACTGGATGAGACTCACTTCTACCCCCGCCCTATAAATCCTTGTCTGACATTTCCTTTAAATGCAACAATTTTTGCTGTTCCTTGTGAACTTCTTTACTTTTAGCAAATATAAGCACAGATAATTATATCTTTCTTTTTTTTAATGTTTATTTATTTTTGAAAGCGAGCGAGAGAGAGAGAGACAGAGAGAGAGAGAGAGAGAGAGACAGAGTGTGAGCAGGGGGAGGGACAGAGAGAGAGGGGAGACACAGAATCCTAAGAAGGCTTCAGGCTCTGAGCTGTCAGCACAGACCCTGCTCAGAGCCTGGCACAGGGCTCGAACTCATGAGCTGTGAGATCATGACCTGAGCTGAAGTCGAACCCTTAACCTACTGAGGCAGCCAGGTGCCCCTTATATCTCTTTTTCTTAAACAAATACACATTTTTTACAATGTTTGTCCATTGCTTTTCATGTAACGATTGTACTCCACTTTTAAATTGCTTTTCAGTTTATGACAGTCTAGATAAATGGGAGGATATAATAATTCAGGCACCCGAACTTGCCTAGCTTTTGTTTGATTCAACATGTGTTCATTTTATATTTGCTTACAATTATTCTGATAAGTTTTAACTGCTTGTGGTTTAGTAAGAAAACTCCTATCTGAACACCATGTTTTATTAATCATTTTGAGGAATACAGTGATGCCATGTTAATTACATTTTCATATGACACTAAAAGTGGAAGGAGAGCAGAAGAGCAGAATAGGAATTCTAAAGGATCTTGACAGGTCGGCACGAAAATCTACACAAGAACAGAATGTGAGGGGGGGAAGAATTGTGAACATTTATGGGAGAAGGTGTTTTGTTTATTAGACAACTATGTCAGATGGGTTCAGTGGTAAGGGTTTAAGTACTAAATATTATCTTAGACTGTATAACTACAAACACAATGCTGATGAGTGAGAAAATGATCCTGTTGAATTCTAGGTTGATTAAACTGTATCTGTTGGGATTATTGTGTTATTACAGGTATTCTTTGATAGCTGATTGTTGATGTGAATTAAAAATGCGGCCAGAGTAAGATTAACCTTGTTGATGAAGAGAAATAAAACTTAGTCAATACAGTGAAATTGCGAACAGAAGTGTAGTGTAATCATAGTTTGAGTGAAAAACAGGGTCACATAAATAACAGAGGGTAAGTGCGCCACACATTTTGGTCACACTTTACTTGAGCGCTCAGCTATGTTTTAAGCTCTAAGGTTTAGGAAGGATGTTGACATAGCCTGTAATGGTAGAAAAAGAAACAATATGAGAAAAAAAATATTTCTGCTTCTGAAAAGATGGAATATCTGAAATGAGATTTCCCCTCTTATCTGAAATAACAACAGAAGGACAAAGTATATAAAACTATGGTTTCAAGACACTCTGATGTCAGAGAATATAGTACACCTAACAGAAAAAGACAAACGAGATGGGATCATACATACTGCAGGTTACTCTTTTTTTTCATGTTTATTTATTTTTAAGAGAGAGAGAGAGAGAGAGAGAGAACACAAGCAGGGGAGGGGCAGAGGAGGGGGGCAGAGGATCCAAAGCAGGCTCTGCACAGACAGCAGAAAGCCAGATGCGGGTCTCCAACCCCTGAACCGCAAGACCATGACCTGAGCCGAAGTCAGATGCTCAACCGACTGAGCCACCCTGCAAGTCCCTGCAAGTTACTCATTTAAGGGAACTTACAGGCGATGGTAAAGAGAGGAAGAATCCAAGTGGAACCCAGAGACTTCCTGAGTTGGGGAGAAAGAGCGAGACTCCAGGGAGACCAACAGGTAGAGTTTCCAGGACAGAGTACCAGAGAGAACAGAGATGCAGACAGATGAGAACTCTAGAGATCGTCAGAAGATCTTCCTCAAATAATCAGCAGATTATATATTATTCCAAGTGTGTGAGAAAGCTGCCCTAGGTCAGGGAAAGAAATAGAGGAAATAGTGTCCAGCATTTACACAGGGCTGGGAATAGTACTTGCCAGGTTTGAAAAAACAAACACAAATATCATCATTAATGGGGGTCTGGGAGAGGACTCAGGAAAATCTTGAATCACAATTCATAATATAGAATGATTAGCTACAGACCTAGCAAGTCCATGGATCTGCCAAAGAAACCCCAAATGCAGGACCCTGAAGGGTGAATCCATTTTTAGTTAACTGCATCCAGTACAAAATTTGAGAATATTTATAGACATCAAAAAGCACACAGCACCAAAGAAAGTAAACTGTACTATGCCTCACTTCAAATATTATAAGATTACAAGCCATAAAAAGGAGCAGAAGAACATGGCCCATAATGAAGACAATAAGCAATCAAAAGTGACTCATTATTGACAAAAATGCTTAATTTTTCTTGTTGTTCACTTATTTATTTTGAAAGAGAGAGAGAGAGAGAGAGAGAGAGAGAGAGCGCAAGCAGGGAAGGGGCATAGAGAGGGAGACAGAGAGAAAATCTCAGGCAGGCTCCGTGCTGTCAGTGTAGAGCCCGATGTGGGGCTCGAACTCACAAATTGTGAGATCATGACCTCAGCTGAATCCAAGAGTCAGACTCGTAACTGACTGAGCCACCCAGGCACCCTGACAAAAATGTTTAAATGAGCAAAAATGGATGATAAAATGATTATTATAACTATATGCTGTACACTCAAAAGTTAGAAATGTGGATAAAAAAGACTCAACTCAAACCTCTAGGGATGAAATCCATCCACAATGAAATGAAAAAGACACAAAATGGGATTAGCAGTAGGTTAGACATTGCAAAATATATACACATTCATGAATGTGATACATAATAAAATCTAAAGAGAGGATGGATTTAAAAAAATTTATTTTTGAGAGAGATTGAGAGAGAGAGAGAGAGAGAGAGAGAGAACATGAGTCGGGGAGGGGCACAGACAGATGGAGATAAAATCTGAAGCAGGCTCTGGGCTCTGAGCTGTCAGCACAGAGCCTGACGCGGGGCTCACACCCACAAGCCTTGAGATCATGAGCTGAGCTGAAGTAGACCCTTAACCTACTGAGCCACTCAGGTGGCCCTGGAATGGAATTTTTTAAATGAGGAGAACATCAGTGATGTTTTAAACAACTTCATGGGGATTGATATACTTTTCTTAAAGGAGAAGAGAAGGGGACTGAGAATAGACAAAATATTTGAAGGAATAATGAACAAGAAATTTACGACAACAAATCCTAAACACAAAAATATTAAGAAAACTATATGGGGGCGCCTGGGTGGCTCAGTTGGGTTGGGCATCTGACTTTGACTCAGCTCATGATCTCGCAATTTGTGGGTTTGGGCCTGGCATCGGGCTGTGTGCTGACAGCTCAGAGCCCAGAGCCTGCTTCGGATTCTGTGTCTCCCTTGCTCTCCCTCTCTCATAAGCACTAAAGCAATCAGAAAAATAAAAGCCAATAAGGAGACCAAATGGCATCATACAAAATCTCAACTAATCCAAAAGAAAACAGAAAAGGAATAAAAAGAAAACAAAGGGGACAAGTAGAAAGCAAATAGCAAGATGGCAGACCTAAACCTAATCATATCTATTTAATGGAAATAATGTAAACACTGTGGTCAAAGGTAAAGACGGGTAAATTAGACAAAAAACAAGACCCAACTATATTCCACCTACAAGGAATCAACTTTAAATAAAAACGCACAAGTTAGAAGTAAAAAAATGGAAGCAGATATGTTATCCTAACTCTAGTCCAATGAAAACAGAGTGACTCGTTCAATATTAAATAAAACCAATTTTAATGCCAAGCCTATTACTAGAGATTAAAAAAAGCCATTTCATATGGGTAAAGAGGTCATGAGGGCTTCTAGGGTACAAAAGAAATTCTAAATGTTTATACATTTAAAATGAAGAGCTATGGAGGATATACACAAAGAAAATTTTATAGAACTGGGCACCTGGGTGGCTCAGCTGGTTAAGCACCCGACTTCAGCTCAGGTCATGATCTCGCGGTTCCTGAGTTTGAGCCCCACGTCAGGCTCTGTGCTGACAGCTCAGAGACTGGAGCCTGCTTCAGATCCTATGTCTCCTTCTCTCTCTTCTCCTCCCCCACTTTCTCTCCCTCTCTCTCTGTCTCTGTCTCTCTCTCAAAAATAAACATTAAAAAAATAAATTTAAAAAAAAAGAACTAAAACCAACTCAAAATTACAGAGATTTTAAGCCCCATTTCCCAATAATAAGTATAAGGAGTCAACCAAAAATTAACAAGGTATAATAGATTTGAGCAACACAATCAAACTTTACTTGCCATTTATAAAAAAAAAATGTTATCCAAACAAAAAATAATATGCTATTTTTTCAAGTGCACATGTAACATTCTCCAAGATAGAGAAAATTTTAGGCCATTTTTTTCAAGTTTCAAGTTGGGGTGCCTGGGTGCCTTAGTTGGTTAAGCAGCCTGCTCTTGATTTCAGCTCAGCTCATGATCTCAAGGTTTGTGGGTTTGAGCCCCACATCAGGCTCTGCACAGACAGCATGGAGCCTGCTTGGGATTCTCTCCCTCTCTCTCTGCCCTGTACGTGCTCTCTCTCTCTCTCTCTCTCAATCTCTCTCTGTCTCAAAAATAAATAAATAAACTTAAAAAAAGTTTCAAGTTTTGCAAATCATATTATTATAGCAATGTCATTAAATAAGAAATAAAATTTATGGAGAGATCTGAAAAATCCCATATATTTGGGAACTCAATAATGCACTTCTATATAATCCCTCAAAGAAGAAAGTAAAACAGAAAGTAAAAAGTATTTTGAAAGAAATAAAAATGTAAACAAAATATATGAGGTTTTTTTTTTAAAGTTTATTTGTTTATTTTGAGAGAGAGAGAGAAAGTACATGTGCCAATGCAAGAGTTGGGAAGGGGCAGGGAGAGGGAGAGAGAGTCCCAAACAGGTTCTGTGCTGTCAGTGCTGAGATCCACATGGGGCTCAAACTCAGGAACCAGGAGATCATGACTTGAGCAGAAATCAGGAGTCATATACTTAACTGACTGACCCATCCAGACATCCCTAATATGAGTTTTTTGGATAACACCAAAAGTATACTTAAGTGTACTTAAGTTGTTAAGTACAACCAAAGTTGTACTTAAGTGTAAACTGACAGCACTAAGCATCTATATAAAAAATGTGGAAAACCCTAAAATCAATGATTCCAGTTTTCACCTCAAAAAAACTGGAAAAAAGGAGGGCAAATTAAAGCCAAAGTGGCAACAGGGAAAAACAAAAATCAAAGCAGAAATCAATGAAATGGAAAGACAAAAACAATAGAGTATCTTAATGAAACCAGATTCTATTGTTTGAGAAGCTCAATAAAACTGATAAACATCCAAAAAGGAAAAAAACAACAACAACAACAACAACAAAAAGACACAAATTACAAGTATTACAGTAGTCCTCCCTTGTCTGCAGTTTCAGCTTTCTGTGGTTACACATACCCCTGATCAATTGTGGTCCGGAAGCAGACGACCCTTCTGTCATACCCTCAGGTCAACAGTGGCCTAACACTACATCATAATGCCTACAACACTCACTTCACCTCATCTCATCATTTAGGCGTTCTATCATGTCACATCATCACAAGATGATGGGTGAGTGCAGTACCATAGGACATATGAGGGAGAGCACAGCTACATAATTTTCATTAGAGTATCTTATTATAGTTGCTCTGTTTTCTTACTGGTTGTTAATCTCTTACTATGCCTAATCTATAAATTAAACTTTATCGAAGGTATGTAGGGATAGGAGAAAATAAATGTGGTGTTCAGCAGTACCTACAGTTTCAAATATACACTGAGGGTCTCGGAACGTATCCCCACGAAGAAGGGGAGACTACTGTAATGAGTAATGTGACATCACAACATATTCAAAAGATATAAAAAATTAATAAACATACATTATAAATGACTTTATGCCTATAAAGTTGGTGCCTTAGATGAAATGGGCATAGTTCTTGAAAGACACAAACTACCAAAGTTCACTCAAGGAGAAATAGATGAATTACATGTCCTTATATTTATTAGAGACATTAATTTACGTTTAAAAACTTTCCTGTAGAATTCTAACAAGTCAATTAGAAGATAAATGACCCAATTTAAACATGGACAACATATATAAATAGACATTTCACCAAAAAAAAAAAAAAAAAGAAAAGAAACAAAGAAAGTCTAACAAGTCCACAAAAAGATGCTGAATATTAGTAAGAAAATTCAAGTTAAAGACACAGTAGATACCACTTCATACCCATTAGAATTACTGTCCCTAAAGAGAGACAGTAACAAGTACTGGCAAATTTATGGAGACACTTGAAATGCAAAATATTTCAACCACTTTGAAAAACAATGTAGTAGCATTTTAAATAAACACAAATTTACCACGTGACTCAGCAATTCCCATCCTATATATCTACCCAAGGGAAATGGAAACAAAAATACACACAAAGATTTGCACATGGATGCTCATAGCGGAATTATTTTTAACAGCTCTGAATTGAAAATGACCCATATACCTATTAACTGATGAATTAACAAACAAAATATGGTAAAGTCATATGTCATGGAATATATTCAGAGATAAAATAGACCACCTTGACACATACTATGATATGGGTGAACCTCAAAAACTTTACACAACATGAAAGAAGCCAGCCACAAAGACCACATATTATCTCATTCCTTTATATTAAATATCCAGAAATGGCATATTTATATACAGAGAAAATAAATTATTGGTTGGCTGGGGAGGCATATAATAAAAGGGAAATGACTACAAACAGGTAATAGGTACATTATGGAGGTAATAGAAATGATTTTAAAAAGGATTATGGCCATGGTTGCACTACTGACTCTGTAAATTTATTAGAACCATTGCAGTATGCATTTAAAATGAATGTAGGGGTGCCTGGGAGGCTAGGCCAGTTAAGGATCCAACTCTTGGTTTTAGCTCAGGTCATGATCTTGCAATCTGGACTTAAGGTCCTGATGGCTTTACTTGCAAAATGGCCAATTCTACTACACATTTAGGTAAGAAATACCATTTCTAGATTAACTATTCCTGAAAATAGAAATGGAAGGAATACTTCCTAACTTCTCATGAGTCTGGCATTACTCTGATACTAAAGCAAAATAGATATTACAAGAAAATAAAAAAAAAAGAAAAACTACAGGCTAATATCCTTCTTGAAAAAAAAAAAACATTGTAAATCTTTACTGTATGATGTAACCACATGTATGAGCAAATCAAACCAAGAAATACCTATAAAAAGGATAACTAATATTGTTTATCTCAGGATAAATACTTTGAGATCAGTGTTCTATATTTGAAAGTCAATCAGTATATCCAAAGATTTTATGCCAGGGTTAATAAGAAAAACCATATCGTCATCTCAGCTACAGGAAAAAGCATTTGCAAAATTCAAATTCCATTTATTATAAAAACTTTTAATAAACTGGCAATGGAAGGAAACTTCCTCACCTGATGAAGGGTACTTATAAAAATCTTAACGGTAATGAGATGTTCAAAGCCTAAACAAAGGATGTCTCTTCCCCTTTAACCACTCCTGCAGAAGTCCTCACCAGAACAATACAAACAAAAAAGAAATGAAGAGCATGCACTTTAGAAAGGAAGAAATGAAAGGAATTAATTTGCAGATGGCATGATTCTTTACATAGGAAATCCTGAGAACATTTAAATAATGCTACTAAAACTGATGTGATTTTAGCAAGTTTGCAGGTCAGCATAAAAAGAACTTATCGTACATCTTTACACTAGGCAAGAAATTATTAGAAATTTAAATTAAATTCAATCCTATTTATAATAGCGCCAAAATACATTACTTGCTCAGGTTTAAATCTAACTGAACATATGCATGTTCTGTATGCTGAAAATTTTGAATCAGCAAAGACAATCAATGACCTAACTGATAAGATACACGATACTCATGTTTCAAAAGACTCAATATTATTAACATATTAATTTTCCCCAAAGAGAGAATTGGGAACTTTATTGCAAATAAAAATCCCAGAAAGAATATTTGTAGGCATTGCTAAGTGAATTCTAAATTTTTATGGGAAACAAATCCTCTAAACAGTCAACACTATTTTTACAAAGACCAGTGTTGGACAACTCACTAAAATAACTAATACAGATTACTCTAAAGAATCATGTAGATTACTACAAGCATCGTGATAGTTTTGCATTTATTAAAGGGTAGACCCATAGCTCAATGGAACTAAGTAGAGAGCCCAGGAGTAGGTCTGCATACATAAAATCAATGATTTTTGGAACAAATTCCAATGCAATTTAAAGAAGGACAGATAGTCTTTTTAATAAATGGTGCTAGAACATCTGGACTTCCATTAAACACAAGAATCACCTTTGTCTCTACAACAAAACATATAGGAAAATTAACTCAAAATGGATTATAAATTATAAGCTTTTTGAATAGAACATGGAAAAAGATCTTCATGACCTTGAAGTAAATCAATGATATTTTTAGATATGACATTCAAAGTATGATCCATTTAAAAAATGGATGAATTCAAGTTCATCAAAACTAAAACACCTGCTCTTTAAAATACACTGTTAAGGAATCAGAAGACAAGCCACAGACTAGAAGAAAATATTTATGAAACACATATCTGATAAAGGACTTCCATTCAAAATGTATAAAGGACTCTCAATATTTAATAATTAGAAAAAAAAATCCGCACAAATACAACGTGCAAAACATTTACACAGACAGTTCATTAAAGAAGATACGCAAATGAAAAATAAGCACATGCAAAGAAACTCAATACCACTAATCATTAGGGAAATACAAATTAAAATCATCACTTACACATTAGAATGGCTAGAATTCAAAAAACAGGTGCTGGCATGGCTATGGAGCAAGTAGAAATGGTCACACAGGCAGATGGAAATGCAAAATGGTACTGCCACTTTGGAAAACGGTTTGAAATATCCTTGTAAATAAAGTTAGTCCTGCACTTAACCATATGACATTGTGATCCCTCTCCTAGGTATTTACCCATTTCAAATGAAAACTTACGTTCACATAAAAATCTGTAGGTATAGCTGTGGTAGCTTAATATTCACAATCACTTAAAAACTGGGAAAGATCTAAATGTCCCATAACTGCTGAGTGAATAATCACACATAATGGAATACTCCTTGGCAATAAAAAGGAGCTGTGCACCTTCCAGTTAAGATTCTTCTGCCCCAGCAATGGTTCCTGCAAAAGTTGTAGCTCACGGGGGAACTCCATTACTCTGTGATTCTCAGTAACTGCTTGCTGGTATCTGATTTGGGATGCAGGATTTGCCCTGTGACTTCCTTTCTCCTGCAGATTTAAGAAGAGTTGTTGCTTTTTCAGTTTGTTCAGCTTTTTTCTTGTTGTTAGAATGGAGTGGTAAAGTCTTATGTATCTTAAATGTTGGAAACTGGAAATCCAGGTTTGGTGTCTGTTTTTGTTTTTAAGAATTGGAAAATGCATTTTCTAGCACACTGCCTTTGCCTAGTAGATTCTCAAAAAGTGGCTGCTATCAATACATATATATTTTTTTCTTCTATTACTTTCTCAGACTTCTGTCACACATTTTTATGCTTCTAAATTTGCATAAACTAAGGGATGGTCAGACCCTTAAAATTCACAAGCTTGCAGTTCTAATTAAGAACATTTTAAAAGCAATGTCACCTACCAAATTTTCAGAATGGAAACCAGGGTTAAGAACCATCTGTTTGTAAGTGCATGAGCAGAGATGGGATTGAACATAACTTTGATGACTGGATCCATAATTTATTATAACTACATCATCCCCTTATGTGAGCTAAAGGTCTCCTTTTCATAATTTTATTTAGATGGCAGTTATTATATATTACTCTTTAAACATTTTTCCAGTGAATAAAACTGTTTTGAAACCTGAATCTTTTTTTCAATGCACTAGCTCAAAACTAATATTTTTGTAATCACAGCAAGTTTCTTAGGGTTTCATCCAAATACATGTGTTTTATTCCTACAATTTACAAACTGTAAATTGCACATTCACAATTTTTTTCATTTATGAAAATTGAAAATACTCAAGAGATTTTTCTCACTAGCTCATCTATTCAAGAAATGTGTTTATGGAAATGAGGATCTTAAAGTTATCAGAAGTATGACTAGTGAGAGCTTGTTAAAAGAAATTGTTAGATTTGTCTTTTGAAAAAAGAATATTTTTTTCTAAACATCAAATTACATGTAACATATGTTATGGATCCACAACTACTCTAGGCAGAATAATGCCACCCCAGAGATGACCTCATCCTGATCTTCAAAAATCAGGCATAATTCTGCTAATATGGCAACAATAAAAAAGGTTGTAGATGGAATTAAGACTGCTAATGATCTGACCTTAAAATAGGAATGATACCTGGATGATTCCAGTGTAATCAGAAGGGTCCTTGAACTTTGAAGAGGAAGGCAGAAGGCAAGTCAATGCTAGAGTGATGTGATATGAATAAGACCCAACGGGCTTTGCTGGCTTTGAGAATGGAAGGGAGTCATGAGCCAAGGAACAGGGGCAACCTCTAGGAAATGGAAAAGGCATTTTGGATTTCTGATCCCTAAAACTGCATAACAATAACTTTGTGTCGGTTTAAAACACTAGGTTTATGATAATTTGTTGTAACAGCCATAGATAATTATCAACTCTGGCCAGTTTTTATTTGGTTTCATCATGGGAAAAAAAATCCATACCGGGAGAATCTGTTAATACCCTACATTGATGAAAGGCAGATCACTGTAATAAGTTTTATTCTAAAGCCATGTTGATGTGAAAATAGATGAAAACATTTGATTAAGGATTTTGTATTTTATCTCCTTCCAAGATATTTTATGAAAGGTAAAAGACCCCGTGGTAATTTCATAGCATTAATCTAGTATAGGAGTTACACTGAATTTCTTCTTTGGGTTTGTATAAGCTCATCCTCCTCCTTCCTAGAATTTGAAGTTGTTAAGTGCACTACCCAATGTTTTAAAGATCTCCCCTGACACATTTTAAAATAGAAGAAAAATGCATTTACCTGAAGTCTTAATACTTTTAATGATATATTTATGTCTATTTGGCTTTAAACTAAATTTCGACCAGCAAAGATCTATTAAATAGATGCTACTCAATGCAAAACAAATTGATAGATGCTGCAACACCTGAAGAGAGTTGAAGGCCCTTTCTTCTCTAGGCTTATAAACTAATTATTTTATTGGAGCTAAAAATGAATTGGCCACTTACTTTGGTTAATTTATAAATATTTCAACTTTTTATAGTTAATACAAATCTTGATTTCTATACAAATAATTTATAAGGTTCGCATGACCTTATTAAACTCTCTCCCACGCACATAAATATAAATTCTTATTTCCCAAGAATCAATTTGGTATCCTAAATTCTATCTTTTGCATACTCTTTTTGTCAGCGATAGCGGGATAATGTGTTTCGATCAGAAAACTAGATACCTGACATTAATATGTCAAAGCTTGAGTATTTTCAGTGATGACAAGGTACAAGTTGTTACCATGAGAATGTTCAGGTATAGAGGTCATCGGAGGTTACTGAAGGTAAGCGCCAGGAAAACAATGCCAAGTGAAACACTTGTTTCAATGTCTTGCCATTAAAGACAGTATAGCCTAGTGAATGTTATAAGAAAGAATCAGGTAATTACAGCAGAATACAAGTAATACCATCAGAGGATGAGTGAGAGGGCATTATTGATGCACACAGCAGATGCTAGAAAGACAGGTACCATATGAGAATAAAACAGAAAGGTTATTTAAGAGTTACCTAGGAAAAGAGTTGGGAGGAGAGTATCCCAAGTAGAAAGAATAAGGAGTTAAGAATACATGAAGAACAGAGAGTCTGGTACACTGCGGAAACTACAGTCATTCCCATCTTGATGAAGAATACAATCCAGTCTCTGGAACTGGTTTCTGTCCTTTGCCACAGCTAGGGCATGACGTGGAAAGATATGTTATGGTAAGAAAGAGACAAAGGTAACTGGTTTTTTTCTTTCCGTCATTTCTGTTACTAGAAGACGGCTTGTTTTCCGGACTCTTCTCATTTCATCCTAAACAGATATCCTGGCTAACATCCATGACTGCACTTTACACCAAATGCAACAATTAACTGAGACCACGGAATTCTACATTCTGTCTACCCCTTAATTTGAAAGACAGGTTATTTGAGAAGCCCAGGTGTAGCCTGGGCAACTGTGAGTGCTTTCTAAGTCTTTCAAAAACAGTATTGGCGGGCTCTGCAGAAGTTAACTTAAGAACGTTATTTTGTTCCCACCTACCTATCTGGGCTGTAAAAAAAAAAAAAAAATCCATTTACAAAATCACATGCATGCGATTTAATCAACTATGTACAAAAGTAGTATCCTAAAAATTTTTTTTTAAGAGAATCACTCTATACACAGAATACAAAATGACACTTGTCAAAGAGTCATTCAAGATATCAATTGAAATAGACACCCCCTCAATATGCTAACTAGTCATTAGATGATGTTCTCAAAGTTTTTTTTTTTTTCCTTTTCTTTTATGTATTTTCAAACCTTCAGAAAGCAATGTCCCTGGAACATATTTTCCTAGCAACCGGATAAAATGCTTTTTTAGAGTTAAAATGTAACACTATCCTTTGGCTTTCATGCAGAGGTTTTATAAAAAATGTTCAATTAATGTTTCAGCATTTTACCCTGAAAATCACAGTTCAAACACTGTCCACTATGTCGTACAATATTCCCTCTGTAAGAATTAATAGTTCAGGGCCTGAGGACAACTTTGTCTCCCTATATGAGCAAATATGATTTCTTTTAATCTGTCCAAGATAATTATATAATCAAATATAAGCATGTTTTGTTTGTTTGCAGACTTGTTTTGTTTTTAATCTGAGTTGTTAGGTAGCTCAGAGCCAATTTTAAGGCTCAGTGGTAGCCAATAGCTTAATATAATTGAATGGCATAATAATTTTATGCTATTTTAAATTGTGGTTTTGAAATCAATTATCCTGTTTAGATGCATTGAGATAATGTAAGCTGTATCACATAGCATTTGGAATTTAGCAAGACATTTCCACTAAACAGTAAACCAGCCAATCTTCCTAATAATGACTCAACAGTATTCTCTATTTTACACAATAATTTTAGGTTCAGATAAGTTAAGAAAAATCACCAGGTTTCTTTAACTAAACGAACTGAATAGTTGGTGTCAAAACTCATTTCTACCAAGTTCAGTGTTCTCTCCATTATAGAATTATCTGATTAAACATTTCTTTATAATTTAACATAACAAAAATTGTATTTTTATGTACAAATAATCTGTTTATGTTCCTAATTACGTAAGGTGACTTTAATATTAGAAAACTTACACCTTTTTGATTTGGTCTAAATAATAATAATATCTTTATTCCAGTAGCATACCAAGTATTATCTAATCTTTAAGGTTTATATTATGGTATAAGAGTGCTCACAAATTGCAGTTTATAACATCAAACCTTATGTTGTAAAAATAACATTTGTTTTGAGCAGTATCTATGTCATACATCCAGTCACTTATTTAATACCTTCACCTCTTGCTGAATAAAAAGACTTAAATAAATAGTAATAAATATACGTTAACATAGAGTACAAACACACAAAATTATTCATTTAAAACCTAAATTTGAAAAATTAGGAAAATTAGGAAATCCTAACATGTACAGAGACGAAATCTCAGCTGAAAATGAAGAGATTTGCGAAGCAGTGGAAGTTGGCTTTGTTCTTGTTTTATTAGAGAGAGTTTCCTCCCAGGAGATTTGAAAACATGAACTTGAAGTTAAGATATAACTTATAATAAGTCGCATCTGGGTCTGTGATACAACTTTTACCAGGATACACTCTGCTCATTTTCATATGATACATTTTATATAATAAGCTGTCAATTCTGGCTTGTTCCCTATCGTATCCTACTATAACTGATACAAATTTTATGCCTAATTACCTGATTTTGGGAATGGTAGTGGCATTTTATTTCTGTAAACAAATCATCTTTCTCCAGCCCTAATTCTGTCATCTTAGGCAGTTTGGTTGGGCCTCCTAAGGTTATGTGGAATCTGAGCTCTTAAGAGACCACAAGCCCCAATGGTCTTCAGCCCGCACCGAAGCAAGCACATTATCCACGATGGCATGTGCTACGTAGCCAAGTTGCCTTGATGCTCTGTCATTCACATGTCATTTTCTGACATTTCTATGGGGCAGCATTGAAACTGAACAGGCAGTTAAATACAAGTCGCATAACTGACTAATTTAATGCTATATTTTCAAATAACATCAACAAAATTCCTGTAATGGACAGAATCACCTTCTAATAAAGGGTGGAGGGTGTTGATACTTGCTCTCAAAAATAATAATTTATAACATATGCTATTTTTCTCTTTTGTTTCAACTGGTAGTCTGTCTTTTTATAAATGTATTGGCTAAATTAGCCAGTTAGTATTTAATTAGTCATTTAATTTAAATACAACGATTTGTTAAGTTTTGCTGAGCTAAATTAGAAACAAATCACCAGTTCTTTAGCTGTCTTCAAAATTATTCTGCTACTACAGATTGGCATTAGGACTCATTGTATTCGTTTTAGCCTCAAATATCATACTGCAAATTTAATGTAAGAAATATAATGTAAGAATTCAGAAATACACACACAGCACCTTTCTTCACTAGAAGGTTTTTGGTTTAAATTTTTCTAAACTAGTCTAGTCAACACTGGACTAATTTTCTACATTTAAGGTTTCTATTTATTTTATAATGCTTCCTTATTAAAGTATTATGTTAAAGTATCATGACTATATTTGAAATACCCAGTTTGATTTTTCTAGTTATGTGGTGGTGTTTTATTATTACACAGAAGATACTTAATCAATATAATCAATAATGACAAAGAAAGGATTAGTTGCTTATGTTTAATTATTTCAAGAAAGAAAATTTAAGTTCATTCTACCCATCACAACTACATGTTTCTGATAAATGAAGAAACAAATAAAAAACAAACTCCTGGAGGGTAGAGACTAGTTCTCTTTTGACCAAGCAAGCACATGATATGCAATTTTGGGTAGGTTTAATCATGTGGATGCTGTGAGTATAAACTGACTTGTGGTTGTGATAAGCAGAGTCCTACATACCCCAGAAAGTTTTCTTTCCCTTAATAAGGCAGAAAATGCTGCACTCTTTTTATACATAGTAGGACAAACTGTTAATATTTACTTCCTATGAAGAGAAAATGAAACTGATTAAAGCCAATCAACTTTCACTTACTACAGAGTCTTAAGGATTCATATTACAAGTACTTCTGACAAACCATATTTAATTTAACAGAAAACAAGCCTGTTACTGAACTCCATTAAGACAGATATCAGCCATTCAACCAATAAGCTCCAATGAAACAAGTTCCATGTTGATTTTAATGGAGGAGAGATCATTTATTTTTTTCTTAATTTTTTCAGTTTAGTTATTTATCTTGAGAGAGGGGGAGAGAGTGTGAGTAGGGGAGGGGCAGAGAGAGAGAGAGAGAGAGAGAGAGAGAGAGGGAGAGAGAGAACCCCAAGCAAGCTCAACATGGTCAGTACACAGGGCTCAACATAGAGCTCAGAGCACTGAACTCATGAAACCCTGAGATCATAACCTATGATGAAATCAGGAGTCAAAAGCTTAACCTACAGCCACCCAGGTGCTCCAATGGAGGCCAGGTAATTTAAAGATAACATAATTAGCATGATTAAATAACATTTCAAAGTGTGTATACCACTTATTTTAAAACAATAATCACACTGATACTAAGTAAAAATGTAGGATTGTAAGATCTTCACAGGGTATCCATTTAAGGCTTTGAATCAAGGTGGAATTATTCTAAATGTCCACACTGGAAAAATGTCTAAAGCAAGTATGGAGGGATGGAAAAACAAAACACAAAACAAAACAAAAAACAAATAAAAAGTTAATGTCGAAAATTTGTAACCACGTTAGCAACTTAAAAATGTAAAGAAAAATGAGATACCATTTCCTTCGACTGTCAAAGTGATGTTTCCTTGTGTTTAAGAATCAAATTTGGTATTAGCAAGCATAATGGAATCCAACGCTTTTACTCAGTGTTTGTAGCTATGAAGATTGTTATTACATTTATAAAGGGCAACTGGAAACATTTAATTACATAATAGTTTATATTACTACTTGTTTCCTCCATAAAAAATATTTTAATATTTTAAAAACTTAATAATTGAGTGGGAATTTATCCCAAGGAAACAATCTTGTATTCATACCAAGTATTATGTACAAAGATGTTAATCATAGCATTAGCTATAATAAGACAGTTTAGGGGCAGTACCTCTCTCATGATCTGGGAAGTGCTTGATAATTTATGGAACAATCAAATAATGGAATGTGATTTAAAATGGAACATTTCAAGAATATTTAATGACACAGGACATGTCTATAATATCTTTGTTAGCAAATGTACACCTAATACAATCCCATTCTGTTACATACACCTATTTTTATATTTATATGGTGTATATTTATAGAAAAAAGATAATATGGATATTTACTAATGTGTCAGCAGTAGGCAAATGAGAAGTTGGGATGAGTTATATCACTATTATACATTCTGAATTTACATTTTCATTTAAATATTATAATGTGCATAATTAAGAAAAAACATAATTATCTCATTTATCTTATGAATTAGTTATGAAAGAAATAAAGTATTAATTTTTTTCTGAATAAATATATTAATATATTCCTCATTTCTTTCTTTCCACTTGATTAAATACTATATCCTCAAACTCATTATAAAACCTTCACAATGCTCCTGATGTTTGAAATAATTTCTTATTATCATGACCAAGTTTTGAAAATATCATTACTGGTTTCCCAAGCCATCAGGCTCAAGTCTTGGAATAACCCTTATTTGTTTTCTATGTGGCTCATTTTAAAAAAAATATGTAATTTCTACTTTCTTGATTTTTTCATTTCACATCTATTTTAAAGATATTACTTCGTGGTTACTATGTGGTAGGTAGGCATCGTTTGTTGTTGTTGTTGTTGTTGTTGTTGTTGTTGTTGTTTTTGTCACAAGTTAGGTAACTGCATTATAACTGTAGGCACGGATTACTGAAATAATCATTAACTGCTTTTCCTCTATTCAGTATTTTTCAGTGCAGTTTAACGTCATTCCTGATTGCATTTGGAAAGACTCACTGGGTTTGAACTAAGAAACCCAACTTAATTACTATCAACACCACGCCAAAACATGGTTGGGATGTTCTCGTTTCCCCAAAGGAGTGTGCCAATTATCCACTCGCTGTTTCTCAGCTCTAAATTCTCTCTTTTTGTCTGTTCTGTGGAAATGGATCTGGACTCTTTGCATAATCTGTCTTTGCCAGCTGGCATGATGTTATGTTTTGTCAGTAGAGGGTACCAGAGCAATACGGCTGGAGTCAAATACGTTTTTGCCTTCTGGTCTGTGGTGCTAGCTCTTCATGCTCCTGCGGTGGGCAGTCACGGAAGTGTCCAGTTCCTGCAGCAAGGATGTTTTTTTCATATAAGATTCCTAATACATGCAGTTGCCCCAGCATCAGGCTTCTGCAGTACCCGGTGGCCAGCAGCTCACCTAACACCCCTATACCACTCCACAAATAATTTCATAGCACACGGCCTCAGGTGAGACATCTCCTTGCGAACAAAATTCTCTAGCACCTATCCTAAAGGGTACTTTCCCCACAAGTTCAAGGGAGAAATATCCAAAGTACCAATGAAGTGTCACCGAAGTGTCTGCCATCCAGTGAACACTCCATCAAGTTCTGGGTCTCAGTCCTGGCACACGGGAGCGGCGAGTTCTCTTTGGCGTCATCTAGCTCAGGGCGAGTAGAGTGGCTGCTCCTCGTGTCTAGCATTCCTGTAACGTTTAGAGTTCTCTTTACTTCGTAATGGCCACGTCTCCTCAGTCCTCCATCCTGAAGCAGTGGGTGACCCAAGGCTCGGCATCACCACCCAGCCCTTCCTTTACCAACAAAAGGCAACCCAGAACTGGCATTTCTTGGTCTTTCCCTCCCTAAGAAGCAGAAGGTGGCCCACACAGCTTTTCCTTTTCAGAGAATGGAAAGGTAGGATGGGCAGAGACTGCAGGAAAAGCTTAAGAGGAATAAGCAGCTGAAAAACAGGTCAAGGGAACCACTCTCTGTCCTGAGTGCCTGGCATCTCCAACTCCTTATCTGTGTACACTGAGTGACCCATAAAGGTGCTTCTGCCCCCTCAGGTGACACCAGTAGCGGGTCAAGCAACAGTTTCAGCAAGACCAAGAGAGAGAGAAAAAAGAAGCAGGCCGGAAAAACATTGCAAGAGCTCAGCAAACCACATCGTCATTGAAACTATATCCCTCGAAGTAGGTCAGAACTTACACACTAAACCTAAACAGGGTTGCTGCTTATTAAAATAGAAGATTTAAGTGGAAGCAAGAGTCTCTTAAGGTAACATACACAATGCCCAGGATGCAATTGGAAATTATTCATCATACAAAGAATACAGCTCAAATGAGAAGAGACAGTCAAACTGAAGCCAGTCATGAGATGAATTGGAGGTCCGAACTAATGGACAAGGATTATGAAGCAGTCGTAATAAAATTGCTTCAACAAGCAATTGCAAATACTCCTGAAACAAATAAAAATAGAAAACTGAGGTAGAGGCATACAAGTTATTATAAAGAACCAAGTGGAAATTATAGAACTAAAAACTATGCTAATGAAAATTAAAAAAGAAATTTTCTGGGTGGGCTGGGTGGAGTGGAGATGACAGAGGACATAATCAGTGAACTTCAGGATGGATCAACAAAATTCTTAATTATAACAACAGAAAAATAATAGGCCAAAAGCAGTAAACAGATTCTCAGGGATTGTGGGGAAAAAACAATAGGTCTGACATTTGTATGATCAGAGTACTAGAGGAGAGTAGAAACAACAAGGGACTAAACAAGTATTTAAATGAATAATGGATGAAATGCTCCCAAATTTGGGGAAGGAAATAAGCTACAAATTCAAGAAGCTAAAACAGAATAAAAGCAAAGACTTATACGAGGCATACGATAATTATGTTTTTGAAAACTAAAAACGAACAACAACAATAACAAAACTCGTAAGAAACCAGGGGGAAGGGACACTACCTTTAGGAGAACCAATTTTTATGACAGTGATTTCTTATCTGAAACCATGGAGAACAGAAACAAGAGACGCAACATTTTCCAAGTGCTGAAGCAAAATAACTGTCAACCTCAAATTCTGTCTCTGGTAAAACTGTATTTCAGGAGTGAAGGGGAAATAAATATATTCTCAGACAAAAATTAAAAAAAATCCCAAAACAAAACAATGACAAAAAACTAAGAGACTTTGCCACCAACAGATCTAGCCTCAACAAAAAGTATAGGAACTTTTCTAAGCATCTAGGCTATAATATGAGAAGGCGGCGTGGAACTTCAGAAAGGAGCGGTGCCTGGGGGCTCCGGCGGTTAAGCGTCTGACTTCAGCTAAGGTCATGATCTTCTGGTTTGTGGGTTCAGGCCCCACATTGGGCTCTGTGATGACAGCTCAGAGCCTGGAGCCTGCTTCAGATTCTGTGTCTCCCTCTCTCTCTGTCCCTCCCCCACTCATGTTCTTTCTCTCTCTCTCTCTCTCTCTCTCTCTAAGATAAACATTAATTTTGTTAATAAAAAAGAAAGGAAAGAAAAACAGCAGAATGGATAAATACAGAGTATATGTGTAACTTAAGTGCCTGACATTAAGCTTTTGATGGGAAAGACATCCATTTCAAAGACATGAGTCTCAAATAAATGTATTAAAAGCTATACAACTATGTAAAGAGCCAGGCCGTCCTACCCATGAAGTTCCCTTTTATAAAAATAAAAATAACTATTTCATACCTGGGTAAAAATCAATCAATCAATCAATCAATCAATCAATAAGTAAGTAAGTAAGTAGTCCCGGGAGACCTAGATAACTGACCACTTCAGTAATCTTGTTTCTCCTTTCCCATGATCTCACTGTGTGACCCTGGATGTGCTGTGTACCCTCCAGCACTTGTGAATAATTAACTTTGTTTCCTCCAAGCTCTCTGATGGTTGATGCTGACGTGCATCTTGAAAGTGTTGGGGCGCCTGGGTGACTCAGTGTGTTAAGTGGCCGACTTCAGCTCAGGTCATGATCTCACGGTCCGTGAGTTTGAGCCCCGCATCGGGCTCTGTGCTGACAGCTCAGAGCCTGGAGCCTGTTTCAGATTCTGTGTCTCCATCTCTCTCTGACCCTCCCCTGTTCATGCTCTGTCTCTCTCTGTCTCAAAAATAAATAAACGTTAAAAAAAATTTAAAAAAAAAAGAAAGTGTAATAAGGGGACCCGGCACCCACAAAATTGGCTCTGGTTTGGAAATGTCTGCTGGGGCTGCCATACGTGGTACGGGCCCTGGTAAATGCCTCCAAACATTCCTGTCTGATAGCATCACTATCAATAGGTTGAGATGGAGGCAAAGCAAAACCAACGATTTTCTTCTCTCCAGGAGCTTCTTAAATCCTATTTGGTGGTTGAAATAATTATTTGATAATTTGATACAGTGCTCACTGTATGTGCATAAAACACTGAAGATAATAAGACATTAAAAAGACATTAATAAGACATTAAAAAAAATTTTTAACCTAACACATCCAGAATTAATTAAAATCGAAAATGGTCTGAATACACCAATTGAAAGACAGATACTGGTACATCCTTACAGTGGGATATTATTCAGGGATAAAAAGACATGACTGTCAAACAATGAATACATGGCTGACTTTTAAATGCTTATTGTTAAGTGAAGAGTCCAGTATGAAAGGCTATATAATTTTTGCAGTTACATATTCTGGAAAGAAGCGAATCTATAGACCCATTAAACAGGTAAGTGGTTGCCTAGGGTTCTATGCGTGTTTGTTGGGAACATAGAATAGGGAAACTACAAGAGATTTCTTAGGGCTGAGAAAATATTTTGTATGATGCTATAATGGTGAATACAAGAAATTAAGTATGTGTCAAACCCCATGAGACTTTATGATAAAAGGAGTAGCTTAATGTATGCAAATTAAAAAAAATGTTTTAGAAGATTTAGGGGATTCTAGGATTGAACACCTAATGTGATGAAAGAACCCAAATGTATTACAAATGTACGGAATAGCCTCTGTAATGGGGACTGGAGGGAAGGTGTGACCCATGTAACTGGAAATGAATGAAGCCTGTAAGACAAAAGGAAATGAGTCTACACATTTCAGACAGGTTTTTCCTTTGGGAGTAGAGGTTAACAATCCCGAAACCACTACACATGCATGCTGGAGTTGAACAATTAGTAAATGGATGGCAGATAGGGAAAACCAGGTCTCTCAGTGTTGGTATGATAGGTTACAGATCAACAAGAAAATGAGGCTAAAGTAATCCATAAGGCTAAGGACTAGAGTGAGAGAATGAACTCATTTCTGACTTAATATAAAGATGCTTACATGCAGACATATTTATAGATAAATGTATAGCATACATCTCCAAATATGTCCCTGCTTAAAAGAACCATGACTCTTTGGAAGAACGGCTGGTTTGAGGACTAAGGCAGGAAATAGATGGGCCTGGAGCATCTCTTCGTGACTGAAAATAAGAAACAACAAAAACAACCAAACCAAAACCAAAACACATATACATACACAAATGAAACCACAAATACAGGGATAGGTCAAAAGATACAGGACACAGAAGCCAACTAAAGATAATCCCAAGGGCTGAAGCTGCAACCATCTGACCAAAAAAACTGATAATAATAAAAAAACATAGTGAAAAAAACAGTAACATTGGATCAGAACCCAAAGAATAAAAATATATTATTCATATGTCCCTACTATGATAGATAAATGATTGAACAAAGGGAAAGGAAAAGAATAGCATTACAGTGGAAAAACCGGACAAACATCATCTCAGCCAGGTAAGCGAATTATCATCAACAGTGTTAAAACATTCCGATTGTATGTGCCCTTGATACAGTGTGATGATAATGGCACTTCTTCGTCCCCCAAACACATTACCCCCGTGTGATCGTGAGAAAAACGTCAGACAAACCTCACTTAAAGGACACGCTACAAAATAGCAGAGCAGTACTCTGCAAAACAGTCAGGATCATCAAAAACAAGGAAATCTGAGAAGACTATCACAACCAAGAAGAACCTATAGACATGAGTATTAATTGTTATGTGGTATTTCTGATGGAATCCTGGAATAGAAAAAGTATATTAAGGAAAAACATCCTGTTTCTCTAGCAGCGCCTGGGTGGTTCAATTGGTAAAGCATCCAACTCTTGGCTTCAGCTCAGGTCATGATCTCTTGGTTCCAAGAGATCGAGCCCCATGTCAGGTTCTGCACCAGCAGCATGGAGCCTGCTTGGGACTCTCTCTCTCCCTCTCTGTCCCTCCCCCACTTGCACTGTCTGTCACTCTCAAACAAAAATTAAGCAAACTTAAAAAATATGATTTTTAGCTAGAGATAATGTATCTATACTGGTTCATTACTTATAATAAATGTACCATGTTAATGTAAGGGTTCATAATAGGAGCAAGTAGATGTGCCATACATAGGAACTTTCTGTACCATTTTTCCAATAATTCTGTAAAAAGAGAACAGTTTTAAAATTTAAAAATAGAAATTGGCAGAAAGGATTTTTAAAAAGATCCAACTATATGCTGTCTTCAAATAAATAATTTCAAATATAACATTATATGTAGATGGAAAGTAAAAGGATGGAAAATATATAGTACGGTAACAATAATAAAACTAAAAAGCAAGTCATGTCCATATGAGTATCAAATAAGACTTCAGATTAAAGACTGTTATTGGCCCAAGAAGAGACATTTCAAAATCCAGAGTGCAAACTATTACGCTATGTGTCAGGCACTAAAGAGATATTTCATAATGATAAAAGGAACCCTCTTCTATGAAGACACAGAGATCACAAGCATGATCTCTAGTACATGGTCTGGTACATGATCTTTGGTACAAACCAAAGAACAGATCCTCAAAATACATGAAACAAAATCTGCTCGAGTTGAGGGAGGAAATAGTTAAATCCACAAATTATATAGATAACGACTGTAACACCATGCTCTCTGCAACTGACAGAACTGTAGGACAGAAAATAAGCAAGATGTAGAATGACTGAAGACCACTATCAAATGGGATCTAACTGGCATATATAGAACACTTTACCAAGCAAAACCAAAACACACATTATTTTCAAGTGCCCAGGGAACCTCTGCCAAAAAGTGTGTGCTCCTTCACCACATCCTGGGTCCCAAAATCAATCTGAATAAGTTTAAAGTATTTAAATAATACAGAATGTGTTTTCAGTTTATCATGGAACCAAACTAGAAATCAATAATAGAAAGACAGCAGGAAATTTTTCAAATACTTAAAAATTAACACATTTATCAATTAATGTTGGGTCAAAGAACTGTCAGAAAATTTTAAAAATATATACAGAACTGAAAGAAAATAAACATAGAATACATAAAGATAAAAGAAAATGTCAGCACTAAAGTGGGGGGGGGGGAGCAGGGAAGCTTCCCGTATCACAAACTAACTATAACAAAAAGGAAAGTTCTTATATCATAATCTAAGTTCCTATCTAAGGAAACCGGGAAAAAATAGCAAAATAATTCCAAAACAAGAAGAAAGATTGAAATAACAGAACAGAAATCCACAAAATTGAAAGCAGGGAAGCAACAGGGAAAACTGGTGAATCCAAAAGCTGCTTCTCTGAGGAAAAAATAAAGCAACACTCTTAAATACACTCTCAAAACTGAAAAAAAGATTAAAAAAAAGAGAGGAAGCACAAATCACCAGTGTCAGAAATTAAAGAGGGGAATATCACTACAGATGCTGCAGTCATTAAAATGGTAATAAGATAACACAATAAACACATCTATGCTCATAAATTTGAACATTTAGAAAAAAAAAAAACAAACTTCTCAAAATCCACACACTACCAAAAGCAAAGCAAGATGAAACAGATGACCTGAATACTCCCATAATGCTAAATGAAATGTAAAGTCTCTCCAAAAAGAAAATTCTGGTCTGGATGACTCCTATACAATCTTCAAAAAATTTAAAAAAGGATAGAGTTCTTCCATACTCATTCTATCAGGTTAGTATTTCCCTAATACCAAATCCAGCCAAAGATAGTAAAAAAAAAATAAAGGGAGAAAGAAGTAAACAAAAACTCCTCCACACATGCAAGCAAACGACAATAAAAAAAAAAAAATCCAAAGGACAATATCTCTTAGGAACTTAGATGCAAAATATCCTCAACAAAATATTGACAAACAAAATCCAACAACATATATAAATAATTCTGCTCAACGACCAAGTGGGATTTTATTCCAGTTATGGGAAGCTATTTCAACTTAAAAAAAATCAATGTAATCCAATAATCTAAAGAGGACAACTCATGTCAGTGGGTGCAGAAAAAAAAAATTGTCCAAGTCCAACATCCACATGTGAGAAGAACACTCAGCAAACCAGAAGTAGGAGGAACTTCCTCAACTTGAAATAAAGCCTATACTTAATATTGAATAGTGAAAGATTGAATACTTTTCTCCTAAAATCAGTTGCATTGGCAAGTATGTTGGCCCTCACCACTCAATCTCTGCAATTCTAAATATTGTAGTCAATGAAATAAGACAATAAAAAATTAGGAGCTATAAGAAGTAACACAAAAGAATCTTGTGGTGGAACAGTTGTGTCTTGATGTAGGCGTAGTCACGCAAAATTACACATGTGGTAAAATTGCACACATGCAAATGAGTGCATGTAAAACTGGTGAAATCTGAATACACTCTGTGTATTGTACCAACCCCATTTTCCTGGCTCTGATATTATACAATGTAATTATACAAGATACAACATTAGGAGGTTCGGGTGAAAGGTATATGGGATCTCCTTGTACACTTCTATGCAACTTCCTGTGACTCTATGATTATTTCAAAATACAAGTTTAAAAAAATGATGCAATTCACCTGTTGGTAGAATAAAGGAGACAAAACTATATCATTTCCACAGATGAAAAAAATATTTCAGAACATTTCAATCCACTAATGTAATTATTTATTAAAAGGGGTGAAAAAAATATTTCAGAACATTTCAATCCACTAATGTAATTATTTATTAAAAGCGGTGGTAAAGAAGGTAGCTTCCTCAATCTGATTTAAAAACAAAATGTAGCCATTTCCACCACCTAAAGTTGTGGGAAACAAAGAGGGACAAACATATCTGTACAAGTTATCTTATGTTGGTGTAGATGTTCTAATGGTTGAGATAGTATCTTCATTAGCATTTGGCCATGGGCAGGGAGGTCAAGAAACAGTAGAAATAAAAGATGCATTTGGTCAGCCTCGTATAGAACAGAACATTGAATTTCAGGAAGCCCAAGAAGAGGGAGCTCAGGAAATAATGAGGCCAGAAGCCTTGAAAGACAAAATGCCAACAAATGAAAATGCCATTTTCTTCTACAGACTCGAAAGGTAATGTATAAGCAATGTCTTATGGACATGTGGCAGTGTGTGTGTGTGTGTGTGTGTGTGTGTGTGTGTGTGTGTAAAACCTGGGAAAGAGGATTTGTTTACTAGCAAAATGGTAGCTCTGAACTGGGAAAGTATACGTTAGAAGACTATGTATTACTAAATGCTTTCTTTGCACTTGTCACATTTAGATATGATTTTTATGATTACCATCTATAATGGCCACTAGAGGCAACCATTGTTGTATTTGCTCACCATTATCTCCATTCTTAGCACAGTCCCTGAGACATGGTAGCACCCAATAAATACTTGTTAAATAAATAAAACTATTGAACTAACTCACTGAAATAAAAATAATAACGGAAAAGCTAGCATAGATGGCTTTCTACTTAATAGGTAATATGCTTTGCACACATTGATCGAATGAATTCTTATGACAGCTACATAGATCTAGTCCCACAGTTAGTCTGTCCAGTGTGGATTCCAACCAGAAGTGGGAGTGGAGCTTAAAACCAGAAGAGCCTGGAGAAAGTGTAAGCCAATAACAAGAATCCTCAAAGACACTGGGAGTACTGATGCCAGCTACTGGAAGACATTTTCAGAAGTTCAAATGAGATAGTGCTTCAGCTGATATTTAGATTTACTTCCGTTTTTGTTGATGAGAATAATGGCCAGAAGACTTTTAACTTTCACGCATATAAATCAATAAATCTTTTCTTCTGTAGATTCTGATGTAGACTACACTCTGGAAGATCTTCCCACACATGATCAGTTACCTCTTCTGATAGGTTTTCCCATTACTTGTTTCAGATTTAAAATAATATCTTTATACCACGATCAGTTCTTTGTTTTATTGTATAAAGACATAGAGATTGAACTTATTGAACTTTTGCCTCTAAACTGTTAAACAATCATGTCAACCTCAATTATTTAATAAGTAATCTCCTCTCATACCCTCATTGAATAGAAAAGATATCTATCTTATATTGATTTATTGTAGATATATGTGTCTTTCTTGGCTTTACATCCCATTCTATTGCTCTTGATCTATCTACCAAACTGTGTTAGTTATTGTGCTTATAAGATTTCATATATATATATATATATATATATATATATATATATATATATATATATATATTTGGCTTTTCATTTCAATAACATTTTTTTGAAATATTTCTCCAGCAAGATATCCACTAGTATTTTCATCTGAATTGCTTCGCATTTGTAAGTTAACTCTGGGGAGAACTGATAACTTTAATTTAAAAAAATTGCACATTATAGAGTTCAGATTGTTTTTTAATGGAGATATTCAATAAATACCAATGGGAAATAATGCAATTAATAAATGGCATTAAACTCACTATTTTTATGTTTACCTAAAACATTCACATCAAGAATAGTATATTTTTTACCAAAATTAATGAGCTGTTGGAATGTCAGAACACTAAGAGGGAACAAATATAAAACCTTAATGTCCTGTCAGCGACTGGTTAAAGGGCCAGATGCTACGGGTAATTTAATTGTGCTTATCGCCCAGCAGCAATCTCATGAATGTCATGACACACAGAAGCACCTGCCTACACCGATAAATCAAGTGATAACACTTAATAAACTTAAGATGCTAGAATTAAATGTTACCTTGAGTGATTATCTACGCCATCCAATATAAATGAGGGTAATTCTGAGTGCAGATTATCTTCCGCCTGTTCTCCCACTAAGAAACTACTTCTACTACCAAAAATGACAGCAGCTAGCACTTTGCTAATGCTTACGACTTTACTCAACATCAACTCAATTATCAAAATAACCCTACAAAGCAAGTATCATCATTTTGTCCACTTTACAGTTGGGAAACTCAGGCATAGAGAGGTTAAGTAACTTGCCCAAATCACACAGCTGATAAATGATAGTATGCAATTGAAATTCATGTAGTCTGGCCCAGGGCCCACGGCCCACGGCCTTCACTCTGATGTTTTCCTGCTTCCCAGGACACTTTGAACTAAGGCTCAATTCCTGGCAGCAGTGGCGTTCCTAGATCTTCCTCACAGGATCGGCTGAGGTGGCCTCATATATAGGACATTAAGGGTCAGCTTCTTCCCCTTTGCATTTCTGTGCTCCCACCTTCCTCATCCTCTTACGTGTGTTCTCTCAAAAGCCCTCTCCTATACACTTTCTGCACTCAGCTGGCCAATTCTGTTTCCAGGGGACCCAACTAAGACACATGTTAAAAACATACTTTCAGGACACCTGGGGTGGCTCCATCGTTTGGGTGTCTGACTCTGGCTCAGGTCATGATCTCATGGTTTTGTGAGTTTGGGCCCCACAGTGGGCTCTCTGCTATCAGCGTGGAACCCACTTCAGATCCTGTCCCCCTCTCTCTGCCCCTTCCCTGCTTGCACATACAATCTCTCTCACAAAAATAAACATTAAAAAATAAGTGTGTGTGTATATACACACACACACACACACACACACACACACACACACACTTTCAACCTCTAGAAACACTGCCGTTCATCCCTTTATTTCTAATATGCATCACAAAGCATGCCTTTAACATCACTGTGCCATGCTGAGCTCAAACTTTTAAAATGACTCTTGGTCACAAGTAATATCCCAAGTTTTCAGACTTCCATTGAAAATGATACAATGTGAACCTAACTAGCTTGTCAAGTTTAAGTCTACTTCTTCCACATGCAAACTACTATTCCTGACAAGGTACATCATTACTTGTTATTTTAATATATTCATGAATAGATTTACTGGGGGGTGGAAATACCAATGACAGAACAAAATCAATGGTAATACTTCAGTAAGCTATAGTATTTTTGTCAGCAGATAGGATAGCACTTGAGACTATGGTGGGTGGATACCTTGTAGCAGGTGCAGAGGGAATATCTCCCGCTCTGAAGGCTAGAGAGATCCAGGCACAGTGAGTTGGAAAAGCATTTAAACTTTCTATTTGTGCCTTTCTTGGCTTTGTGCTAAAACCGAGGGTCCATGTAGAGTATATGTTATTTCGTTTTGTGCTTCTTCAAATATAAATATATGTGAAAACTCAGTTAGACTAAAATATTTATTTTGGTTACTCTGACTCTGCTACACAGAAAGAAAGAAAAAGTATAAATTTAAATCTACTGAGGTTCTGGCGCAGAAAAAGTTTTATAATGTTATTATAAAAATTACAAAATGACCAGTGGGGGGAATGAGCGTGATATGGACAGAATGGAAGGAGGCCAGAAAGTCCATTTATACGCATAGTCATCAGAAAGTTATTTCTAACGTCATATGATATTCTTTCTTCGAAACACTTACGAGATTCTCTTTCAAAATGATTTATTCTTATTACTTACCATGACCCTACCAACATTTTCCTCAGTCCGTTAAGTATTCTGCACGGAAAGAAAATCCTTTGGTTTATTTTAAAGAGGCACAGTCAGTGTTAATTTTCTATGCTCAGCCAATGCCCTCATGAACTTCTATTTGACACTGAATCAGCCTTGCAGCATCTCTTGCTTTGAAACTCATTTTCCTTGGAAATTCCTTACTCTTAAGAGGCATACATTTTATTCAACAGGGTATGTTTAATTTTCAGTAGCTTCACATTGTTTGCACTCATCTTGTTCCCTTTGTTATCGATGTGATTTTGACAAATACCATAGATAATTTCTATTTTCATTGAGTTTTAAGGGGTTTATTCAAAAGCAGAGGTGACCTATTTAGTGTTGCTCTGAAAAAACAGTAAAGGACTATTCCAAATGATCAGTTTAGTATGGGTAAGGAAATAAAGAGGAGCTGATTTTTAAAGGGAGGCTGCATTAAACTAAAAAAAAAAAAAACAAACTCTACAAATTTGCAATATTAGCATTGACAGGAAACTTAACTACCACCATCTTTTAAAACTAAAAACTGGGGAGATATGTATTATTTGCTAGTCTTTTGAAAGCACCCACTGGTAAATTTATGTTGAGTTTGAGATCAGTATGTTCTTCAGGTAAGCAGCCAAAAGCAGTTGATTTGTTACTTTCTTGGGCTTGAAGGAGAAGACAGGAAATGTTAGAGGGAGACATTTGGGAGTTATATACTTACATCTTATATGTTAAAGAGTATACCATACAACTTAGCTCAAGAATATAGATGACATAAAAATAGATGGGGCAAGCTTTAGTGATGATGGTGCTAGCTGGAATATTTTTTTGCAAATTATTCTATTAATCTTAAAACTTGAAATGAGACTTATCTAAACTAACTTTTATTTCAATAAAGTTAGTATCTTGGCAGCAAATGACCACTTATTAAACTTTTCTGATACTTGAGAAAGAAATGTAGTTAGATATTTGCCAAATCCTTTATCAAAAGTTTCCTAAATTAACAATATCTGTATGATTTTGCTAACTTTACAGACATACTTCATTTTATTGTGCTTCGCTTTATCATATTTTGCAGGTATTGTGGTTTTTATAAATTGAAGGATTGTGGCAACTCAGCTTCCATGGCAAGTGTATCGGTGTCATTTTTCAAACAGCATTTGCTCACGTTGTATCTCTGTCACATTTTGATAGTTCTCACAATACTTCAAACTTTTTAATTATTATATATGTATTATTGTAATCTGTGATCAGGGATATATGATGATCGGTGATCAGGTATATATTATAATTGCTCTGGGGTTTCACAAGCCGTGCCCATTAAGACAAAGAACTTAATAAATGTGTGTGTTCTAATTGTTCCACTGAGGGGCCATTCTTCCATCTTTTTCTCTCTTCTCAAGCCTCCTCTGTATTCCCTGAGAACAACACTTAAATCAGGCCAATTAATAACTTATAATGGTCTCTAAGTGTTACAGTGAAAGGAAAAGTCACACATCTCTCACTTTAAATCAAAAGGTAGAAATGTTTAAGCTTAGTGAGGAAGCCATGTTGAACATCAAGCAAGGTTGAAAGTTAGCTCTCTTGAACCAGTTAGCCAAGCTATGATTGCAAAGCTCTTGAAAGAAGTTAAAAGTGCTACTCCAATGAATACGTGGATGATAAGAAAGCAAAACAGCCTTCTTGCTGATATGCAGAAAGTTTCAGTGGTTGGACAGAAGATCAAACCAGCCACAATATTCCCTTAAGCAAAAACCTAATCCAGGACGGGGCCCTAACTCGCTTCCAGCCTATGAAGGCTGAGAGGGGTGAAGAAGTTTCAGAAGAAAATTTGGAAGCCAGCAGAGGTTGGTTCATGGGTTTAAAGAAAGAAGCCATTTCCATAACACGAAAGTGCTAGGAGGAGCAGCAAGGATTGATGTAGAAGCTGCAAGTTGACCAGATGCCCTAAGATAATTCGTGAAGGTGGCTGTATTCGACAGCAGATTTTCAACGTAGATGAAAGGACTTTCTATTGTAAGAAGACACCATCTAGGACTTTCATAGCTAGAGAGGAGAAGTCAACACCTGGTTTCAAAGCTTCAAAGGACAGGCTGACTCTCCTGTTAGACGCTAATGAAACTGGTGACTTTAAGTGGAAGCCAATGTTCATTTACCATTCTGAAAATACTAAGACCCTTAAAAATTATGCTAAATAAACTGTCTGTGCTGTATGAACAGAACAACAAAGCCTGAGTCATAGTACAACTGTTTACAACATAGTTTACTGAATATTTTATGCCCACTGTTGGGACCTCCTACTTAGAAATAAAGATTTCTTTCAAAATATTACTGCTCATTGACAATGCACCTGGTAATCCAAGAGCTCTGATGGGAATGGACAATGGGATGGTTGTTGTTTTCATGCCTGCTAACACAACATTCATTCTTCAGCCCATGGATCAAGGACTTGCTCAACTTTAAGTCTCATTATTTAAGAAATACATTTTGTAGGGTTATAGCTGCCATACCGAGTGTCTTCTGATGGATCTGGGAAAAGTAAACTGAAAACCCTCTGGAAAGGATTCACTAGCCTAGATGCCATTAAGAACATTCATGATTCACAGGAAGAAGTCAAAATATCAACATGAACAAGAGTTTGGAAGAAATGGATTCCAACCCTCATGGATGACTTTGAGAGGTTCCAGACTGCAGTGGAGGCAGTAACTGCAGATGTGGTGGAAACAGCAAGAGAACTAGAATTAGAAGTGGAGCTTGAAGATGAGACAATCTCATGATCAAACTTGAACAGATGAGGGGTTGCTTCTTATGGAAGGTTTCGTGAGATAGAATGTATTGGTAAAGAGGCTGTGAATATTGTTGAAAGGACAACAAAGGATTTGGAATATTACATAAATTTAGCTGATAAAGCAGCAGGGTTTGTGAAGATTGACTCCAACTATGAAAGCTCTACTGTGGGTAAAATGCTATCAAACAGCATCATGTGCTACAGAGAAATCCTTCATGAAAGGATGAGGCAAAATTTATTGTCTTATTTTAATAAATTGCCTTGGCCACCTTCACCTTTAGCAATCACCACACTGAACAGTCAGCAGCCATCAATATCAGAGCCTCCACCAGCAAAAAGATTATGATTTACTGAAAGCTCAGATGACGGTTTGTAGTTTTTAGCAATGAAGTCCTTTTTAAATTAAGGTGTGTGCACTGTTTTTTTTTAAGACATGCTATTGCACACTTAATAAACTACAAAATAAACATAACTTTTATATGTATTGGGAAACCATAACATTAGTTTGACTTGGTTTATTGCAATACTTACTAAATTCAAGTAGTCTGGAACCAAATCTGCAATATTTCCAAGGTATGCCTTTACAGGAAACAGGCAAACTTTTTCAGAGTAGCTCTATCTTTTTTGCATTCCCAGCAGTGTTCCAGAGTTCTAGTACCTTTACATCCATTTTATCACTTGCTATTGTCTCCACCTGTTATTTTATTAATTGTAGTTATTATGGTTAATGACTTCCCAGAGCTTTTAGTGTGAAAATATGTATGATTGTCTTATTATATAATATTGAAAGCCTTATTCTCTACACATATTTACCCAAAATTCTCCAATGTGGCTTAGACTGTTGATAAGTTTATTGATTCATTTAAAAGTGGTTAACAATGGGTATGAAATGAGCCTTCTGATGTGGGGAATAAGGAGATCCAGTCTTGAAGACCTAGGAAGACAGAGTATGAAGAAAGAAAGCTAATTCTTAGAACCATCTGCCCTATCCCACCCACACCCAAAACATTTAAATGACTGGTTATGAATTATTTTCAGTAATCTTTGTAAAATGATAAAGGTTGGAAAAGCAACATAAGATTAAAAATGAGGTTTTTTTCTAAATGTTATGACAGGAGAGAAGATGGGTTCCAAATGAGTTAACACGCTTTAATTATTCGGGAAAGGTGGAAAGGAGGATAGAATATTAAAACACGTTAGACTGATGTGTCTGTGAGCATTTAGAAAACAAAGCATCAGCCATGTGACCTCAGAATGGAAGATTTAAAACAAACCATGCTAAAAATTGGATCACCACATACATGAAGTGAATGTACAGAATTAGATATTCTTAATTTCTGGCAAAATACGGTAAAATATCTGAAGAGAATATTATGGGAAAAGGTAGCAAAAGGACTGAGCTGATTATATACTTTAACCAGAGAATGATGATTAAGGAATTGATAGAAATCTTAAAGTAGTCTTAAGAGATTCTGGTAATACTCTTTCCTCATTATGAGGAGTATGTTGTCAGGAGTCCAATAAATAGTTGGAAACAGAACTGCTCTTCATTTTTCCCTCTTCTTATACTCAGTTTTCTATTCCCACCATACTTTCTTTTTCTGTTTATGCATTATCTGACTTGTAATTTCTCCAAAACTACACGTAAGAATAGACACATAATCCAAAGTGAAACAAAAGAAAAAGGCTAATGTAGTTAACAGACCTAGACCATCATATGTAATGGCCCTCCATGGTATATCTCCTCTATTCCATGACCGGGCAATTCATATTTTTTTATAGTTATCTGGGCTTGGCTAATACCTCATCTAGGGCTCCTGATACTGAAGTAAATGATCTTCTCTATATGTATGAACCCCTAAATTTTATTTAGCTTCCTACCACCAGATGTTTTTTGATAATGAGTCCCATAACCTTACATTTTTGAACAGTATGCGCCATTAACCAAATTCCCAAAGACAAGTTTCTTGTTAAGACCAATACAAAACTGCACGTTCAATAAGTCAATTCTTTATGAAACTCAAATGAAGCTATAATTCTGAGATTCCACAAAGGGAGCTTCATTAAAAACAGAGACTGGTCCAGTATATAAATTATACAGTCATTAATTTCAGATAAGTCATATAGCTATAATTCTAATTACCTATATAAAATATGAAGTCAGAAACCACTCTCCTTCTATTTGTTTATTTTATTCTAATTTTATTCTTCACAAACTCTGTAATATATCTTTTTATTTTCTTAAAATCTTAGTATTAAAATAAAAACAGTGAGCTATAGTCATAGCATATTTTGAATAGCTTTATGTAATCATAGAATTAATAAAATGATCATTCATTTCTTTACTGCTTTCCTCTATATTATACAGTTAAAAATACTTACTGAGTTGTTGCATTATATTTATTGAAAAGAACATGTATTTTCTCCCTTTATCATAACATAAGGGGATGGACTGGCCCAGGCAGGACTACAACTGAAGGGTATGCCACGTTTACAAAATGTCTTAATGGGACCACCATATCTCACTTTGTCCTATTCCCCTCATTCTGAAATACTCAAGATCAGATGTATTTCTTTGGCAACTACGGGCATTATTACCAAAGACCTTAGTTTGAACCATATATTTTGCCTGGAAGGGGAGAAAGCTGAAAGATGCTTTCTGATCAATCAGAGCATTGACATCCACTGATAATTTTAGCAGCTTAGCTACTCATGCTCTTGAGAAGTAGAGGCCAACACCCTGCGGGGATGGTCTTTAGATCCATGACACAGAGCACTGCTAAGTGGAGCTGGCCTTGTGGGACTGCAGTCATTGGTCCCAGACTAGGACCTTGGGTACCTAAAAGGAGGAGAACGGAAGCCAGGATGGGTTGGAAATGTCTAGCCAAACGAGGTCCTCGAGGAAGTAGAATTCTTAGTGTTCCTTGATTCCACACATCTAACTCCACAAACACTTGAGAATTTAACGGAGTATTTGGGACAATGCATTTTGTTTTGTTTTTAAGTTAATAACAAAAAGTAAAACCACAAAAGTGGCATAGTGCTTCAGGATAGTCAAACAATGACATGAAATGCTCCTATGATACAACTTTCCAAAACACGCACATTATTGTCTTTTCTTCAGACACTGTAATTCTTGGTACACCTGAGTCACCCAGATTAAGGATCCTAAATTTTAAGAATGCCATCTTTCTAATGTCATAATCATCTGGTTCTATGTAATATTTTCTCAAATTGATTAATATTAGTTTAATTAATTAATATTAACAATGAATTCTTAAACATCATCAATGCATTTAACCATTTAAAATGTTGTGCAATATTAAACTACATGTTTTGTTGATCTATTGTCCAAGATTTGCATGGCCTATTTTGCATAAAATATTCATTCTTATTAAGTCATCCCAGACTATTACAGCATTCTTTAAGTTAAAAAAAAAGACTCAATGACAAAAAACATAAATTTGGTACGTGAGAATAATCTGTAACCTTCTACTTTTTATATGTCCTACACCATCTGCAGTCAATTAAGTGATTCCCAGGTGTTCACAGTAATTGCTTTAATGCAAGGTATGTCACTTTAGGGGTCATTAAATATTTATTATAAAAACCTCATCTACATTTTTCTCCATTCATTTAGGGACAAAACATGCTGATGTTTAGTATTGGCAAAAATGAACTGATTGGACTTACTGGATTATTTTATGGGTTTAAAATAATTTTTAAATAACATCATTAAAAATATTTTTATAGGCCAAAATTTGGTGAAAAAGTAAGAAGAGCAATGATGCTGATTTAGTTTTGCTTACCTATATTCTTTATTTTAAATGAAAAATATGTACTTATGATTTGTGGCTAAGATGTCAAAAACTCAAACCAGATTGTCCTTTTCTTGCCAGGACTGATGAATAGTGGGGAGTTTAAGGGACCAGAGGATTCATTAACTAATTTCCTCTCTAAAGGTAAAAGAGTTTAGCTTTCAGAAAAGATTCACGGAGACAATCTAGCATAATACTCATTTTATAGATAAGAAAAGTAAAACTATGAAGCTTGGTCAATTGTACAGAATTATTTACATACGAATCTAATAAAAATTATAATTACTAACATATACATACTGCATTCTATGCTCCAGGAAGTATTCCAAATACTTCACATATATTCATTTATTTAATGCCCACATTTACTGTATGATATGGATACTCATCAATTTTCCCCACAGAAACCCGGAGTATGGAAGATGCCCAGAGTAACCTGCATTAGGTCACAGTGCTGGGAAGTGACAGATGTGGGACTTAGTTGGCTCCAGAATCCAGGCTTTTACCTATTAAAATACAACTCCTTTCTAAAACTAGTTTCTGAGTAAATTATGATTTCTAGGTGAATATACTCTTCTAGAGCATTTTGGCATATAAATCACATGATTATCCTCATAATACTGTTAATTACCGAAAAGCCATAAAATTGTTTTAAAAATAGTTTTCATTGAACTTATGTTCTGATTTTTCTTTTTTCTTTGGTTTATTTATAATATCTCTTAGTAATTACTCATAATCAAAGTGCCTTTCTAGTCAGCATATTTTGTGACAGGTATTGTGAAATCTTTGGGTATGTGGATTAACCTAAATTTGTGGAATATTAAAAAATGCTCATGGTTTGAACAATCTAATAAACATCATTGTATAACAGACTCCTAACAGTAACATAGTTACTATTAAAATTATGTGATTATGGGGCACCTGGGTGGCTCAGTTGGTTAGGCATCTGACTTAGCTCAGGTCATGATCTTGCGGTTCATGAGTTTGAGCCCTGCATTGGGCTCTGTGCTGACAGCTCAGAGCCTGGAGCCTGCTTCAGATTCTGTGTCTCACTCTCTATCTGTCTCTCTCCTGCTCACACTCTGTCTCTCTCTCTCTCAAAAATAAATAAACATTAAAAAAATAAAAATAAAATTATGTGATTAAATCATGTGATTAATTTTAGAAATTATGTGGTTTTATTCACTGCTTGCATTATTGAAGGATTATTTTTCCATGATAGGTGACTATTAAATATTTTTGGAAAAGCTTTCAGACTCCAATTATCTTGTAGCATATTACAGTGAATAAGATGCTGATGTCTCAATCAATTTTTCTGTGTGTAGTAGTGGACTTGAAAGGTTTCTTTAAATGTTGTGCTGGTGCTGTTTCCCAGCACTCTGCTTACACCAGTTCTGGGGGGAAGCCTGAGTGCTCTGTGCGTGCGTGTGTGTGTGTGTGTGTGTGTGTGTGTATCTGCCTGCCTGCCTGCCTGTCTGTCTGCCTCCCTGTCTTGGATGTTGGAAATATACTGAGGTGAGCAGAGGGACATAGATACAGGTAAGAGTCTTCATTAGGGTCTTCTGTTTACTAAATGATATTAATTTTATCATCAGTTCACTTCACTTCTGAAACGAAAAGATCTAGCCACAAACAAGTAACATTTGGGGCCTCACTTCATCTGACCAACAACAAGCCCAGGTGAAGGCATATATCATAAGGGATACTTAATAGACATATATATCATCTCTTGCAGAGGAGTCTAAATTTTTATCCCTGAATTAAGTTGAACCGGGAAACATGTTCTATTTCTCGCTCCCACAATTATTTTATCTAATGGCATTTGTGGTCACATTCTGTGCATTCTTTAAAGCACCAAGCCATGGTTAGCAGGCCCATGCCTCTTTTGATATAGAGATGCAAAAAAAAACAGTGTATTCCTTCTATTAGATGATGTGTACATTTTGTTCAGTGTATGTGAGAAAAAAACCTAGTTTTCTATAGAAAGCTCAGATGTTTCTCTTTAAGCATAGTTGGATCATGCCATTAGTCACATTTCTCTTTACATCTTTACACCCAGGAAGGTCAACGTGTTTTTTTTTTTTATTTTAATGTTTATTTATTTATTTTGAGAAAGAAAGAAAGCACGAGATGGGGAGGGGCAGAGAGAGAGGGAGAGAGAGAATCCCAAGCAGGAACTGCACTGTCATTGCCGAATCCGACACGGGGCTCAAATCCATGAACCAGGAAATCATGCTGAGCCGAAATCAAGATTTGGACACTTAACCGACTGAGCCACCTATGTGCCCCAGTCAGTGTGGTGTAACTAATAATTATATAGGATACAAATAGCTTCCATATGGATAAAGAATGGAGTAGTTTTTATGTTAATTTGTACATATGTATATTTTAATTTTTTATGTCTTTATAAACTTATAGTATTTCATTTCATTTCATTTCAAACTTATGGTATTTAAAAAATGTAATTTAGGGGAGCCTGGGTGGCACAGTTAGTTGAGCATCCAACTCTTGATGTTGGCTCAGGTCATGATCTTGTGGTTCATGTTGGAGCCACATGTGGGGCTCTGTGCTGATGGTGCAGAGCTGCTTGGGATTCTGTCTCTCCTTCTCTCTGCCCCTCCCCTGCTTGCTCTTGCTCTCTCTCTCAAAATAAATAAATAAACATTAAAAAATAAAAATGTAATTTACAGTTTCATCATATGGACTTTATTATTAGCATACATTGAATGAAAATCTTAAGAAAACAAAGAAAATATTCCAATCAAATCAAATATTCAAATCAAAGAAAGAAGTTCTCCTTACAGAATCCCGATGCCTAATTTTTCTTATCAAGCATATTTTCTCATATCATAAATAAATCAAATTTGACGGTTAAGTGTATAGTTGACTGACAGGTACTAGAAGAGGCACAGACCCAGAAGTGATGCCTCTGTCCTGGCACCTTGCTACTCAATTCTCCCTCTCCCTGACTCTCTTGTAAATCCCCTTGGGCAATGAAGGAAGGCAAGCACCTCAGACCTCAGAAGAAACCAAAAAGGGCAGAAGCTGCCCTTGGTTGCTTCTATTTTATGTGGCGTTTAATCCTCAAAAAGTGAATTATGGAGAGGAAACTAGCACCAAATGTTAATATCACTTGGTTTAAATTCTTGCAAATGACACTCTGCCTTATTACCACATAGTAAGACTTATCTAAGGCAGCCATGACTTTAAGCTTTGAAGAATTAATGAAGACAGAAAAGTGAGAAATCGCAGAATGTAATTACGGTTTCTATATAATTTGGCTATGTCATTGATTTTTGATGAATGGAAATGAAAATATCAAAGATGAGTAAATGATTGTGACAATAAAGGCTTGCAGCTCCTAGGACTTCATGTATTCTCTAAAATTTACTGAGCATTAAACAAGGGGAATTATGATGAGATATGAGATCTTCTATGAAGCATCAGACTGTGACTTTAAGCAGATTTTAAAAGTAAATATTCAGAAGAATTACATCCCAATTATTTCATATCTAATTAGCATTAATGTTTTACAGAGATAATGTTATAGACATGGCATTATGGACCTTCTTTCATGCTTACACCGCAGGACCACATTGCAGCCCTCTGGAGTTTCCCAAATATGATTGCCTGCAACTTAAATTTAAATAAGGGAGACTACTGAAAAAAAAAGTCAGTACAAACAAAACTATCACTGCCCATTAATATTATCTCTTATTCAACTTTTCAGTTTATCCTCCTTTTATTTTTCTCCTCCAGTATTCAAATGATGACAAGTGACCAACTTTAATGATGTGAACAATGTATAAAATAAAATTCAATTATTATGAATAAAGTACAATTGTATTTTTTGGAAATACATGTCTGATAAAACATAAATTTCATTTTTGGCTTCATTAAGGCAAATAGCATTTCAAAAAGTGTTTCATATACCTACAAAGGAAGTAGACAGTCAAATTCATATTTACAAACCTCACATTTCAAATGCCATGTACTTGTGTAATTTAAAAAGAAATACCGGAAACATGCATTTGTATTAAGGTATTCATTAATTTCTCATTAAGATAAGGATAACTCATTCCTCAAATTGTAATTTGCTATTTATACTTTTATATACATACATATATTATCAATATTAGGTAATTTCCCCACAGAAAAATACAGTATTCTAAAGATAATTTAGCATTTACATATAAATCAAATCTTATTGTTTTACATAATTAGAACTGACTTTTTATTTGCCATTTTTCTTATAAAAATTAAGTCAAATAATAATGCCATGTAATATGAATCTCTAATTTCTTTACAATATGAGAAAATATTAATAACATTTTATCATCAGCATAACTTCTAAAGCATATAAACCTTAAAATTTAGATAAACTCAATACCAAATTCATAAGTAATTGATAAATGCTAAGATTTGTTATATTTAACTAACCATGTCATTTCTAATTATTACTAGCAGATAATATTTATTAGGAATGATTTACCTAAAACAAAGGATATATAGACCACATGATGTTATATCTCACATGTTTTGTTAGGAAAATGCTGCATTTCATAACCTAAGAGTAATAACAAAATTTTTATACTTGTCTCATAGTAACACACTGACAAGAGTAAGAACTAGCAAATAGAGAAAAGTATAACTAACTTATGAAATATCAAATCATGTGCAAGGTAACTGGGCTAAAAAAGGATGTCTGCTTTTATTAGAGAAATAATATACCTTTGCTTTCCCCAATTTAAACAATCCCCAAATTTTAAATGGAGTAAGATGCTATGAGCAATCTTAACTCCAAAGCACTCACCTACTGTCAGCTGTCCAGTTAACTGCCCCATGTGATTTCTCGCATTCACTGTTACATTCCTGTCAGACTGTAAGACCAGTGGACTATCCTGGGAAACATGTATAAAATAAAGAAATCAAATAAAAAATAGAAATATAGTCAAACTTAATATATAAAACTATACTGCATTTGTTTGGGTACTACCAGAATTCTAATTCTTTGCTTTATATTAAGCAGTTATTTTAACATCCCAAACACTGGTTGAACAACATGATAAAAAGATAGGGGTGCTTCATAATAATGACTTGAGGGGATAGGAATGTTTCCACTTTGGTAAATGGGCATTAACTATTCGATGCAATGATTTCCAACTCTACCGATTGCTGTACAGTCAAGGTGTAGTAACTCCTCTCCTCTCCATATAGCCATTGGAATATATGCCTACTATGGAGATGTTTTAAAGCCTACCCAAAGGAGGAAGCCCCTTTTTAAGTTGAGTTTGCAACTTTCAGATCCCACCTTAAATATCATCTCCTCAAAATTGCCTCCCCTGATCACCGTAACTACAGATTCATTCAATCCCCAAACCCCCCGGTCTCCACTTATTTGGTTCAAAACACCCATCACAAGACAAATCTATTTTGCCTGGGTATGTGTTTACTTGTTTGTTTATTTCTGTCATAAGAAGAAATGTCCTTGGGACAGGGACCATAGAAATCACACATATACAATTATATCCTCGATACTTAGCATGCTGCTGAAAAAAAAAGCATTTACTAGGTATTTACTGAGTGGGTAAATAAATCTTCATAAAAAAACATGATACTAGCTTGTGTATTTACCTCACATGGAAATGCCCTGTAAATCATAAAATGGCTTATGTAGGGAGGTTTACAGAATATCAGAATATAAGATATTTGCCTGGAAATTCTCCCTTAGTATATCTAACCTTGGTTAGATGTTTACTTTCATCACTAATTTAGGACTTAACAGTGACATAATTTATTGAAGGACAATACCATTGCCTTAGGAACCTACATTTTGGGCTTTTGCCACCAATGTATCCCATAAGTAACTTACAACTGCCTAAATTTTCATTTTTATGATCTAAAACATAAGCAGGGTGATCATTTACAAACTGTCCATCCATTCATTCATCAAATATTTGCTGAGTGCTCACTATGAGTGCTGTAATGTTCTAGAGGTTTGAGAAATTTCAGTGATCAAACAGAACGGTACCTGCCCTCATGGAGCTTTTAACCCAGGTAATAAAATTCTATGAAAATCTCTCCCAATACCATCCTCCCCATCCAGGTGGTATGTCACTTCTGTGTCAGTGTGGATACAAAAGTGCTTTTATAGGGGCGCCTGGGTGGCTCGATCGGTTGAGCTTCCGACTTTGGCTCAGGTCATGATCTCACGGTCTGTGGGTTCGAGCCCCGCGTGGGGCTCTGTGCTGACAGCTCAGAGCCTGGAGCCTGTTTCAGATTCTGTGTCTCCCTCTCTGTGTGACCCTCCCCCGTTCATGCTCTGTCTCTCTCTGTCTCAAAAATAAATAAACGTTAAAAAAAATTAAAAAACAAAACAAAAAAAAACCAAAACAAAACAAACAAAAAAAAAACCAAAAGTGCTTTTATATATAAGCCATACAAAAATTCATTTGAGATTAGCATTTGAGATTTGTGATTTGGATATTCATGGGTGGACTCCATGGGCTTTTTCCTAAAGTTGATTTGTATGACATCTGACTAGATGCAAAGCAGTGATTGAAGATGTACACACACAAGCACACACACACGCGCGCGCGCGCACACTTTTAAAAGTGGGTTTTGCTATTAAGTCTACTCTGAGATTTTATCTATCATCTATCTATCTATCTATCTATCTATCTATCTATCTATCTATCTATCTATTTTTAATTCAGAGAGAAAGAATGTGCAGGAGCAGAGGAGAGGGGCAGAAGGAGACGGAAAGAGAGAGAGAGAATCTTAAGTAGGCTCCACTCTCAGCACAGAGCCCAATGTGGGACTTGATGCTACAACCCTAGGATCATGACCTGAGCCGAAATCAAGAGTCAGACGCTCAACTGACAGAGGCAGTTGCTTTAAAAAAGCAAACCGGGAGCCCCAAGGTTTGCGTTTTTAAAAATTAATTTTCCACATTGTGAAGAATACATTTATTCTGTTGCGTGAGACTGGTTGTACAAAAAACACTATGGTTAATTTCATTCACTGCCTCTCTTACCACAACTCATTTTTTTGTGCCACAAATCACAAGTGTTCTGTGTATAGTTTCAAAATATAAATCTAGGTATAGGTACTTCTATGCTGTGGACATCCATCTTTGAAAATATTTAAAATTAATTACATCTTTTTTTCTGAGCAATATGTTCTAATTCTGTTTACAGTGTAGGTCATGGACTAAGGACTGCATGCAATTATATCCAGTACATGGTTCTTAAAAGCACACAAAGATTCTATTTAAGTTGGTAAAATTAATTACATGTAATTCATTCACTAAAAAATGTTTTTTTAATTAAATAAAATCAATATGAATGTAAGAAACAGCACAAGCCTTTAAAATATCTTGTAGTTCAATACACCATGAAGATATATTGGTGGAATTTTAATTCAGATTGTTACAATATTTTTATAAAATAACATATAATGTTATACATGTTACATACAATATGTTATAAAATAACAGATATAACCTATAAATATACATTATAAATATATCATACATAAATATATTTATATTATATATATAAATAATACATAATTAATGTTTATATGTTTAAAAGTTGATGACAAGATATGCTTTTATTTGCTTGGCTGAGCCTAAATTTCTGTGAACCATAGCATAAAAAAAGAATAACCATTAACATTATGTAATTTCAGGACCATGTAAGTATATTAAAATAATTACTGCTTTACTAAATTTTTTAAGAAGACAGAAAAGTCCATTTTAAAAGTCAATAAGAATTTCATCTAATTTAGTAGAGAGATAGACTTGGGTTAGAAGTAAGGCATCATTATGTCATAGTTTACAACATTTCTATCTACTTTTCTCTTACTGTAATCACAGAAATGTTGAGGTTCTCCCCCTAGCATTCATCCCTCCTCTTCTGTGAGTCCACTAAATTTCCCCTCAGAATTCAATTTTTATATATCTATATTAAAACTTTACTATGATAAAAATAGCAATCTTGTTACTAAAACCAGAAACATATAGCTAGGAGGGGTAATGAACAATTCTCTATGTTGTATTCATGTAGTATCGATATATTATTATGTTATACTGATTTGTTAAAATATAATTGGGTGAGCTGAGTCAAAACAAAAAACTATCGGGGCGCCTGGCTGGCTCAGTCAGAAGAATATGCAACGTTTGATGGTGAGGTTGTGAGTTCGAGAAATCACATAAATAAATAAATAAATTAATTAATTAATTAAAAAAAAAAGCTACTTTTCATTAAACAAAATGTAATGCATTTAAGTGCATCATCTTCCCTGAAAAATTACACTATCATTTCTGCATTATATATCAGCTCGGTGACATCTCTGTGAGTTAGAACCATGGCTTATGCATGACCTTTTACATAATATCCACTCATTACTAAGTAAAATATACATATACATGATAAAAATGTATATGATAAAACTGATAGAAACTCTTTCAATCATCTAAAGAAGTACAATCCTCAGCAATTTATAAATCTAATACCAAACCTTTTTTTTAGGTAAAAATTAGTACCACAAAACTACCTCTTTGCAAAAACAACTGACATTTAACGCTTTATAAAGCTCCTTTGTTGTGTTCCTCTCTCCAAAGATCTATATGTAAGAAAATTATTTCCTTGAATAAATTGTTGCTTTCCACTCTCTTCTCTACATGCCCTCCTTATAGACCTTTGTATTATATTCCTGTGTTCCAAGACTTTGAAAGCTAGTGTCTAATTTCACAACATAGCAGTACTCTCTTACAGCTTATTCTTGCTGAGAACACAAAGGGGAGAAACGTCCTTGGTAAGTAGGAATAAGACATCTAAATTCTGTGTGAGGGTAAGTAAGTAGGTGTAATATTATTCTGTACAATATAGTAATATAAATATATTTTCTTTTTGGAGGAAAATAACTTCATCTTTGATTCAAATATTTGTCCTTCAAAATCAAGGAAACTCCTGTGGCAGGCATATCAGAGTATTCTGGACTTGACCTGCTTTTTGGCTGTGACTCTAGGAAAGCTGTCTGCCTTCTTTGCTACCCTTGAGGCAAAGCAAGTGGGAGACTCAGGAAGAAAAGCAATGGTAATGTTAAGAGGACCTGAAGTCCCCTGTTTATGATTCTTCTATGCACACCTTCTTTTTTCCTACGTCCTAGTTGAAACCTTGCTAATGGTTTTAGAGAAATAATGCAAAATGTCCTTCTTATTTCAATGCTTTTGTCACAGGCAGTGCAAGTGACTAAGGTAAAAAAAAAAAAAAAATCCCTTTCTTCTCATTTCTGTTGTGTCTACCTTTGTTTATCTCAAATATTTACTGATTACCTACGATGTACCCAGCTCTTCGCTGGTAACTGGGTAAAAAACAGAAACAAGGGACAAACTTTCTCTTCTTAACGAGTTCATAACCTACCACATGAAGCTAGACAATTAACCACATAAATAAAAAAACAACAACAACAAAACACAGAGAATGTTACCAGTAATAAGCGGCTGTAGTAGAGACTTCTCTTACATAGCAGAAGTTATACTGATGCGAAGATACTGTTGTTATATACATACAAGGTGTATGTAAATAAGGCACTTCAGATACTCATTCTTTCACACCTACTAAGTTGTAGCGGAAACAGTAGTCAAGGGCAGCAGCAGCTAGCCCCTACTGGCTTCATCATGCCGGACTCTGTTCTAAACACATTACATGTATGAGCTCACCCACTTCTGTGGCTTAAAATAAAACCACCCATAAAAGAATCAGGAAATAAAGTGGTTTTAAGACGGACAGTGCACCCCCCTGCCTGAGTTCAAATAGTTAAGTCTGTCAAACACTTTCTGCTTGGCAGGCAAATCAATCCATCTCTGTACCATGATTTGTCTTCATCTGCAAATGGGGTAATAATACATAATTTGTGAGCTTTTTATGACCAATTGATGAGACAATATACACAAAACGCTTAGATTAGTATCTAGCCTTTGCTGAAGGCACTCGTAGCGCTTGCTTTTATTATTTATTCCTCACTGTAATTATAGTATTCTCCTAATAATAGTTCTAGCTACTATCATTTCTGTTTTACAAAAGAATAAATTCCATCAAAGAAAGTATAAGTCACTTGCTTTAAATCACACAGGTAATAAATGACAGATCAAATATTTGAACCCAAGCAATTTAGGTCTAGATGGAATCTTCCTTGTCAACTGCTATGAGATACTACCTCTCTGATGGTGATTAAATTCTAGGCTTTCTACACTGTCAGATCAAAATGTGAAAATAAATTTGAAAACAGGTGAAGAAAGTATAATTTGAGATGAAACACTGTAGTCTCTAAAGGGACTGATACATACGCTGTCTTAGGGGATAACGTGCTCTCCACAATGTCATCATCCACGTTTCACTAAGAGTCTGGTTCATTTTGTTTCATTTTGCGTTCTCAGGTTCTAGACAAGAGTACATAATCCTGAACTTCTCTCTGCACACACATTTTAGAATGTATCACCTATAAGAGTCTCCCTATTTGCTCTACTGAAAGGGAACGAAGTTAATGATTCTTATTGTTCAGTGTAAAAGGCCTGGAGATGGCATGTCAGGTCTTGAATTGATACGGCGTAAAGTCAAGTAAGGTTTCTTAGCCTCACTGACAGAAATTTTACTACTTTGCAGTAAACTTGCATCATCCTCAAATTCTCGATCTTCCTTTTCCTCTACCTCCAATCAGCTGTATTAGAAGTACCTCTTAAATATACCTTTTCCTGTCATTTCCTGTGACCACCTCTGAAATAGACTCATAACTCACATCACAATAACCACTTTTCCTTACATTGATTCTTCATATGCAGTGTTATATTTCTTTTTTTTTTTAATTTTTTAATGTATGTCTACATTTTTGAGACAGAGAGAGACAGAGCACGAGTGCGGGAGGGGCAGAGAAAGAGGGAGACACAGAATCCAAAGCAGGCTCCAGGCTCTGAGCTGTTAGCCCAGAGACCAAGTCGCAGGGCTCAAACTCAGGGACCGTGAGATCATGACATGAGCTGAAGTCGGACGCTTGACCAACTGAGCCGCCCAGGCACCCCTGCAGTGTTATATTTCTAAAACATTTTAAAAAAATATTCGTGTGCTTGAATTAAAACAAAACAAAATAAAACACTTATTGATTCCTCATTCCCAGCTTGGAAAAAATTCACATTCATAACATGTAAGGTACTTTATAATATGATCCATTTCTGCTTTTAGCTGTCTTTCCTACTACTCCACCATGTAAGAATGACCCACATTTCCCATGTTTCTGAAAATATGCTACTTCTGTGTATTCTCATCTTCTGTTCCCTAAGCCTGAAATTCTTTTCCACTTCTCCATAAAACTGTCAAAATTATAGATATTTTTCAAGTTTCAGATCAAAGTTGTATCCTTTGTGAAGGATTCCTGCTCTCCCAGAATTAAAATTCCCCTCCCGCTCTCTGATTTCACAATGAGTGTTGATGTCTATCACGGTACTTGTCACAAGATTTTTGCTTTGCTTTGTTTTGATCATTCCTTTGTTTATATTCTGTTAGACTAGACTGTCCTGAAAGCACAATGTGTTGTCATTTTCTTTTACGCATGCAGCCTTTTGAAAGCTTGGTTTATTTCATGCTTGGCACCTAGTTCATGTTCAATAAATGTCTGTTGAGTGAATGAACTGAGCTGAACACATTTACAACATAATGCACTCAGGCTACCTATGTTTACCTGGATTTCTGTTCAGGCCACACAGAATTTACCAAACTCTTGCTACTTTTTTTTTTTTTTTTTGGCCCAGAGCAAGGTTTCCAAAACGCCATGTAAGCGGAACAAGTCATATCACATTATGATTTGATTTCTATTCATCATCTCTCTGTGCAAGGCAGACTTTACTCCTGTCCTTAAGTACTAGACCTGATGCTTCTTAGCTTCTTAAGAAGCTGAAAAACAGGTCATTTTTTAATTCTTTAGTTAACAATATAATTACTTGAAATTTTATTTCCTTCAGAATGTAAAGCATTTAGCTGTTGAAATTTGTACTTTAAAGGCAGAAGTATTGATCATGAAAAGGAATATATCTACAGACGTTTAAGTGACTCCCTTAAATTCTCAGTGCTCACATTTTAACCTGAATGTGAAATAGTAAAGGGGAGAGAGCATTTATTCAATAATTAGCTGTTCTGTGTTTCTATTCCCACATTTTTATTGAGAATTCTCCATTTTCATTAATTCTTTGTTATAAATTCTCAAGTCATCGAGGTCACTACACAGTATATCTTGTGTGAATGATCTATGACTTCTGATGGCCCTTCTGGCTCTTTCCTGCCTCTTTAAAGCTGCATAGTAAAGAGAGTGGTAAGAACATACTCCTCCTGAGGGCCTCCTTATCTCAATTGCTATTGATGAATACATCTTCAGAATAATGACACAGGGAGCAGTTTTGCACAGAGTTCTATTTACATTGAATCTTTGGTAATCTGCCACTTCCTATTATCATTCAAAATACTCCAACTCAACTTTTACCCAAGTGTAGGCTTAGAAAACGAACACTTCTTGAATCAGCATCCCAAAAGGGAAAAGTATTATGTCTACCTAAAGCAATAAAGATCCAGATCAATGAAAGGCCATTGTTATTTTAACCAGATGACATTAAATTCCCAGAGATGCCTCTTTTCCTTTCAGGTGACATTGGCTGAACCAGGGAAATAATCTCCTCTCTTTACTTCTTTGTTGAGTTTCCACTTTGTCCCTTCAGTCTTTCTTCAGGCTGATCTTGCCCTTGTACTAGTTCATGGGTGCCAACCTGTTCACTCTCTGCCCAACTCAGAGCCTGAATGAGGTATCCTACAACTGATGGGGGAGAGGCGACTGAGTATTGCCTCGTTAGAACGCACACATTGTACTCACTTTAATGGGCAGAAAGAAACTTTAGAGTGTATGTAAGTATCTTTTGTTTAACCAGTTCACATGCCCTTAAAAAATAAAGGGATTAATTCTTTTAAATCATTTATTTATATGGAACAAGGAATAATTTAAGTCTTCTAGAAATGGAACTATTTTTTCATGAATCAGGAGGTATTTCAGAAAAGCACTGTACAAAGCCTCTTCCACGACTTTTGCAATAAAATGCTACAGGCTATGCCATGTATGCATTTGTATATGAAACAGACTTTATCTTATATAAATGTAAGAGATGAGGAAAAATAGAGAGTTAAGGAAGGAGCTCAATTAAATTATTTTTCTTTTATCTTGCTTGAAATTAGAATTAAAGAAAAGATAAGAAATCTATGGAATCTAAAAATCTAAAAAGTGCCGCACACCTAACCAAAAATTCATTTTTCTCAGATAAGATGTATGTAATTTACCAAGAAATGCCTATGTTGAGTAAAGGAATAGGGATAGAGAAGTTAAAAGAAAAAGAATTTATTGGATTATTTCCCATAGAAATATCTCCATTCATATTAGTTAAGTTTCTTCTAGTTAAAATAACAACAACTACAAAAACCACAAATCTTTCTCTTCAAATCTAGTTGGCTTGTGAAGCACGTCAAGTATCTGAAATATTAGGACCAAATTGTTAGTTGAGTGTGTGTGTGTGTGTGTGTGTGTGTGTGCGTGTGCATCTATGCTGTTACTGAATTTCTGCAGAAACAGATGAGGGAAATCAGCAATATAATGATTACGACAAAATTATTCCATAATAACAAAAGATAATGGAATGACAAAACAGGTAATAAGAATAACAACTGGTTATAAAGTTAAATACATACATCATGGTTATAGTACTTGTGATGGTTACTTTTATATATCAACTTAATGGGGCTATGGAGTACCCTGATATCTGGTTAAACATTATTCTGGCTGTGTCTGTCAGCGTGTTTTTGAATGAGATTAAAATTAAAGTTGGTAGACTGAATAAAGCAGATTGCCCTCCCCAGTGTGGGTTCACCTCATCCATCCACTGAAGACCTGAATAGAACAAAAAAGGCTGGGTAAGAGAATTTGCTCTCTCTGCCTGACTGTCTTTGAGCTAGGACATCAGCCTTCTCCTGCTTTCTGACTCATACTCAGACTGGAATTTTACTCTTGGTTCTGAGGCCTTTGGATTTGGACTAGCCTCTCCTGGGTCTCCAGCTTTCTGACTGCAAAGCCTAGGACCTCTCAGCGTCCATCACTGTGTGGATAATTCCTTATAATAAATATATAATCATATATATTTATAATATGACATAATTATAATAGTATCATAAAATATTATATATATATGTGTGTGTGTGTGTATACATATATATACACACATAAATATAATAGATATAGAGGGAGACACAGAGAAAACCTATATATAGGTTACAATTTTTGTGTAGATAATTTTTGTATTTCTGTTAACCCATGAGAAACTATATATAGATTCTCTGGAGAACCCAGACTAATATAGTACCCTATTAATTACCAAAGGAACATGGTAAAAATATCTAAATGGATATTAAGCAACAAACTGACCCTTCAGATAACATTTATTATGTTTGTACAATAGTATCTATGATTTTCTATGCTTTGAAGCATTTTGTTAATTATGATTATACCTTTGCTGTATCTGATAAGTTAATTGTGCAAAAAGTATAAGAATAAATCCTTTCTCGACTTGTGTAATCATTACTTTGAAACAGGTAGCGATTTTTATCCTTTCTCTGTCAACTAAATAAAAGGGTAGAAAGTATTCCTGGGATTACTTTTTCAAATAACTATAGCACTTTTAAATTTCTGACTTTTTTTTCATGCTAAAATAACACAAGCAATAATCCTTGGTCTCTTTTCAGGAAAGTCTAATGATGACAGGTTTGGGGGCTAGAAGAAATGTAAAATTAATTCTATTTTTAGCTATATAAAAATGGTAACTATAGCATCTGTGGTCAGCGAACATTTAGAATATGTCAGACCAATTAGCACATGACACGACTAGAGAAATTACTCTAACCTGACACTTAGAAATTTGTAAAGCTCACACAAATCAACTCCAGATGTTTCTAAACTCAGACTGGGGTGAAGCCTGAGATTCTTCATGCCTAACAAGCTCCCAAGTGAGGCTACGGTACTGCTGTGCAGATGACTGAATAGTATAGGACCTGTTTGGGTGAGGTGTAGGAATGGAGAGAGACTTACAAAGAACTGCTTACTAGAAGCTTCTGCATCTGCAGGGTGGCCTGAACCCACAGATCAAGCAGAAAACTGCAGCTGCCTGAAAAAATTATTTTTGAACCATTCCCCATAGCATGGCAAGCCTATGTTTAACCCACAGATTTATAAATTAGGACATGTGTGCCCTCTACTTCCCAACCTCCATGGAAAATACTGTTCACCAACCCGTGTCCACTTTTTCCTGTGCATATGGCAGTTAGGCTACATTTTCTAGTCTTTCTTGTAGGTGGGTCTGGCCATACAACCAAAGTTGTAGTCAAAGAAATAGAGGCTGATATAAAAGTTTGCAGGCCTGGACTACAAAAGCCTGTCATGTGCTAACTTCTCTGTAGGAGGCCCCAGGTGTTATGGGAAGACACACGGAGAGGACCTGGGCCGCTAAATGTCTGTACAGATCTGAGACACCAGTCCTAACAACACCACCAGACTGTGAGGTGAGAGAGAAATAATTTTTCTACTTAAACTAACCCATGAGATACCAAAGTTATCTATTACAGAAGTGTGCCTATTCCGATACAATACCCTTCCTTCTCTTCTATAAGGAGTTGACAGCCCCAGAATTTTCACCCAAGGCCTCCTCACTGCGCTGCCCTGCGCAAGGCCTCCCTCCCTGTCTTAAGTGTTCTCCACACTCCTCTCCTTCAATAATCATGCTGACATTTCTCATAACGCTGATATACTCTCAGAACATTATTAGGCTACAGATTGAACTGTTAAGTGATATACTTAAATGTGATGATATTTAACAATGTATTTTTCTCTCAGGAGCAATTAATCAAATTGGCTTCAGCTGGAAGAGAAATCTACAAACTTTTTCTTAAAGGGCCAGATAGTAAATGCTTTAGACTCTGTAGACCATGCAGTTGCTGTTGGAACTATTCAACACTGCTTCCGTAGCTTAAAAGGAGCCGCAAACAGCTTAAAAGGAGCCGCAAACAAGACATGAATGGCCGTGTCATGTCTGTTTTGTAGTAAAAGCTTACTAACAAAAAAGAGGCACCCATTTACACACACTGGAAAGTGACTTCTGATCTAAAGAATGAATCTGACGAATTTCAGACCTCAAAGTTATAGCAACTATTTACCCAATGTTTTTCAAAATAATGTTATCATCTAACAGTTTTATTTTTGAATGATTTTTAAATAAATACATATAGTGTTAACTTTGTATGCATTTTTAATATAAGAATTCATATAAAAAGAATTTAGTTAAAAAAGTGTAAGTATTATAAATCTAGGTATAAATTTCACTTTGTAAATTTCTGCTTAGGATACTTCTTAATTCTAGAATCTGATGACTCCTGTCTTTCATCAACTTTGGAAAACAGTCCTCCATTATCTCTTCAATAGTGCCTTTACTTCATTCTTTACATCCTTTCCATGAGGAATTTCCATTAGATATGCAATATACCTTCTCTCATTCTATCTGTATGTCTTCTTAACTCTGTCTCCTATTTTCCATTTCCCTATCTCTGTGCGACCGCTGGCTGAGGGCTTCCACCCTTGTGTATGGACTTCTCATTTCAGCTGTGTTAGTGATCTGTTAAGCTATTCAGTGAGTTATCACTTCATTGATATATCTTTTATTAAGAAATTTGGTATTTTTTCACATCGACCGGTCAATTGTATTTGTTTATGTTATTGCTTTTCATTTGCTCTCTCATTATTCCAGTTTGTTTCTTAAGCATTATTAAAGATAATATTTTAATATTCTGTAGTTGAAAATTATAATTGCTGGAGGAGTTTAGAGATCTAAGTGAATGAATCTTTGTGTTGAATTTGTCACCTGTTGCCACATTCCTGCATTGTTTCTTTTTGTTGTTTGTTGTTTAGCTCATGGTTAACATGCAAGAATTTCCAGGAACCTGGAATAAGGAAGCATTCTTCTGGAGAAGATTTGTATTTGCTTCTGCGAGGCACTGGAGGACAGTACTATCTGGGAAGATATGAATTCAGGAAGGCAGGATAACATTTACAAGTTCTCACAGGATACAGTATTTATAGCCATAATGGCCTGATGTTCCTTAGGCTGTTCAGATGGCTATTTATTCCCATGGCTTGAAGTTTTATGTACTGTTAACTGTTACCTTGGGAAACTCTGATTTCAGCCTTCACATCCTACTATTTTTTCAACTCTGTTTATTTTTTTGTTTTGTGTTGTTTTGTTTTGGGGGGATTTTTTTGGACTTATGATTCCTCCATTACCTTTTTCAAAGGAAAAACTTCAATTATATACATCTTTTTGAAATTTACAACACATGCAGGTTGCCAGTGGGACTTTATTTCACAACACAGAGGCTGCAAATTAATTAGAAGTCAAAGGCCTCATTGTATACCATTTTTACATAAAAGCAAATTTATTACTCAAAAAATATAAAGAAGCTTGAAGTATAGAGATGAGGGTTGAGAAGAAATAAAGTAAAATAATCACGCCGATTTTAAGGATAGAATAGAGAGCAACCTGAAGTTAGACAAGTTAGTACCCAGACAGATATATTATCAGAGCCTGCTGGAAAGTAGGTATGCATATGTGTGTAAATGCTCCTGTGTGAAGGAAGGATGTTTGCAAATTCAGAGTTTATAAATTGCCAGATCACAGGTGAAGTAATAAACAACTACGATACATTGCTATAGGATAATAGCAGAGCACATACTTGTTCATTTTGGTCTAATCCTTAAAAACAGATTTTAATTCTATTTCCTAGAAAGATCAGTGGAATTCATATATGAATAAATGAATGTTTATCGGTGTCTCAAAGCTTATCCATTCTTCAAAAAATATTTTATCTATTTATTTGTATTTTCATAATAATCTTTTATTTTTAGTTTTTTTTTATTTTTTAAAGATCTTATTTTATTATTATCTATTTTTAGGCAGGCTTCACACCCAGCATGGAGCCCAATGACGGGCTTGAACTCATGACCCTGAGATCAAGACCTGAGCTGAGATCAAGAGTTAGACACTAAACCAACTGAGCCACTCAGGCACCCCCCCCAAAAGTACTTTTAAATCACAAAGAAAAAGTTGTTTTGCAAAATGAGCTATCTCTATTAAAACTGTGGAAACAGTTAAAAGCTTCTACATGTAATAAATTAACTGTTAATATTAGTGAATATTGGACTTAAAGGAATTTTTCTATTAAAGCATAGAGTTTGTGATGTGAGAAATCAGTGAACTCTAGTTGAGACATTATCATAGGATTTTTTGGAGTCACTTCTACACATAAAAAAGTATTACAGTTTTTCTCAGCTGTTCTATTTTCCATAAAGATAAAAGACAGATGCCATTTGAAGAGCAAACACAGTGAGGAGGAAAACATAAAATATTTATGCTTTTATTAAGACTGTACTTATTCCAAAAAGATATTAAGTGTGTTATAAACTTAAACACAATGTTAAATTGGGCACTAAAATTTACAAACAGAACTAAAGGCCTTTTAAAACATGAGAAATAAATGTGTCCAGACACATATCTTGTTGCTCTGTTGCAACAAGCTTGTGCTCTGTTGAACCCTGAATTTTACTTTGCTTTTGTAGCAGTTAAAGCAAAAAAAAATGTTATGTTATAAAATTGTCATTGCCTGAGAAATGCAAGTGGAGAAATATTTAGGGAGTGATATTTTCCATTACTATTAGCCTTTAATCTCCAAGAAGTTTAAATGTGTTCATTTAAACCATTTGTTTCCAGGCGCGCCTGGGTGGCTCAGTCAGCTAAGCATCCGATCTTGCTCTCAGGATGGTGACTTCAAGCCTTACAATAAATAAATAAATACAAATAAGTAAATAAAGCATTTGTTTCCAAATTCAGGCCAATCAAATGGTGTGCTGTGTCTTCCTCGAGGCCTGCCTGATTTAGGCACCAGATGTTGAACGCTAAGGAAGAAGTCAGAATTTCTACTTATGTCAGACAATAAGTGAAGCAGTAAAAATAAATGAATGAATGAAGAGTGTTAAAAATAGACAAGATTTTAAAATCGAATCCAGCTGTTACTTTTTTTTAATCTCCCACCATTGGTATGTCAAAAATAATCTATTGGTACGCATTGATGATTTATATTAATAACATATAAGATTAAAAACACTCTATTTCATCTTTTCTGCCAAATATATTTACAAGTAGAATGAATGTGTATACCTAACTGTGTTAGAAATTTCAGGATGTAATTTAATCTTTTTATCTGTAGGAGGAACTTATAATGCCGGAAATTCATTATTCTGGTACGAATGGTCAATTTAATAAAACTGTAGAGAGTGTAGAGGACTAATCTGTATTAACATCTACTCACATTTAACACTGTAAAATTCTTCACAATTAAGTAACTATTAATTTTCAAAAAGTTAAAAATAACTTCCTCATCTCTGAAGTGAGGTACTGAACTAGATTCCCTGCCATCATATACCTGTCCTGAGTTCCGATTATCTCTCCAACTACAGCCGCTTTTGCTCCCAATTCCAATGGGCATGGAGATGGGAGGAGGAGGGCATCTAATGTGACACTGTCTGTGTCTGAGAGCTAATTCCAGATAATTCTCCCCTCCCCTTTCCTCCTCTCTAATCTTTGAATCTCACATCACCACACCACATAATCCACAAGTCTTGTTTGCTCTCACTCCTGGAAGTTTCCATCGTTTGGTTCACTCACTGTCGTTCTCTCCTCTTACTACATTCATCATTCTTGGTGCTTTTAATTACCACATAGATGATTTTCTGATACTCTGAACTATTAAATTCTTGCTTTAAGTTCCCATGATCTTGTCATACACCCTTCAATAGCCTCTCTTGTGGTCATACTAAGACTGTCATTACTTAATAACTGCAACTTTTCCATTAACCTCCACCTCAAGCCTACCGCACTTGTCCTTTCACCTTACTTGTTCTAGTACCTGACATCAGATTAAAAAAAAAAAATTCTTCTGGATTTAAAATTAGTACTAACTGATAAAAAACCAATTACATTAAAAATTTGCTTTATGATCATCAAAAGGAAAAAAGAAGGATAAATTTATCAGAAATCCTTACCACAACTAAAAATTTTAAGAAGATAATGACAAACTAAGACAAATCTGTCAAAACTTTCAGAAATGTTTCTCTTAATGATTTAGGTAGTTTCTTTTCTCCAATGAGTTTACATCTTTGTGGATAAATATTGCTTATTACTAGAATGAAAAAGGTCTCAGTATGAGATATAATCTACTTTCTTGTGTAATGCATGGACTGAGAGACTTATTTGCATAAATAAGTAAGTAGAAATAAGGAGATCTGGTATACAAAAGATACTTATTTTTCAAAAACTTTTGGAAGGTTATCCAGAAAAACTGCCATCACACTGATTTATCATCAACATTATAACTAAAAATACTGTTAGGTACACCTTCAATTATGCAATAAAGAACTAATCAGAAACCAACTAACATGCAAAATATTCTGTTACCCAGCCTTTACATTTATTAGAGATCACTTTTCAGGGAGCATGCTTAAAAGGCTTTAATGAAACTAATTAAATGATTGTTTATATCTGATTTTGTCTTAAAGAGTTGCTTTGTTTAACACCACATTCTTTGGAATACGCTGGTGGAGTTGATAGATGGTTGTAGCATGTGATACATAAAATGCTTTCATTTTATCACATGCTACAGTTATATTTTTACCATTACCTTGTAGCCAAACATTTGCTTTATTCTATTCATAAAAATGTCTACCATATAGGCCTAATTCTTAGAAAGATATGAAAAATATATGCATGAGACATGGATTTTGCCACACGATCACTGGTTATATTAAATAAGATGACACAAGTGTTTGTTATTGTGATTCCCTTTGCTTTTCTATTATTGGACTCTCCTTTAACTTTATTCATTTTTTTAAAATTTATTTACTTTGAGAGAGAGACAGAGACAGAGACAGAAAGGGCATGTGTGGGAGGAGGAGTGGGACCAGAGAGAGGGAGAGAAAAAAATCCCAAGCAGGTCCAGCGCAGAGCCCGACATGGGGCTTGATCTCAGGAACCATGAGATCAAGACCCGAGCCAAAATAAAGAGCCGGATGCTTAACTAACTGAGCCATTCAGGCATCCCATTATTGGACTCTCCTTTAAAAAAATAGATTCAGGGGCACCTGAGTGGCTCAGTCGGTTAAGTGTTGGACTCTTGGTTTCAGCTCCTGTCATAATCTCCTGGTTTGTGAGGTGGAGATCCACACGGACAGCATTGGTCCCCACACTGACAGTGTGGAGCCCGATTGGGATTCTCTGTTTCTCCGCTCTCTTTGCCAATGCTCTCTCTCTCTCTCTCTCTCTCTCTCTCTCAAAATAAACTTAAAAATTAAAAAATAAATAAATAAAATAAATAGATTCAGTAATACTCGTGAGGGTGTGGAAAACACGAGGTCCCTAAATGGAACTTGTTAGCACTCTAGTCACACTGTTCTACAGGATAACAGAACTCAATATATCGACTCCCAAGATTACTCACTTCATGCTTCACTTAACATCCCTCTAGAGGTCTGACATGACTTTTTTAAACAATTTTTTTAATATTTATTTATTTATTGAGAGAGAGAGAGAGAGAGAGAGAGAGAGAGAGAGAGAGAAAGAGCATGAGCAGGGGAGGGGCAGAGAGAGGGAGTCACAGAATCTGAAGCAGGCTCCAGGCTCTGAGCTGTCAGCACAGAGCCCGACGTGGGGCTCAAACTTGGGAGATCATGACCTGAGCTGAAGTTGGATGCTTAACCGACTGAGCCACCCAGGTGAGGGGACCATGAGTTGTTTTTTTGTTTTGTTTTGTTTTTTAATTTAATTTTTTATTTTTTTAAATTTACATCCAAATAAGTTAGCATATAGTGCAACAACGATTTCGGGGGGGGGGGGGACTAAGCAAATCGACACCATGAGTTTTTCATACCCAGTTTGTGAAAGTCTTTCTCTCTTTCTTTTTTGACTCCCTGAAGGTCTTTTAATCCTAAAACAACGCACCTTAAAGAAAGATAAAATGCATATTTTCTAATGAGGAAGACCTGGTTTTGCCTTGAGATTCCTCAAACTCTCCATCAGATAAGAATCACTGTTTTCACACTGCCGAGTTAACCTTACAGCCCACTTGTCTTCTCAATCATGGGAATCCACTCACAGAGGGCAAATTTGAATTGTCATTCTTTCTATGCTTACATCAGAATCTGTGCCATCAGACCATCTGATATTTACTTCTACTATAACCTTATTCAAGGAAATACTTACAGAAAATTGGTTGAAAGATATGTTCTTCTGGTTACTCTTTATGTGAGGATTTAGCTAGACATATACAGAAAATTATTCACCATTCACTCTCAAAAATCAGTTTAATTTCACTCTATTTAAAAATAGTTTTCATTGAGAAACTTAACAGAAACCCATGGGGGAGGGGAAGAAAAAAAAAGAAAAAGAGGTTAGAGTGGGAGAGATCCAAAGCATAAGAGACTGTTAAAAACTGAGAACAAACTGAGGGTTGATGGGGGGTGGGAGGGAGGGAAGGGTGGGTGATGGGTATTGAGGAGGGCACCTTTTGGGATGAGCACTGGGTGTTGTATGGAAACAAATTTGACAATAAAATTCATATTTAAAAAAAAATAAAAATAGTTTTCACAATTTTTATCAGGGACACAATGTAAAACCATATGAAATGTGTTTCTGTTTTTCCTCAAACTATTTTCACAACATTTACTATTTGGCTCCATGAATTTATGAGATTCTATATAACAAATTTATTTGGCCATTTATGCTAGGAAGAGCTTTGTTTTCTTTAAATAACAGGTTATATTACTTTAGAAATTAGAATCACATAACCATGTAGTTTTTCCTTTTATTCTTTTTTTAAAACTTTTTTTTTTAATTTTAAGTAATCTCTACACCCAACATGGGGCTTGAACTCAACCCCGAGATCAAGAGTCACATGCTCTACCAACTGAGCCAGTCAGGCACACTTTCCTTTTAATTCTTGAAGGTAAAACGAAAGCTGTAAGATAAAAACTATACAAAAAACTTTATTTTTTCTGATCTTGCCCTACTTTTAGTCTAAATTTTTTCAGTCCTACTTTTTTTGATATTATATTTTATATGCTGCTACCTTTTGCAAATTTTTGTTATATTTATTATACTTTCTGAAATGAGTAAGACATAATAGAAAAATAAAGTAATACATAATAGCAAAAATCATGCTAATATGCATATGCACATATTTAAAACATGATAATAAATGCTGTGACAATTTTTTTTAATGTTTATTTATTTCTGAGACAGAGAGGGAGTGAGAGAGAGAGAGAGAGCGAGCATGAATGGGGGAGGGGCAGAGAGAGAGGGAGACACAGAACCAGAAGCAGGCTCCAGGCCCTGAGCTGTCAGCACAGAGCCCGATGCAGGGCTCGAACTTACAAACCATGAGATCATGACCTGAGCCCAAGTCGGTCGCTCAACCGACTGAGCCACCCAGGCACCCCCTAAATGCTGTGACAATTTAAATTCATACAAAGCAATGCCAGAAGTCTAGATTTAAATACAGATAGATAGGTATAGATAAGGATAGATATATCTACCTAACAATTCAAAATCAATAAAAAGATAACTTGCTTCAATATCTTTTAAACAATGATATGGCCGAGGATTTTGGTAACTGGTTGATACAAAAACCTTGTAGATATTTTGCTTGAAGCTAGGCTTTTAAACTATAAGACACCCAAAGTAGTGAGGTTGTGTTATTCATAAGAAGTACCATTAATTACCAGATCACTTTATATTTTTTGAAAGAAGCACCTTATATCCTAGCAGCAAACATGGATATCAAGTAATCATTTACGTATCTTAAGATAACTTAGGCAAAATTCTATGTTGTTCACCTAAGAAGATTATAATGGAAATAATTAAAAAGTAGGTATGTTCTTGTGAGGAAGAAAAGGACTTTTTTTTCTTCCAATTGAGAGTTTCTCCGGACACCAAAGTTACACCACTAATCACTAACCTGGCATATTTCGTTACAAATATGGAGCAGTGCATTAGTTCTCTATACATTGAAAACTTCTACACATGCTGTCTATACCCGTTATCCCTGGAATTCTTCTAATTATGCATTAAAAGAAAATCAAAATCACATTCAAAAGATAGTTCAGAACCTCAGGCTAGCTCTAGAGATCCACTTGACATTCTGAATGAGCCAAGATAAACTAGTTACAGATTAACACTAGGTTCACAAGTTATAGGTACAGTAAATTAACAGACAGGATAGAAAGAAATAGAACACAGGACTTATTACTTTTCCAAATAAAGTAAATGCTGAGATTATATCAACTAATAAAAAAACAGCATTCAAAATTCATCTAAATATTGTGATAGTGACTCTTACAGAGTGCATTCAAAAACATAAAATACTATAAATGTTTCACTGGATCAACGTGATATACTTGTGATTAGTTTACCTGAATGCAGGGAAAAGGAGCATTAAACTAGTTTCCACATGTTCAGATAATTTCGACTAACTTTTGTGTGATCTTTAGGTGTGAGAATTATGTGCAGCATGATAGAAATAAATGTGAAATAGGTCACTTTATAGAAATTATTGCAACGACATGTCTTTGCTCTCTTCATGCTGGCAACCTAACTTCTAAAAGTCATTAGACATTCTAAATAATGCAGCATAATGCAAAGGCAGAGAACAGGTTTTTAACCTTACAAAATGTTCAATAAGCACCTTAACCATCATCATGACATATACTTGGCTGCATCTTTGTGTTTGACTCCAGAATGTGCTAAAATCTTACCTTCTATACTTTAGTCATTTGTGATATGAAGAGTCATTTAGCCTTACATAACCTCCTGTATATAAATTTGAAATACTACATTTTACAAAGCAAATGCAATTTTCGGTTTGTCATGGGGTATTCCAATTATACTATATATAAATGATATACTGGGTTTATTAAAAAGGATACATGAATAGAAGTAGCTCCACAGAAATGTTTAAGAAAAAGGTATATTATATTTCTTTAGAAAACAAAACACACTTTACAAAATGAAATGTCACTGAATTCTTAAGCCATCAGATAGATTGCTGAAGCCGAATAGTACTCCCCTTCCTCTAACACATAGTCAATGAAGCTGGTATCTGAAATTAGTATAATGTTACTTAGTAAAATATTTAAAGAAGAAGGTCATTCTCTAAACAAAGAGATTCAATAAATTTTAAGGCAAATGAATATTTTGATAGTCTATGCCCTTATTATTAAAGAGTGACTTAATGTATAATACTTCTTAGGAAGTTGAGGCCATATGTGTATAGATATAGATATAGATATAGATATAGATATAGATATAGATATAGATAGATAGATAGAGATAGAGAGAGAGAGAGAGAGAGGTCTATAATGAGTTTACTCCCTTAAAAGTTTTACTTTATGTTTGTGATTGATTTATATATTTGGGTCTTTCAAGTTGCAGGCATAAATATTCACAATTGTTAGATATTCTTGGTGGACAGAGCCCTTAATTATGATATAATTCTCTTCTTCATCTCTTGTTATAGTCTTTGTTTTAAAATCTAGTTTGTCTGATATAAGTATGGCTACTCCAGCTTTCTTTTGATGTCCATTAGCAAACTCATTGATAATAATACAATAATAGTAGGGTACTTTAATGCCTCACTTACAACAATAGACAGGTCATCTAAGCAGAAAACCAACAAGGAAACAATGGCTTTGAATGACACACTGGACGGGATGTACTTAACAGATATATTCAGAACGTTTCATCGTAAAGCAGCAGAATACACATTCTTCTAGAGTGCACATGGAACATTCTCCAGAATAGATCACATACCGGGTCACAAACCAGCCCTCAACAAATACAAAAAGATCGAGATCATACCATGCATATTTTCAGACCACAACACTATAAAGCTTGAAATCAACCTCACAAAAAAAATTTGGAAAGATCACAAATACTTGGAGATTAAAGAACATCCTACTAAAGAATTAATGGGTTAACCAAGAAATTGAAAAGGAAATAGAAAAGTACATGGAAGAGAATGAACATGAAAACACAATAGTCCAAAACTTTTGGGATGCAGCAAAGGCAGTCTAGAGGGAAGTGTATAGTAATCCCGACCTTCCTAGAGAAGGAAGAAACGTCTCAAATATACAACCTACCCATAAACCTAAAAGGGCTGGAAAAAGAAGAGCAAATAAAGCCCAAAACTAGCAGAATATGGGAAATAATAAAGATTAGAGCAGAAATAAATGATATCAAAATCAAAAAGACAATAGAATAGATCAACAAAACCATAGGTTGGTTCTTTGAAAGAATTAACAAAATTGATAAACCCTTAGCCAGATTTATCAAAAAGGAAAGGATCCAAATAAATAAAATCGTGAATGGAAGAGAAGAGAACACAACCAATACCACAGAAATATAAATAATAAGAGAATATTATGAGCAATTATATGCTGACAAATTGGGCAATCTGGAAAAAATGGATAAGTTACTGGAAACATATAAACAACAAAAACTGAAACAGAAAGAAATAGAAACTTTGAATATACTCATAATCAGTAAACAAATTAAATTAGTAATCAAAAATCTCCCAAAAAACAAAAATCCTGGGCTATATGGCCTCCCAGGGGAATTCTATCAAACAATTAAGAAGAGTTAATACTTATTCTTTTGAAGATGTTCCAAAGATTAGAAATGGAAAAGAAACTTCCAAACTCATTCTTGTTTTTTTTTTTTTCTTAAGTTTATTTATTTATTTTGAGAGAGAGAAAGCAGGGTAGGGTCAGAGAGACAGGGAGACAGAAAGAATCCTAAGCAGTCTCTGCACTGTTAGCGTAGAGCTTGGCACATGGCTCAAACTGATGATCTGTGAGATCATGACCTGAACTGAAATCAAGAGTCAGTTGCTTAACCAACTGAGCCACCCAGGTAACCCTAAACTAATTCTATGAGGCAGTATTACCTTGATTCCAAAACCAGACAAAACCCCATTCAAAAGGAGCATTACAGACCAATTCCTATGATGAACATGGATGCAAAAATTCTCAACAAGATACTAGCCAATCAAATCCAACAATACATTAAAAGACCTATTTGCCACAATCAAGTGAGATTTATTCCTGGGATGCGGGGCTGGTTCAATATCTGCAAATCAATCAATGTGATACATTACATTAATAACAGAAATGATAAAAACCACATCATCCTCTCAGTAGATGCAGAAAAAATAATTTGACAAAATACAGCATTCTTTCTTGCTAAAAAAACTCCAGAAAGTAGGGATAGAAGGAACATACCTCAACATCATAAAGGCCATATACAAAAGTCTCACAGCTAAATCATCCTCAATGGGGAAAAACTGAGAGCTTTCTCCCTAAGGTCTGGAATCTGACAGAGATGTTCTTTCTCACCACTGCTGTTCAACGTAGTACTGGAAGTCCTAGCCTCGGCAATCAGACAACAAAATAAATAAAAAGCATCCAAATTGGCAAGGAGGAAGTCAAACTTTCACTCTTTGCAGGCGACATAATATTCTATGTAGAAAACCCAAATGACTCCACCAAAGAACTGCTAGAACTATTACATGAATTCAGCAAAGTCACAATATAAAATCAATGTATAGAAATCAGCTGTATTTCTATATAGCAATAATAAAGCTGCAGAAAGAGAAATCAAGGAATTAGTCCTATTTACAATGGCACCAAAACCCATAAACCATCTAGGAATAAATCTAACCAAAGAGGTAGAAGATCTATATGGTGAAAACTATAGAAAGCTTATGAAAGAAATTGAAGAAGGCACAAAGAAATGGAAAAATATTCCATGCTTATGGATTGGAAGAATAAATATTGTTAACGTGTCTACACTACCCAAAGCAATCTACACATTCAATGCAATGCCTATCAAAATAACACCAGAATTCTTCCCAGAGCTAGAACAAACCTAAAATTTGTATGGAGCCATAAAATAATCTGAATAGCCAAAGCCATGTTGAAAATGAAAACCAAAACTGGATGTATCACAATTCTGGACTTCAAGCTGTAATCATCAAGACAGTATGGTACTGGCATAAAAAAAGATACATAGATCAATGGAACAGAATACAGAACCCAGAAATGGACCCACAAATGTATGGCCAACTCATCCTCAACAAAGCAGGAAAAAGTATCTTTTGAAATACAGAGAACAAACTAAGGGTTGACGGGAGGGAAGTGGGGGGAATGGGCCAAATGAGTGATGGGTACTAAGGAGGACACTTGTTGGGATGTTATATGTAAATGATGAATTACTAAATTCTACTCCTGAAACCATTATTACACTATATGTTAACTAACTTGGATTTAAATAAAGATTTTTAAGAAGTAAAAAAAATATTTTTGAACATAAAATTTTATCAGCCTCTGTAGAACAATGCAAAGTCGATCTGCTCACTTGGGTCAATGCCAAGTGTAAGCTGACAATTTGGATTAACTAGATGTTTTATCATTTTTCTTCAATTTACTTCTCAATATATTGACCAAAGCATAATGCGGAAATACCAAACCAGCAATTTAAAGGTGGGAAAAAGAATGATCAAACCCTTCTCAAATTGAGTATTCATTCAGGATACAGTAAGCCTCCACAAATCGTTGTCTACATTATTCCTTTTTATGGGAGTACAAACTCTTTCCTTAGAGTATACAAAGAATACATGAAAAGTCAACAAGAAATTTTAAGACTGTGAGAGGAGTCAGTTAACCTCCAAAACGGGAAAGTAAAAGTAGGGAAAAAAAATCACTGAATTTTCAAGGTGAAAATATTCCCAAATTATATATTACATATACACACATCAAAAAAAAAAAAAAAAAGAAGTAAATTATTTGTAACCTAGCCCTATCCTAATCAACTGAAGCATGATGAAAGAGGCATTCAGAGAGAGGACAGGATAGTTTTTGTGAGAATTCGATCTGTGATGTTATTATTCTGTGGATGATCACATGGTTATCGATTAGAAGTGTACACTAAATTCCATTACATCAACCATGAATTAAATAAACCTCCATTTTCTTGATAAAATCATTAGTAACTTTAAAATATATAGTAGCAGGCAAAAAATGAGAATCTTTTTTGTCTTAAATATTAAATAAGCATTTCCTGAAGAATAAGAAGATAGATTCATTTGGGAATTGCTTCACATTAAAACATGAATATTTTTCCTTCAGTTTTGTTTTCATTGTGCTTTGTGTTTAATGGAAGTTTTGGTATTCTAAACACTACATACTAAAAAAAAATAATGACATTTGGAAACTTTCATATAGATTTTGAAACTTCTGGGTTCTATCTCTGACAATGCCCATATGACAAGAAAAGGATATTTTTTATGTCATTTTATAAATACTTAAGCCCAATAATTTCTTCCTTACCCAAAGTCATCAGAACTATCATATTTAAGTTTTGCCTTAAATTCAAAATTTAAAAAATTTAGCATTAATGAGTCTGATTCTAAGTGGCACTTTTAAGACAGCTTTCAGCATACCTGAGAAGGGATACGTAGGCCAGTAAGAATGGACCACCATATGTCTATCTATACCCCCTGTCCCATGCTACTTCAGCTGTCTCCTTTTGGATAACAACCTTGAACATACACTACAACTCTGAAAACCCAAGCTACTTCACTAAGGCCTTGGTATCCTCAGTTCTGACACTTTGTCAAGTCAATTGGGTTTATATCATACTTACAGAACACATCGTCAACATTTAGTTGATAGAATTTATGTGCCTGTGTCATTTACCTTCTTAAAGAGGATTAAACAATCATCATCTTTTCTAAAATGACTGAAATTCAAATACCAAACACTCTAATTTTTTTTCTGGCCAGTGTTAATACTATCAAGTCCTTGTTGGTCTTGCAATTCTTGATAAAGGATGAAGAAAATGCCACAGTCTGAAATACTACCAGTTTTTATAAATTGAACCAATATATAATGATCCATTACCATAGGACAAAGACTATCATCATACAAATATAACAGGTATGGTCCTAGCCTGTAAGGGTCTTATATTTTGGTAAGTAAGACATTAACGCAATAGAGTAGAAATATTACAATATAAGCTTACTAAGTTCTGTGTAAGTACTAAAATGACTCACCTAATAATATAAACAGACATAGTTAAGGAAGGAAGGTTTTCTCAGTGCACGATGTCTGTACTAAGTGCTAATGTGTAGGAGGTAGCCAGGAGAATATAGGGACCCAAGAGGAAAAGAAGGACATTTGTGGTAGTGGAAAGAGACCAAAAAGCAAAAACAAAAACAAAAACAAAACAAAACAAAACAAAAACAAAAACAAAACAGAACAAAACCAAAAACAAAACAGCATAAGAACAAAATGGGGAACTGAAATAAATTCAGCTCCATACAATGTAATGGAGAAAAGACCGACGTAAAAATAGTGAAGAGTGGGGAAATCATGGGGAAATTGATAGTCCATTCTAATGAGCTTGGATCTTACCCTAAGCAAACATGAATTACCTGAAACCTTTCCAGTTGTCTATGCTCAAAGCAACTGAGAGCAAAATTCATGATATCTGAGTAGATGAGTTAAAAATGAATTATGAGTAAACCTCAAGAAACACAGTTTTGGCATAGACCAGTGATCATGAAGAGAACCCGAGGTTCTATGTTATCACAGTCACTGAAACTAGCGTCGGGGACATACTGAATGACACTTCGAATATGAAGATCTAGGGGTGCCTAGGCGGCTCAGTCGGTTCAGCATCCAACTTTGGCTCAGGTCATGACCTCACAGTCTGTGAGTTCGAACCCCGCGTGGGCTCTGTGCTGACAGCTCAGAGCCTGAAGCCCGCTTTGGATTTTGTGTCTCCCTCACTCTCTGCCCCTCCCCACTTGCACTCTGTCTCTCTCCCTCTCAAAAATAAACATTGCAAAAAATCTTAAAGAAAAAAAGAATATGAATATCTAGACTGAACTTCTTTCAGTGACTACATGGTTTGTATGGAGAGCTCAGAAAAAAAAAAAAGGAATTATAAGTGAGTTCTTAAAGGTCAAAAGCTTAAAAGAGCATACCATTTTATGTTTTGTCTTAAAATGCTTTTGTTTTCTTATTCAATCTGAATTTTAATGAGAGTGTTAGACAATGCCTCCTTAACCTTTTCCCATTTTCCAGGTAATTTTGATAATTTTTAGTACATTATAGATCTAAGCAAAATCCTTGACAGTATGCATACTGGAGTACGTGTGTCCATCAAGTGACACTCCCAATGCTAAGCAGTTCTGAGAAGGTATGACATATCGTAAGATGATAAAAGACCTCAAAATGAATATAAGATCAATGAGCAACAGCCTCATGGGAAAAGAACAGTGAACACGAGCATTGCGATTATGTTTTATTCATTCAGTCTGTCTAATAGTGCGACTGCTCTGTGTTAGAGGATGAGTTTTGCTGATATTTTGATAGGGAAAATGATACCGAACTGGAAACAGATGATATGATGTAGATGTTTAAGCCATATAAGCCATTTCCATTGTGTATCGCTTACAGTTTGTCCATTACTGAAGTCCTATAGTTTCATGATGCTGTTATGCATGATATAGTTAATTTCCTCAGTATCTGCCATGACAGATTTTTTACTCCTATTTTACAGTTTTACTCCTGCTGCTTCAAAGAGGCCAATGAGATTGTAAAGATGGAATATCTGTAAAAGCTCTTCAGGGCCTCAGTTTACTCCTCTGCAGAGTGAGGAGGTGGGGTTCATTGATCGATAATGTTTCCATTTTAATTGTTGTATACATTTAGGAGCCTACCACAACTTTTTTCGACATATTCATTTTGTATTTACATCATATTCTCTGCCAAAAGTATAGTTTTTCTCTGCTTCATTTTTCTTACACCTGTTGTTAGGAAAATTAAATTTAGTGTGTTCAAAAATTGGTTAACTCAGAATTTAAAAACATGTAATTATATACCTATATGAAATAAAGTTACAGCCTTATTTCCTTTTACTTGAATATTTGGGGAAATTACATTTATTATTCATATTTCTGCAGATTTACCAAAATCACAGTGGTTAACACCTACTATGATCCTTTAAAAATTTTTAACGATAAAATATAATGGCAAAAAGAAAAATGATACTACAATCCCATAGTACTGGGATTGGCGTAGACACTACACATATAAATTGCATATATATATTTCTCTACTGCCTTTCACTTTGCTAGGTACTATTGTGTATTGTTGCACATGACTTTCCAGATTTCAAGTTAAAAACCTGGCTTTGTTTCAAATATTTGCTATAATCCAGTACAAAGTTATTGTATTCACTAATAACTTGGAGATAGTCTCTCAGAAAGCATTTTTAACTTAATAATTAAGGCTAGGAACAGTATTTTAACAAGTATCAGTTATATATCTGTAAAACCCATACATTTTATCATCTTTTTCTCAATTATCATAACAAATACCTTTTACTGTATGGTTGTTTATACGTGTTTTTATTAAATTAATACTGTATATCACTTGCCTTTGTTACTCTTGTTCATTCTTTAATCAGTAGTTATGTAATTAAATATTCTTAAACATTCTTATTGAATGCTTGAAGTATATCAAATAATGTTTTAGAATGCAACATTTGACTATGATCTGATGAGCAGAATGTGCATAATTAACTTCAATGTCTGTTTATTTCAAATTATTAAGTACACAATTTAAGTATATTTAGAGGTTTGCATAACTTATACAATGTAAATAGAAAATGAAAAATAAAAGGGTAAAAAGAGTATTAAAACAATAATCACACATAATTCAACTATGTATTATTAACACATCTGAGCATTTCATGCTTATATATTTCTATGAATATAATCACAGATTTTGTGATTTCTTTTCATAACGTTGGGGTTAATTAATCTATATTGGAAATCACTTTAAGGTTTTCCATAGCATTATATTGTAAAGACTGTCAAACTTTAATTTATTTGAGAATATGATATTAACAGTTCAAAAATATTTTATCCAATATATTAATTTAATCAATAAATCTAATGTTTTTGGATATTAAAGGGTTTCCATTTTTTGCTATTTGCAGTGATTCCAGTATAAGAATACTTATAGTATACTTATACTTATAATTATTGTATAAATCTGTATTTCTTCAAGATAAATTTCCAGAAATAGAGTCATATTGGCTTACTTGCCTTCATAATATTTTTGATTATTTCTAAGCTAGGTATTCCATTAGAAACATATGCAGACATCAGAAGATCATCCTGAGCTCCCGTATATTTACATAGTTCACAAGGTGATTCTGATGCACCTTCATTAGCATAACTAAACATTCCATTTCAACTTTCGGATGATCTCCATGACATAGCTGCCTTTGGGTCATTGATCTCTCTGACAGAGAAATTTCTGATGATACTGTAGCAAGTTCTTTAAGTCAAAAATCCCGGGACAAGGTGTTAAGACATTATTCTGTGAACTTCATCATTCCCAGTGTGCCTACAGATAAATGAGGCTTAATGAGTAGAAGGTCGTCTGACTGGGGACACAACACCCCTGGCGTCTGCCAAGGCTTGACTAGGTCAGCAATCTTCAAGCATTTTTGCTTCGTTATCCCTCAAGAAAGGATGTACTTTCTCACATACATTTAGTTGGCATTTAAATATTTAAGAATACTTTAATAAGTCTCCTTTGTTAACAGGAAAAGGAATAAACATTTTAAAAGGTAAAATAAACTGAAGATCGGCTGTAAGTGGAATAAATATTTGATGATATTTTCATATAAGTTTTTCATATTTTACTGAAATAAAGACCATCTGAAAGATGTAAAATTTTGTGTTTTTTTTTCCCAAAGTATTTGGCGAAATGACATAATCCTGAGAAATATTCCAGTTACATACAAAATACATTTTTCTTTCTTTCTTTCTTTCTTTCTTTCTTTCTTTCTTTCTTTCTTTCTTTCTTTCTTTTTCTCTTTCTTTCTTTCTTTCTTTCTTTCTTTCTTTTTCTTTCTTTCTTTCTTCCTTTCTTTCAAATTTTTTTAATGTTTATTTATTTTTGAGAGAGAGAGAGCGCAAGTGGGGGTGGGGGAGGAGCAGAGAGAGAGGGAGACACAGAATCCAAAGCAGGCTCCAGGCTCTGAGTTGTCAGCACAGGGCCCGACACGGGGCTCGAACTCACAGACTGTCAGATCATGACCTGAGCCGAAGTTGGACACCTAACCAACTGAGTCACCCAGGCACCCCTCAGTTACATTTTAAAACTAACCTATATTGTTTCCATTTTTCTGAATCTGGAATATCCTCGTAGGGGCCAAGATTCAGGCTACACAGAAATAGTTATAACAGAAAAAAAGACAGGAAGTCAAGTGGGTTTAAGATGTCTTGATTCGTCAATTAAAAATGTTTCCCTAAAACAGTATTTCAAATTACCCCTTTGCTTATTATCTGAGGAGGGTTTTTTATAACTCCTGGGCATGTTGTCAGCTAAGATTCGGTTGTATGAGGACTGTGCCTTTCTTTGATAAAGTGAAAAAAAGGCTATTGTGAATGGAAGCTTTATAAGGTGGTTTCATAAGAAATCACAAGTGGGAGTTGCCTATCAAATAATCAAAATTTTTAAGATAATTTGGAATCAGATTTCTTAGAAATTCTCCACATACCACCAGGATTATCTATCCTTTGAAAACTTGTAGGTGAGTTTAATTTAATTTGCTATCGATTAATATGAAGTGGCCAGTATAAAGTTTAGTATATGATATAGTTCTCTCCATGAAGACATATAGATAATTTCAGAACCAGCAAGGTCAGGAAAAAAAAATATTCTCTGAGCAGATGCTTCATTCAACCAACACGGAAGATTTAGAAATACAGATCTATCAGAGGTGGAGTTTGGAATCAATTTTGATGTAAGTATTGGAGCCAACCTGAGACTCCTGTCCCTTTTACACCACAGCTGTTTCTCTCACTTTCTGCATTGTTGTCCAATCAATAAATTGTGATTCTGCTCAGTTTTCTGCAAAGGAAACAGATCAGCCTGCTTATCCCTTATTCCCTGGCTTGGTCTTTCAAGCACCCAATCTCCTCTTTTGCCCCCTAGACTTTCAGCTCTCCGAAGGGTGATACTGATCCACATCTCTAAACCATTTTTACTACCTAGAAACAAGTGAAAAACCTTTGTCACCAGCAACCTCCCAATTTGTAGTTTTATTTTTTTTGTAAATCTGACATTGAGATCAGCTGCAGTTAAACTTTCCCATTTTCATTTTTTTAAAGTACAGTCTTGATGTAATTCCCATGGGCCAATGGAGAAGTTTTCAGGTCTTACATACTTTAATTCATTTACCAATGCCTTTAATGAAATTTGGACAGCTGGATTATATAAATCCCATGTTAAGTAGGGTGACCAAATGTCATAGTTTGAGACAGTACCGATTTGCACTGCTCTTCTGCATAATCACCAGTGCTCTGGTAAAGGTTTAACAACTGGCTCTCCAGGATTGAAAGGCCTGATTTGGAGCATCTGGTGATTTCTGTGGTGGTGTAAATGATCCTACCCTTGGCTAATTTCAAACTACCAACATGACACCATTGAACTTGAAGCTGTAGTGAATGCACGCAATCATCTCTTTTGTTCCCCCTAGCTTTACTGAGGTTTAGTTGACAAATACAATTGAATATATTTAAAGTGTACAATGTGATGATTCAATATACATAAACATTGTGAAAGGATTCCCACAATGAAGTTAATTAGCAAATCCATCACCTCTCAGAATTACTTTTTTTTTTTGGTTGTTTTTGAAAATGATTAAGATTTATTCCTTAACAAATTTCAATTATATAGCACAGCAATATCAACTATAGTCACCATGCTATATACATCCTCAAAATGTATTCATCTTAGAACTGAAAGTTTTTGCCCTCTCTCCATGTATCTCACCCTCCCCCCCCACCATGCACTGGCAAGCACTTTCTCTTGTTATGGGGTTGACATTTTTGTTGTTACATCCCATGTATATATTTTTTATCCATTCACCTGTCAGTGGACACTCAGGTTGTTTCCTTACATTAGCTATCATGAATAATGTTGCAATGAACAATGAGGTACAGATATCCAAATATCTCTTTGAGCTAGTGATTTCATTCCTTGGATATATGCCCAGAAATGGGAATGCAGGTTCATATGATACTTCTATTTTTAATTATTGAGAAACATCTACAATGTTTCCCATAATGTCTCTACCAATTCACACTCCACCAACAGTGTATAAGGGTTCTCTTTTCTCCTCTTCCTTGCCAAAACTTGTCATCTCTTGACAGACGTACTAATGTGTGTGAGGCGATATCTCATTGCAGTTTTGATTTGGATTTTCTTCATGAATAGTAATGTTGGGCATACTTTCAGGTATTTGTTGGTCATTTGCAAGTCTTTGGGAAAATGTCTATTCAGGTCCTTTGCCCATTTTTAATGGGGCTGTTTTTCTGCTATTTAAGTTGTATGAATGTCTTATAAATTTTGGATATTAATCTCTTACTAGATACGTAATTTGGAAATATTTTCTTCCATTACGTAAGTTGCATTTTCATTTTGATTGCTTTTTTTGGTGGTTCCCTTTGCTGTGTAGAAACTTTTTAGTTGGATAGAAACCCACTTGTTTATTTTTGCTTTGTTGTCCTTGCTCTTGATGTCAAATCCAAAAATTCTTTGCCATGACCCATGTCGAAGAGCTTATCCTCTGCTTTCTTCTAGCAGTTTTACAGTTCCAGGTCTTGCATTCAAGTACTTAATCCATTTGGAGTTGATTTTTGTGTACAGTATAATATGGGATCCAGTTGTATTCTTTTGCATGTCAATAACCAGTTTTCTCAGTACCATTTATTGATGAGACTATCCTTTCTCCACTGTATATTATTGGCTCCTTGTCAAATAGTAGCTGATCATACATGCAGCAGTTTATTTCTGGGCTCTCCACTCTATTCCACTAACCTGTGTGTCTGTTTTTATTCTAATACCATAGTGTTTTGATTACTAGTGCTTTGTAATACAGCTTGAAATTGGGAAATGCGATGCCTTTATCTGTGCTCTTCTTATTCAAGACTGCTTTAGCTACCCAGGATCTTCTTTGTTTCCATTTGAATTTTAGGATTGCTTTCTTTATTTGTGACCAATGCATGGTCATGTCTTGCAAGCCCCTAGAAGTCAGCTCTTGCACATCACCATGGTAGTAAAACATCCTTTCAAATGCTAACATGTCCTGGTTGGAAAATAACTTTTATTCATCCTAATTTTAAGCTACTAGTGGTTTCTTAGGTACTAGGGAAAGGCTCTAAATGTATTTCAAAATATTACTGCTGCATCCATAATATTGGTGAACATCTTGCTTTAATCTCAGCTTTGACCTATGTTGGATAGAAGCAACTGTGGTAGAAATGAAATTTTACTTTTGAATAGTTATACCTTAGTTTGTGACTTAAGATCATAAGTGGAAATTTTTGTTTCAGAAGTCAGTTGGATTAACTCCCCAACGGAAAGCATGATGAAAATCTATTTCCCCCTCTCTATATCAATTCAAATATATCAGTGTGTGTCAAATTAAAAATAGATGAAATTTACATTTAAATAAAATGAGAGAACTATAAAACTTTCTAATTTTATTTGTGGAATGTCTCCTTAAGCCTCATAACAAAGAGTTTTTCCTTAATGACAATATTTCATGAAGGTCTTTATTTTAAATAAGCACAAAACTATTTATAATAAAATTAATAATAGTTAAAAATAATAGAAAATCATTCCTCTTTTATGTTATTCTTCTTGGTTGTTTAGTCTGAGGCTTAGTGCATATATTTTATTAAAATAAATTGTATTGCCCTTGAAAATGACTTAATGTTTCCTTTCTTTATATTCTAGTAAAATATCTGATTTTAACTGGAAAAGTTCTCTCTCTTACCCTTCCTCAAATCAGGCTCAAATGCCACACGTCTCTTCCACACAAAGAGCTCTGAGATGGTCATCCAATCCACAAACTCTCCCAGAGCATCCCAACAAATTAGTGCCCATCGAATCTGCCGGTGAGCTTTCCCAATCCCTGAGGACACTTAAATGTAGATTTTTAATATTATCAATCAAAACGTCTAACTACATTATTATTTCCAATTCTTACGTTTAAAGATTCAGAATATTTGGATATTCTATCTTGCTTCAACCAAGAAAATCCAATGATATGGGACCAGATACAATGTAACTTACCATGTGTGTTGGGTAAATGATTTCAGTACTCGTCCTTAACAAAGAAATGAAACACAAGCAGTATCAAATGCAACCTGAATACTAAGTATAAAAACTAATGAGCATTATAATAGCCTCTCAAGGGATGCATAAGAAAACATTTTATTTAATATTTTATCTCAGCTCAGAAATGTACCAACTTTACCACCCTATATCTCAGAAATTTGAGAGCTGTTAAATTCTTTTTGTTTTACAAAATGGGATTATTTTTAGTAAACATAGCTGCAAATTTCTAACAAGAAAACAGACAGATGGCCTTCTCTCCTGATGCTATTTGTTAGAAACAGGCTACAGGGGAAAATTCTTCAGGATATCTTTTTTTTTAAATAGCCTCCAAAATACATTCTAATATTTTAATATTTGCTTGTTTTCTTGAGATTTCATTTGCATATGTTAATATAGAATTTTAAGCACACACTTCCTTACACAACTGTTGTTGTTTTATATTGCAGTAAAGTAAATCTTTTGATAGGAACATTTGACAGAACAAAATGAAGTACTGAAAATAATAGAAGGAGGCATTCACTAGAAGTTTCCAGTGAATTCAACACCTATGTTTCAGCATCCTTGAAGTTTATGATTAATTATGCACAAAAAAAGGAAACAGTTGGTTTATATAAATATTTTATATTATGAAGTTATGCACAAGCCATTTGTGTCAACTTCTGAAGGACTTTAATGTTTTTTAGAAACATTTGACGAGACCAAAGAGAGCTTGGTTTTAGAGTACAGATTTAAGTTATAAAAAATTAGAACTTTTACATGCAGTTATTTGTTTTTTCTAGTGTTACCAAGATTTAATGTAGGCTTCTCTTAATTTCCAAACTTGTTATATATGACAATCTCCTTCAAAATGCATTCCCAAAACAGTTTTATTTTAAATGATGTTCATCTGGAGACTTCCTAAACATTTTTTTTTTCCAACAACCTCAAATATGTCCTTTCTCTATCCTTTTTTTACTTTAAAGTAGGCTCTATGCTCAACATGGGGCTCAAACTCACAACCCTGGGATCAAGAGTCTCATGCTTCACCCACTGAGCCAGCCAGGCACTCCTCCCTATCCTTTTTTTTCCCCCACAAAATCATATTGTTCATTCTTTTGAATTCATACTTCTCAGGCATTCAAGTAAGACAGATATTACTATATAAACTGCAATGCAGTTATAATAATAATGATAACAATAATACTCTGAGCATTGTGTAAGTAAAAAACATTGTGGCCCCGAATTCATTTGCTCCTCAGACTTTGGCAGACCTCTGTATGTATTTCAGGTTTGCCTGTCAATTAATATCTTTTAAGTAAGTGAGGTATATCAGAGCAAGTTTACTCACCTGAAGTCAGAATTTTAGAATTGAGTTTAAGACATCATGAGGTCAGCTAGTTCAAGTTCTGGATGTACATAAGAGAACACAGAAAACACGGGGCATTGCAGCTACATGCCCACATTTTACAGGTAAGAGCTAATGCCTATCTACCCTGAATTCCAGTCAAACTTTCAGTTAAATAATCAAGGTCAAATACTCAAACGCTTTTAAACCGCAGACTTTCTAATCATTACAGAAACCAAATGTAAACCCATAGAGTGAAACTGGTTATCAGTTTGGTCTTCCTCCATTACCTATTCTCCCCCACTCTGTATGACAACTTCTTCCCTGTCCCTTTGGATGAAATCTAGTCCAAGCCCAGTGAGTTTTCTGGATACTCTCAGGAAATTAAAAGTCCCCTTTGCAATAATTAATGTATTTAATCTACTGTACTATTCAAAAGCTTCAAACCTCCCTTCTTCTCGCTTAGTTGGAGCCTGCTGACTCTAGCTGCCTTCACACTTAAGAGGAGACATAGTTCCTTCCTCTCTGACCACTCAGCACTTCGACTCTTCCTTTTCCTTCTTCTCAGTATCAGAACACGTGAGGAGGTGTGGGGAAGAAAAGAGGGGAAAGAGAATGCTTACTTCACTAATACTCTTCTGGGCTGGAGTTTGCACTTTATGCCCATGGCAGGTGCTTAGAGGCAACTCTCTTTTATCTTTTTGAAGCACTTGTTTCCTTGATTTATTGGAGACACCTCCCAACTCCCAGAATCCCTCTCTTGCAGGATCCTTTATGCAATGGAATGCTTCTCTTCCAGCTGGCAGTTCAAGACTCTTGCTTTATACCTGGGAATCCTGCTTGGTCCAGGTGACTGTATCCTATTGACAGTCTACTTAGATAAGACAGCCCGAAGCCAGCTGTCACACACAGAGAACCAACATCTGCTTCAGGGGGAACCCTCAGCGTTGTTAATCTGCCAAATGCCAAGAGTCAAAGCCATTTCAGTGTGCCAACCTCCCACCTTTTGAATCTCTCAGGCTTGAGTCAAACACAGTCCACTAGGTCTCCCAAGATGTGATATATCACATCCTCCAACTGGAGCCTCTCACGGGGCTAGAACTGGATCCGCTTCTTCCTTGGGGTACAGCAGAGGAGAGCACACATCTAAAAACCTCTCTAAAAATTCTCTCCTATTATACAAAATCCTGTACCTGTGCGTCCTCAGTTTGGTGAGCATTATTTTTTTGAATGATTGAAGTGATTGTTAATTTATATCCCGCACCATGTGTCCTCAGAAACATGTAAGTGATTCTTGACTTATTTCTCTCCTGTGAGTTCCACAAGAAAATTTTCACCAAATCTTAATAATTGTACATCTTTTCTATCACTCGAATATTTGCCCCCTCCATATCTTACCTGTATCCACTGAAGCAATTTAAGTGCTCTTTCTCCCTTGGATTGTCCTAAAACACCCACAACTATCTCCCTGTACTTTCTTCTCCTTCCAATCAGTATTTTATACTATCTTCAAGGCTATTACTCTAAAAATTTTAATTTTGGTCATTTTATTCTATCCCACCACTCTGCCCTCCATTGATTTAATCCATTCCCAGTTTCCTCTCACATGTTGAATAGAGTCCAAATTCCCCAGAATGACATGACACAATCAACTTTTGCAATGTGACATCTGTCTAATTCCCCATTACTGACATGTATCATTTTCCAATTTACCCTCTGGAAGTTCAACAGTACTGAACTGCAAAGGGATTGAAGATTGGGCCATATTCTTTGTAATTTTCAGCTTCTACAAACCTGTCTCCTCTGCACAGGTTATCTTCCTCTCTTATATATCTGACGTACTTCAAGTGCCAGTGCAAATGATATTTTACAAATCTAATCAGAAATAGTCATATTCTCATTTCTGCTAACTCCAGCATATAGTCTGTCAATGCATATAGCACTCTGTATCATCTGTTTACATATCTGCCTTTTCAACTTGACTGAAGGGTAGTCTCCTTATAATCAATGAATGAATGGATAATTGCAAAATCAATGAGTTAAAACTTCTTAAATTTCTAGTATGCTAGTGGAGGAAAAAAACATCACAAGCATGGAAACTGGGACAAAAATGGGAAGGATGGGATGGGAAGGATTGACCGCATAAATTATTTAACACGTATTCACTCCATTTATTTTCAAACAGCTTGTTTTTAAATGTTTTTAATGTTTATTTATTTTTGAGAGAGAGAGAAAGAGACAGAGAGACAGGGAGAGACAGAGCACAAGCAGGGGAGCAGCAGGAAGAGAGAGACACACACAGAATCCAAAGCAGGCTCCAGGCTCTGAGTGTCAGCACAGACCCCACCGCACATGGGGCTCAATCCCATGAACCTTGAGATCGTGACCTGAGCCGAAGTCGGATGCTTAACTGACTGAGCCACCCAGGTGTCCCTAAAACAGCTTTTTTTTAAAAAAAAAAAGTTTATTTATATTTCGACAGAGAAAGGGAGAGAGAGTGTGTTCATAAGTGGGGAAGGGACAGAGAGAGAAGGAGAAAGAGAGACTCCCAAGCAGGTTCCGACCTCCGCACTGAGTCTGACACCAGGGCTCAATCCCATGACCATGAGATCATGATCTTGGCTGAAATCAAGAAGTCAGTCGCTTTACCAACTGAGCCACCCAGACACCCCTGTGTTCAAACAATTTAATAGTCACTAAAACAGTACAACATTAAGTGTTCTGCTTCTCCCCACTCAGACCTCTGCATATTTCAGTCAAAACTATAGTTAGTGAGCAACATGACTTCAGACATGACATGCAGAGCAGCAGTATTGTGAGACATGAGAGCATTGAGGTTTTCCTGATCAGTTACTCAGTTATTGGGCAACTCATATCAAGCTGAAAAGGTCTTAAAAGAGGATAAAAGATTGTGAAATAGATACAACAGACTCTCAGAGGTTTCTATTTTCTCCTGATTACTATTTTCCAAGCAGCATGCATCCCACCAATGAACTTGGCATCTATAGGTATAATCCCGCAGCTACAAAGCTGATTTCCTTAAATATCAGACAACAGCTTTGGGTTAACAGCAGCAACACTCCATTAAGGTATCTTAATAAAGAGGCTGGTGTTCCGTTATGATTTACCTCTATGTGAAACTTTGTGATGTAATCAAAGTACACAAAAAGTCCCTGAGAAATATCTTTAATAATCCACAAGGTGGTTTTAAATTCTCAGCCCACAAAACTATGGCAATTGCTCTCATAATCTCCTAGAATGCTATGTCTCTCCCCTGATACATTGATGTTTTAAGGAAATGTCCCTAATTCTTAGTCTAGTTATTTAATGAAGACATGTCTCTTTTATTTATTTTTTAAATTTATTTTTAATTTACATCCAAGTTAGTTAGCATATAGTGCAACAATGATTTCAGGAGTAGATTCCTTAAGCCCCTTACCCCTTTAGCCCATCTCCCCTCTTACAACCCTCCAGCAACCTTCAGTTTGTTCTCTGTATTTAAGCGTCTCTTACATTTTGCAGGTGGCTGGGTGGCTCAGTTGGTTAAGCGTCCAACTTCAGCTCAGGTCATGATCTCGTGGTTTGTGAGTTTGAGCCCCGCGTTGGGCTCTGTGCTGACAGCTCGGAGCCTAGAGCCTGCTTCAGATTCTGTCTCTCTCTCTCTCTCTGCCCCTCCCCTGTTCACTCTCTCTCTCAAAAATAAGTAAACTTAAAAAAAATTTTTTATAAAGAGTCTCTTATGTTTTGTCCCACTCCCTGTTTTTATATTATTTTTGCTTCCCTTCCCTTATGTTCATCCGTTTTGTATCTTAAATTCTGCATTTTAGTGAAGTCATAGGATATTTGTCTTTCTCTGACTGACTTATTTTGCTTAGCATAGTACCCTCTAGTTCCATCCACATTGTTAGAAGTGGCAAGATTTCATTTTTTTGATTGCTGAGTAATACTCCATTGTATGTATATGTATGTGTATATATGTGTGTGTGTGTGTGTGTATGTGTACACACACACACACACACACACACACAATATCTTCCCTATCCATTCATCTGTCAACTGACATTTGGGCTCTTTCCATACTTTTGCTATAGGACATGTCTCTTTTTTAAAGAATGGGAAGATAGTACTACATTTCTGTTCTTGCTATATAACTTAATTTTAATTACCTACCTTAGATTGAATTCCCTAGAAATCAGAGCTCGAAGCAAACACTTATATGCTAACATTTTATATTAAAAGTGCAGTTGGTCCCTGGGAAGGATGAGCAGGGGAGAAAGCAGGGAGGCAGGAAAAAAGGAAGAATACAGGGGCACCTGAGTGGCTCAGTCAGTTAACTGTCTGACTTTGGCTCAGGTCATGATCTCACGGTTCACAAGTTTGAGCCCCACATCGGGATCTGTGGTGACAGCTCAGAGCCTGTAGCCTATTTCAGATTCTGTGTCTCCCTCTCTCTTTGCCCGTCCCCCACTCATGCTCTGTCTCTCTCTCAAAAATAAAAATAAAACATTAAAAAAATTGAAAAAAGGAAGAATACATATAATGAGAAGAGTTATCCAGATGGCCAATGATATCCATCTATTGTCAGAGAAGCCTTACGAACAATGACATCTGAGGACAATCCTCTGTCAGGGACAATAATTATCACCTTCCCGATCCTCTGGTGATCAATTATGGAACCATAATGTTTTAACTCCCCCACACTCTTGGGTTGTAATTCCAGATCTCTTTCGGCAGTTATTAAGGAAGCCAGAGTTTCCATGGAACCTAACTGCTCAAGCTCACAACAATCTCTGGTCAGTCAATGTCAAGCATTGAGCCTCATGAGGGGTTTTGTGAACTCCTGTGGGAATTGCAGCGGCAGCAGTAGAAACCGAGCTTCATAGCTGGAGACCAGTACAACCAGTTGTGCAAGGCCTGTCCAGCCAATGAGCAAGGCCAATACATGGAGCTGAGGTGAAGCATAAACAGAAACCATCGCTGTAGCTTTATCTCCTGCCTTTTCATGACACCGATCTAGAAAAGCCGGTGTTGCCTGAGATCAATCTCACTACTTTATTTTTTTTTAACGTTTATTTATTTTTGAGACAGAGAGAGACAGAGCATGAACGGGGGAGGGTCAGAGACAGGGAGACACAGAATCTGAAACAGGCTCCAGGCTCTGAGCTGTAAGCACAGAGCCCGACGTGGGGCTCGAACTCACGGACTGCGAGATCATGACCTGAGCCGAAGTCAGCTGCTTAACCGATGGAGCCACCCAGGCGCCCCATCAATCTCACTACTTTAGATGACTCGTCTAGCTACTACTTTTTCGTTCTCATGTGTTTACAACAGAAGAAGCAATTGTACGTAATCCCTGAATTGACCAACCAAGAGTAAACAGGTGATTAGCTTCCAGTTTTACCAACAAGTCTAGAACTGCTTCAAAGAAGCAAATACAATTAGTCACTTAAGTTGGAGATCACATGCATGCATGGCATTTCACTATCAGAACACTGGCCTCAAGTTCCCTTTCTGACACTCGTCAGGGATGGTTGTAGACTAAGGACAACTGGGTGGCAGCAATAGCAAAATGAGAGTGGTACAGAGCAGACGACACCAACATGTTGAACCATCTCAAAAGGAGATCATGTCCCCAAATGTTTACGTTATTCATTCATTACATACCATTTTAGTCAAAAGAAGAACTTTTCTCATTTAATGGCAAATATTTGTGGTTAGTAATCATTTGCCTTTAAGAGTAGAAGCAGTACTAGTGTTCGTAACAAATCACATAGCATCCTGGTGATGTCCAGTGAGGAAGGGCAGTGATGTTGAAGCCATCACATCAGGAGTCACTAATGGAAATGAATCTACCTGTTTAGATATTTGCAGTATTCTGAGGTTTTATTCTGAATAGGTACTTGTCTAGCCCACTCACTAAGCAGTAACACAACTTAGCTTCTTTTAGCTTCTGAGCATCAGACCACAGCTACCCAATTCATTTTTGAAAATGCAAATTCAAAGACCTGTTTGTAGAGTATACTTTAGAGCTTAAAAAAGAAAAGAAAACTGATGTGGGTTTTAGCTTTTTCAAATGTATCACAGATGAGTACTATATTATACAAACAATTCTGACTATGGATAATTTTGAGATATATGAGTCTAAAACTTTATGTTCCACATCGCCTTTAAACTCCATCGTTAAAAAATGATGATTAGTTGATATAAATTAGGAAAAAAAAATAGATACTAAATAATTTAGAGTTCAACTTTTTTTCCTCCAGATTTGAATGTTTAAATTTTCCTCACAATAAAAATACAGTATGTTCATTATAGAAATTTTAGAAAAAAAAAAAGCAGAGAACAAATAAATAATTAAATAAATAGCACTCAAAACCTCTAACCCTGGAAATAAGTACTGAATTTTGGAATATATAGTTAAATATATAGGTAGGTAGATAACGTAACTATTTACCCCATATCTCTAATTTTTCTAATTTTTCTTTCTTCTTCAATCATTCCTGATGACTTCTGGAACACTTCTCGACCTGGTCTGTTTTCCTTTTGGTTTAGGGATCAAACAATTACAGCTCACTTGACAAATCCTGCCTGCTGCTTGTTTTCCACATCTCAAAAATTAAGAACAGGTTTTACTTTAAATAGCTTTTAAAAATCAAGCGAAGAGTAATATTTTATGACTCATGAAAGTATATGAAATTCGAACTTGTGTTCACAGATGATGTTTTATTGAAATACAGTCACCTTTATTTGATAACTGTGCTATCACAGTTTTCCTGTTAGGTTACAAGATTCATAAACCTCTCTTGTTTCTGGAACCTCCTTCAGGTAGAATTTGAGGAAGAGAATTGGCAGTTCATATTAGTTCACCCTTTAATTCAGAATTGTACCTATATTTCTAACTTAAAAGACTTGGGTAATTACTGGTACTGAAAAATTCCTTATTTAATTTTTATTACAGAAATTAAAAAATATCTACATAAAGCCTCACAGCCATAATATTCACATTGATGACTATTGCTGGAATATCTTTGCGGTAGAGGTTAAAATAGTATAGCTATGTTACAAGGAATTTATAATATTTTAATTGTACAGATATTAATAGACTTTCACTGATGATTTGAAATGGAATTAATGGACAACCTGGCTTATTTATTAACCAGTTTTGTACATTTTATAAGGAGCAAGGTAAATTTATTTTCTTGTTTCTATATATCACTAGATAATTGTTTCTCAAATTTTGATAAACTTTAACTTAATTTCCCAATTTCAGCCTCTGTGGGTGGTATATTCTTGTTATAAAAACAACAGCAACTATGTGTATGGGCAGTGCAATGAAATATTCAGGGCATGGGTACAGATGGAGACAAATAAATGAAAAGCTGCAATGTATAAATGCTATTTTTCATGGAAAAGTATGTAAACTAGTTATATGTTCACCTTTGGTTTCTTTGGAAATTTAGATAAAGATATTTTCTAAAACATACATATATAAACTTTGCATAATAGTAAACAATTTAGGGTTCATCTGTATATGGCCTTTTAAAAAAAAATCCAGAACTATACCTATCCAGGTACTCAAAAACTACAGGTCACCATAGCAATGCACATGGAAAGTCTGAATCCTGTACAGAAAATTCTATACTTTTTTTTCTTGATTAAATTTTCTTAATAACCCATGTACAATAAAGAGATCAAGCATACTGTAGCAGGAGACTGGGTTAAATGACTCCATGAATATCTAATTTTTCACAATAAAAATAAATTTTGAATCTATTTTACGAACAACAAAAAAGCAGACACACACAAAGAATCCTTAACTGTAGCAATATTATATTACAATAGTAGATATAGCTACCTTCACTGCACAACTCTTGGCAAGTTTAAAGCCACGTATATTATTCCACACAGATGAAGTTCAATCTTAGATCTGCAAAGGAAACTCATAGCCTCAATGACATTCATTGTGATATTTAATAACTCTGAAAACTCTCTGTTATTTCTAATCTGTCTAATGTTGTCTTACTCCATTTTTTCTAATTAGGTCCTTAGAGAAATATAAATATCAACCATTCCCCTATGAAAACTCATTCTTTAACTCGATTTGATAAATAACATCTTGATCTTGGTCTAAATGAACTAGGTCTAAATATAAAAGTTAATCGGCTTTGGGGCTTTGCTCAACTCCTTTTTATTTGTCAATGCCTTTTTAAATTGTGTAAATCAAACATGGACTTCTGCCTGAACCATATGACTTGGGATTTTGTTAAAATGGGATTAAACTTGAATTAAGAACAAATTAATTTAATCTACTAGACAGAAGATTACATACGCAATCGTCCATCATTGTCAATTATAATAACATAAAGCTATGGATGATAACTAGGATTTTTCTATTTTGTATCCATATAAATGAATGGTCTGTGTGTTCTGATACAAAAAAGACACGGGAAATGTCGTATTAACAATTGCACTTTCAAAATAGGTAGGAATATAAATCTAGCTAATGCAATATGTATTACAGCAGAGTAGGAAAGAATCTGTATGATTAAATGTGTCTGTAACCTCAAGGTAAGATTTTAGTCCTTTATCTGATACTAGTAAATTCCTCTCTTTGAAAGGAAAGAATATTGCTATCACTAAATTTTCTAAAAGAGTGGACTAAATGCAATTTCATCATTGATATTATATCTATATAAAATATGACTCTAAGAAGAATACTGCTTTGACTTCTTAGAGTACTATTATTCCTGAACCCTTAAATCTCAAATCTCTGATGGTGTTTTAATGCTACTTAGATTTTTTATACTGTCTTACTAATTAGAAAACAACACCACTAATGATGATTATTAGTTCCTTTGTGGTTGGAAAGAAAGTTTGTGTGAAATTGATTTTGAACATCTTTCCAACCAGGAAATTATATTCTTAGGCTTTTGGTGCTATTAATTTGACCCTTTCTGCAGTGTTCTGGGAAGATGAGAGAGGGAGAAAGTATGTAAGAAAAGAGAATGACATCAATTAACGTAGAGAATAAAAGTAGTTCTTGGGGTGCCTGGGTGGTTCAGTCATTTAAGCATTCGACTCTTGATTTTGACTCAGGTCATGAGCTCACACTTTGTGAGATCTGCACTGTCAGCATGGAGCCAACTTGGGATTTTCTCACTCCCTCTCTCTCTGCTCCTACCTCTTGTGTGCACTCTTTCTCTCTCTCTCAAAATAAATAAATAAACTAAGAAAGAAGTGGTTCTTATATTCTGATAATTACATCCTTTCTTAGATGAGATCAATGTTATTCCAGACCAAAGTTCTCCTGTGTCACTATGCATATGTTATCACAAGTATAAATTTTGAGACTTTATGTGATCTTAATTACTGTAATAGGACTAAAGATTTTGCAGTCATATTTCTGGGATGAGGTCCTAGCTTTTTGAAATGAATGCATTCAAGATAGTAATTTAAGGGGAAAAAAGGGGGGGCATCTGAGTGGCTCAGTCGGTTAAGCATCTGACTTTGGCTGAGGTCAATATCACACATTTCATGGGTTCGAGCCCCGCATTGGGCTCTTTGCTGACAGCTCAGAGCCTGCAGCCTGCTTCTGATTCTGTGTGTGTGTATCTCTCTCTCTGTACCTCCACCGTTCTCACTCTGTCTCTCTCAAAAAAAATAAACATTAAAAACAATAGTGATTTAAGGTAGTGAAGTCACGAGAGTTAGTTTTCTACTTAGTATAATTGGTGAAAGCATACATATCTCATTATGTGTTACAATTAAATAAGGTACTAATTTTATATAATATTAACAAGAATGTATTTCATGAGTTCTTATGTACCAGGCAATACATAAAGTGCCTTATACATATTATTTACAATATCTAATGTGCAATCTACCACTACTGTGTTCATTCTCCTCTTTTCTTTAATGTTTATTTATTTATTTTGAGAGAGAGAGAGAGAGAGAGGCAGAGAGAGAGGGAGAGACAGAATCCCAAGCAGGCTCTGCACTGTCAGCACAGAGCCCAATGCAGGGCTCAATCTCATGAACCTTAATATCATGACCTGAGCTGAAATCAAGAGTCAGACACTTAACTGGCTGAGCCACCCAGGCACCCCTCTCCTCTTCTGTCTTGAGTTTTCATTTAATTTTTAATTAATAAATAGAAATAAGATGACTATAGTCAACTCTTTTAATAAATATGTGCATCAAAAAGCATTGCTATTGAATTAAAAATATATAATCTGAGAGAGTAACAGGGAATATAGAGGGGTTTATGACATGACACCTTATTATAATAAAAATACCTTCAAGAAATATGTATATTTGTATCTAGGAATCTTTGGACATTAAAGAAGATATTCCCTGAATCATAAAATTATTTTTGTATATAAAATTCAATGTTCCCTAAAACACACTTATTTTCTTGTGCTCTGTGTTATATTTCTGAATGTCATCAATCTCATCCTACAAACATTGATACTGCTAGATGTATTTAACTTAGTCTATATCACACCAGTTTTCAAGTTATATTGACTCTGGTTAAAGGGAATAAACTCAGTCTTCTTTACATTCCATCCATACTATCTAAACAAGAAATTCAATAAATGTTGGTCACACAGTGACTATATGAAGGATCAAAGAAAACTTTCAGATGCCCTGAACATTATTCAGAATATTTGAATATTTGTCTCCATCTGTACTTTGATTGAATTATGATTAACCAACCCCTAAGATACGAATCCCCCTGCAGCCCTCTCTATTAATTCTTAGATACCATTATAGCTCAGTGTCAGAAGGTGTTATGTACCTTCACTCTATAGTCACATTATTGTTTCTCTTTCTCCTAAAAATTCATACAGTTTTAAAAATCCTTTCAATTTATTACATCCCTTTCTGTCGTTATTTATGCCATTAACCATCTCTTGGTCATTCCCACTGTGACTTCTAAACACACGCGCGCACACACACACACACACACACACACACACACTTATATTCTTGAATATTCTATAAACCTACTCACCCTCTTCCTTTGTATTCCTAAGATTATTCTTGGTGTTTTGAACACGTAGTATTTTACTTACTTTATGTCCCCACTTACAATCACTTTTCCCCAACCCTTCATCAGCTACCAGCCTCAATGGTCACATATTAAAATCAGAAAATAGACTACCTTCAAAATCATAAATTAAGCGCCCCCCCCCCCATATTCTGTCCACAGCCATCAATCCTGTCTCACATACTCCAGTGTTCCTACTGCAATATTTGGATTCAATTCATCAAGACCTTCAATCCTTTGAATGACCCTTTTCTCCCTATTATTAGCCCTTTCTGACTATGCTTCCTTTCTTCTCAAATCCCATTTCCCTACTCTGTCATTACAGTCATTCTCTTTCAAATACTTTCAGCATGCTTGCTCCTTCAACTTTTGTTGATATAGACAGAAATGCTAACCTTGAATGAATAGCTACATCACATTTCTCTATGTCCTTTTTCACATAACTAGGAATTGTGGGAAACGATCACACAAACAAGGAGGCTGACCCCCATTACGTGTCCACAATCACCAAACTCAAGTAGAACTTCAATATTTCCCAGTAATCCTAGTTAAGGATCCTCAAAAAGCCCACTCTCTCGTTTGGCTCAATTAATTTTTAACTTTTGTTTTGTTTTGTTTTGTTTTGACTTCTCAGAAACTCTGCACTCTCTTTTCACTGTCTTAACTCTGTCAGTATACTACTACAAGTTCTCTTTAAGAGAATTCAAGAGAAGAGAGTAGCTAACTTTTTCTTGTCCAGCATATAAAGTTTCCTACTCAGAAAAGCTCCAAGTCATACTCATGTGCTCTGGGTATTCAACTTCTAATCTCCTCAATAATCTTCCCATGTATGAATAAAAATTACTTTTCCTGAACCATGTGAGGGTAAGTTGAGAGCAGCATGTTCCTTTACCCTAAATACGTAAGCAGATATTTAAAAACAGCATCTCTTACATAATCATGGTACACTTCTCAAATTCGGACTTTTTAAGAGTGCTGAGATACAATTATTTATCACAAGAATCAGCAAACTTTTTTTTTTCAGAGGGCCAGATAGTAAATATTTGAGGTTTGTGGGCCAGATGCTTTCTGATACAACTACTCACCTCTTCTGCAGTAGCACACAAGCAGCCACAGGCAATACCTAAACCAATGAGCGTGGCTGTGTTCTACTACAACTATTTATACAAATAAGTGGCAGGTCCTGAGTTGAACCACATTTTATATTCTGAAATTGTCAAGTAAACAATTTTAATACAATTTTTTTCTTGTTTAGGACCTGTTTTGTAGCTTGCTTGATTTTTCATTTCTTTCAACTTTTGTTTTATGTATTTTGAAGTGTTATTAGACATATGTATATTAAAGATTGCTATATTTTCCTCTTTAATTGACCGTTTTATCATTAAGACATGCCCCTCCTTTTTTCTAGTGATATTATTATGCTAAAACAGACTTTGTCTGATTTTAATATAATTATACTGATCCGCTTTGAGTTATTATTTTATGGCATATCTTTTTCCTCATTTTGTTTTCAAATTACCCATGTTGTTAGATTTATAGTGCTTTTCTTCTAAACGAGTTTCTTTTCATTCTGACAAGCTTTGACTTCCCCTTGGAGTTTATTCCATTTAAATTTAATATTATTATTGACAATTGGATTTGAAATTATCTTCTTATCATTTGATTTCAATTTATCCCCTCTGCAGATTGATCTTGTCAACCTCTGCATCAATTTTTTTACCATTCAAGCCAAAACAATGCTGTTTCATAATTTTGAATATTAACACTTTTTCATTCTAGAATGTGTCTTTTGCGCCAGTTCTCTGTTGAAATTTTTGTGTGTATCTTTTCCACTCTTTTTTCATTGATACAACATTCATGATTATGATTATGTTAATGGCTATTTACTCCACTGCTGAGAGCATGTGTATGTCTTATCCTGCTGTTTTCTCCTTGATTTTTGGTTATTCTTGCCTCTTTTCTTGGCCAGCAATATTTAATTCTATTCTGTGCATTGTGAACAGTACCTCTAGACGATATCTTCCACCATAAAGATTTTCCTTTTTTTTTTTTTTTTTTTTTTTAGGCAGATAGGTGAGAGACTTAACATATCAATCCTTTAGGAGGTTGATTTGGATCAAGACTGGGCTTCAGGCTTATTTAAATATCTATTTTCCCTGGCTTATGTCAGTTCCTTAGTCATAACCTTCTCAGGTTTTTTGTTGAGAGCCTAATAAATCTCTTGTTCTTCCATATACAATATATGGCATTTCATTCTTCCCTTTGGAGGCTTCTGTTGAAAATTTCATGTAAAAAAGGAGACTGTCTTCTCACAACTGCAAAAGGTCCCAAACTTAGGATTTTTGGACTTCACAGTGCTGTGGAATACATACGTATTCAGTAGAAATCACACCTCAAAGTCTGAATTTGCACCTTTTTCTGGGCTAGTAATACATGGTATGATCTTCTCTCATGATGTAGGGAAGCAGCATGAGCCACAGCTTCTACCCAGACACATGGTTGTGAAAGTAAAAGACCTAGATAGACACTTACTAACCATTATTTACCCCAACAACCATTCTGTTTTTCACTTATAGTACAGTAATCAATAAATTACAGGAGATATTCAATACCTTATTATAAAATAAGCTTTGTGTTAGATCATTTTGCCCAACTGAAGGCTAATATAAGTATTCTGAAAATGTTTGAAGTAGGATAGGCTAAGGTATGATGTTCAACAGGTTAGGTGTCTTAAATGCACTTTTGACTTATGATATGTTCAGTTTACAATGGGTTTATCAGGATGAAACCCCGTTTTAAGTTGAGGAAGATCTGTAGATGAAAACATTCACTGTAGAAAACACAATGTTTTGTAGTTTTTGCCAAGATAATTTATTACTACTTTACTTAAAAAGAAGATTATCAGGATTAATTATTAGTAATAGAAACTGTTGATTTATTTAGCATTTAAATTTTTGCTTCGTGGTAATGAAGTCAGTCAATGTATTTTGCTTTTTTTCTAAAGAGTCTGCAAATTGGCTTTCTGTGTTAAAGTTTATATGTAAATCTTTAATTTTCTTTTAAGTTTATTTATCTATTTTTCGAGAGAGGGCTGGAGTGGGGAAGGAGCAGAGAGAGAGGGAGAGAAAGGATCTGAGGCAGGCTCTGAACTGAAAGCAGAGCCCAATGTAGGGCTCGAACTCATGAACCATGAGATCATGACCTGAGCCGAAGGCAGATGCTTAACTGACTGAGCCACCCAGGCATCCCTGTAAGTCTTTAAATTTCTATAATGAATCCTTCACTCCCTTGCATGGTATCCTCCCTGAAGAACAATAAAGTGTCCTGCCAGTTCCTAGAAGTTGCCTTATTTCTACCATATTGCTCTCATCATGTTTCTACCTACTAGTATTTTACTCACCTGGGCAGAACCTTGATCGGTGTTATAATCTTCAGAGTATAGGTCTTTCCCCTCTTTGGCTAGGTTTATTATGAGGTATCTTCTTGTTTTTGGTGCAATTGCAAATGGGATCGATTTTAATTTCTCTTTCGGATGCTTCATTATTAGTGTATAGAAATGCCACAGATTTGTTTCTTTTCTTCCTTCCTTCCTTCTTCTTTCCTTTCTTTCCTTTCTTCTGCAACAGTTTTTAACTTTTTTAAATGTTTGTTTATTTTTGAGAGACTAGATAGAGTGAGAGTGGGAAAGGGGCAGAGAGGGAGACACAGAATCTGAAATAGGCTCCAGACTCTGAGTTGTCAGCACAGAGCCCAATGAGGGGCTTGAACTAATGAACCACGAGATCATGACCTGAGCTGAGGTCGGAGGTTCAACCAACTGAGCCACCCAGGTCCCCCTGCAACAGATTTCTTTATGTTGATTTTGTATCCTGCAACTTTACTGAATTTGTGTATCAGTTGTAGCATTTTTTTTTTTGGTGGATTCTTTCAGGTTTTCTATATATAGTATCACGTCATCTGCAAATAGTGAAACTTTTACTTCTTCCTTGTCAGTTTGGATGCCTTCTATTTCTTTTTGTTGTCTGATTGTTGTGGCTAGGACTTCCAGTACTATGTTAAATAACAGTGGTGAGAGTGAACAATCCTGACTTCTTTCTTACCATAGAGGAAAAATTTCTCAGTTTTTCCCCATTGAGGATCATATTAGTTGTAAGTTTTTCATATATGGACTTCATGATGTTGAAGTCATCTAAACCTATTTTTTATTATCATGAATGGATGTTGTACTGTGTCAAATGCTTTTTCTGTGTCTGTTGAAATGATCATATGGTTCTTACCCTTTCTTTTAGTAATGTGGTATACCATGTTGATTGACTTGCAAATATTGAACCACCCTGGAAACCAGGGAATATACCCCATTTGATTGTGGCCAATGTTTGTTTGTCTGTTTGTTTGTTTGATTGAATTTATTGTTGGATTTGGGTTGCTAGTATTTAATTCAGAATTTTTTCATCCATGTTCATCAGGGATAATGTTCTGCATTTCTATTTTTCAGTGGTGTCTTTTTTAAAAAATTTTTTTTTAATGTTTATTTACTTTTTGAGACAGAGAGAGACAGAGCATGAACGGGGAGGGTCAGAGAGAGAGGGAGACACAGAATCTGAAGCAGGCTCCACTCTACTTTAAATGTCTGGCAAGATTCCCCTTGAAGCCATTTGACCCTGGACTTTTATTTGTTTGGATTACTGACTAAATTTCTTTGCTGGTTTTTCATCTGTTCAAGTTTTATATTTCTTTATGTTTCAGTTTTGGTAGTTTATATGTTTCTAGGAATGCATCCATTTCTTCCAGATTGCCCAATTTGTTGGCATACAGTTTTTCATAATATTCTCTTATAACTGGTTTTATTTCTGTGGTGTTGGTTGTTATTTCTCCTCTCTCATTTGTGACTTTATTTATTTGGGTCCTTTCTCTTTCTTTTTCTTGATGAGTCTAGCTAGAAGTTTACCAGTTTTATTGATTATTTTCAAAGAACCAGTTCTTGGTTTCATTGATCTGTTCTATTGTTTGTTTGTTTTTTGTTTTTTGTTGTTTGTTTTTAGTTCTCTATCACTTATTTCTGCTCTAATCTTTATTATGCCCTTGCTTATGCTGACTTTAGGCTTCATTTGTTGTTCTTTTTCTAGCTCCTTTTCCTAGTATAAGGTTAGGTTATTTCCTAGTATAAGGTTAGCAGATTTTTATTGCTTCTTAAAATAGGCCTATATTGCTATATACTTCTCTCATAGGACCACTTTTGCTGCATTCCAAAGATTGGGTTGTCATGTTTTCATTTTCAATTGTGTTCATATATTTTAAAATTTCTCCTTTGATTTCTGGTTGAGCCTTTTATTGTTTAGTAGCATGCTGTTTAACTCTGTGGTCTTTCCAAATTTTTTTTCTTATGGTTGACTTCTCGTTTCATAGCATTGTGGTCAGAAAAGGTGCACAGTATGATTTCAATCTTTTTGTATTTGTTGAGGCCTGATTTGTGACCTAATATTTGATCTTTTGGGGGAATATCAAGCGTTCACTTGAAAAAATGTGTACTCTGCTGTTTTTGGATTGAATGTTCTGAATATATTTGTGAAGTCCATCTTATCCAGTGTGAAATATTGAGGGAATATGACAGCAGAATTGGAGTACTCTAGGCTCATCTCTTCCTATGGACACAACTAGGTAACTATCAACCCATCCTAAGTACCCCAGAAGTTGACCTAAAAACTGACAGAACAAACTCCACAACTAAAGGGAGAGAATAAGCCACATTGAAGAAGATGTGGTTTAGGAGAGAAACACACTATGGGTGTTATGGAGGGGTGGTCACAGAAAAGGGCAAGAGAGAGAAAGAACACACAGGGGAATACACAAGAAGAACACCTCCCCAAAGCCCTTGGCTTGGAAATCGAGAAGGGCTAAATTTCATGGGTTCTTGCAACCAGCAGGGCTGAAAGCCTGGAGTTTTAAACTGAGTAGACTTGGCTCGGAGAGAGCCTGGAGGTCACTGCACTGATTCTGGAGAGAAGGCAGGCAAACAATATGGGGGAGATGGCATGGAAATAGCAATTTGAAGAAGTCCTGGGGCACACAGGGAGGAGTTTATTCACTCTTCTTGACAGCTTCCCTGAGAGGCAGCTTTCATGGATATGCCTCTTTGGGAACAAAATAGCTGGTTGGAGCCATTTCCTCCCCCATCCCTGAGCATAAACACAGAGCCACCCGCAACAAGCAGCAGAGTGCAGAGTGCACACAGAGTGCAAGTTAGCAGAGTGCTGCCTAACTTGCTTATACCAAGCCTCACCCCCATGTGCTCTGGCAGGACTGCTCTTCTCGGTCAAGCCTGCCTCAGTCCCAGAATGGCAGGCCCTCACCCAGAAGACCAACAGAAAGCCCTGCTCACACCACATCTCCTGCCCAGAGAATTCTGCAGGGCCTCAGTTCTCATAGAAGTAGTACCAGGTCTCATTTCAGCAGCAGACCAGAGCACACCTAGTTAAAACTTGCCACAGTCAGGCCAAGGATCAAATACTGCCCCCAGCAGGCAAGAAGAGCCTCTGGAGACAACCGGCCTGAAGGACAGAGCAACCAAAACACTACAGCAGAGCACACGCATTGCACATCAGAGACACTCCCTGAAGTGCCAGGCTGTGGACACTATATGATCTCTTCTTCATAAGGCTATTACTTCTAGGAAGAGGAAACATAACTGGCTTTTCTAACACAGAGAAGGCAGATACTTGGACAAAATGCCAAGACAGAGGAATTTATCCCAAATGAAAGAACAAGATAAGGCCACAGACAGATCTAAGTGAAACAGATATAAGTAATGTGCCTGATGGAGAATTTAAAGCAACAATCATACTCATTGGTCTTGAGAAAAGCATAGAAGATATCAGGGAGACCCTTACCACAAAGATAAATGAGTTACAAAAGCATCAGTCAGCGATGAAGAGTGCAATAAATGAGATTGAAAACAGGCTTGATGCAATGAACAGCAGGCTGGAAGAAGTAGAAAAATGAAGTAGTGACATAGAAGATAAAATAATGAAGAAAGTGAAATTGAACAGAAGACAGAAAGAATTATGGAATAGGAAAATAGACTTAGGAAACTCAGTGACTCCCTCAAACAAAATAACATTCTAATTATAGGCGTTCCAGAAGAAGAGAGAGAGAGAAAAAGGGGCAGAAAATTTATTTCAAGAAATAATAGCTGAAAACTTCACTAATTGGGGGAGGAGACACACATCCGGATCCAGGAGGCACAGAGAACTCCCATCAAAATCAACAGAAGCAGGCCAACACTGAGACATATTATAATTAAATTTACACAATATACCGGTAGAGGAAAAAAATCTTAAAATCAGCAAATCAAAAGGAGTCCTTAACTAACAAGGGAAGACCTATAAGGCTAGCTGGAGATTTCTCAACAGGAACTTGCCAGGCCAGATCGAAGTGTCATAATATATTTAAAGTGCTGAATAGGAAAAATCTGCAACAAAGGGTAGTATATACAGCAAGGCTATCATTCATAATAGCAGGGGAGAAAAGAGTTTTCAAGACAACAAAACTAAAGGAGTTCATAACCACTACACCAGCCCTTCAAGAAATATTAAAGGGGACTCTTTGAGTGGAAAAGGAAGATTGAAAATGATAAACACAAAAAAAGTATCAGAGAAAATCTCCAGAAGTAATGACAAAGAGTATAAAATGGCAATCAATGCATATCTGTCAATTAGTACTTTGAATGTAAGTGGACTACATGCTCCAATCAAAATCATAGGGGGCCAAAATGGATTAAGAAAGACAAGACCCATCTATGTGCTGCCTACAAGAGACTTGATTTTAGACAGAAAGACACCTGCAGATTGAGAGTGGTGGGATGGAGATCCATCAAATGAATATTAAAAGAAATATGGAAAAACACTACTTACATTGGACAAACTAGGCCTTATTTTTTCATGTTTATTTTTAAGAGAGAGAGAGAGCACAGGGGAGGGGCAGAGAGAGAGTGAGACAGAGGATTCAAAGCGAGCTCTGCACTGACAGCTGACAGCCTGATCCAGGGCTCAAACTCACAAACTGGAATCATGATCTGAGCAGAAGTTGGATGCTTAACTGACTGAACACCCAAGTACCCCTGACAAACTAGACTTTAAAACAAAGACTGTAACAAGAGATGAAGAAGGGTACTATATCATAATAAAGGGGACAATCCAATAAGAAGTTCTAACAACTGTAATTATTTATGCACCCAACATGGAGGTACCCAAATATATCAAACAATAACAAACATAAAGGAACTAATTGATAATAATACTATAATAGTAGGAGACTTTAATACCCCACTTACATCAATGGACAGATCATCTAAATAGAAAATAAATAAGGAAACATAGCTTTTTATATTTTCCTTATTGTATGTTATTTTTAAAATTTGCTTTTAGAATATTATAATTATTCATTCTTTGTATTCTTAGGACATATTTCCAGAAATAAATCAGTTACAGAGCAGTCTTTGAACATTTTTAAAAAGCTATTAAGACATACATAAAACTGCGCTTAGTAAGACTGAAGTCATTTATATTCCCATCAGCATTTTGAGAGTATCTGAATCAGAACGACAAAACTGTCATCAAAATTTTTGTTTGAAAAGTTAACAAATGTATGCCGTTATAGTTTTAACATGTGTTTCTTGATTACTAGTGAGTTTAGTTTTTTCCCTTGTGTGTTATCCATGTTTTTGTGAATTAGTTGTGATTTTTTTGTTCATTTTTTTATTTCTCTAATAGAATAGTTTTGCTCTCTCATAAATGTATAAGTAACTGCTACATATGAAGTATAAAAACTTTTTCAGACAAAAGTCACATAAGCTTTTTAGAAAGTGTATAAGCATTGTTAATTGTTGCAAATTATTTCCCCGTTTGCTAACTGTCTTAATTTTTTAATTATCATTTAAATTTTTTCCAATGTTCATATAGCCCTATAATGTTTAAAAAATAATCAGACTGGGAGATAAGACAAAAAGGTAGGCACCAGGTCCTTTCAACCTCATATTAAAACATGTTACTGGCTTAATCCAGCGTTATTTAATTATCTAGGGGAATGTACCTTGATTTGACTTTACTATTTACCAGTAATTAAGGGCTTAGGCTCTGTGAAGAGACACATTAAATTATAGATCTCTACCCAGTAGAATAAAATAGCCCAAAAGGTTACAGGTTTATTGCTATGTAAGATATTAATGAGTTTGGTCTCTAACTCAGCAAATTTAATTCAATATATCTTCATTAGTGCAGTATTAAAATCCTTGTTTTACAAAATGCTCTTTGAACTAGCATAGACATTTAAATGGTCATAGAACTAATGAGATAGTATATCTTTGACATGTTTATTTTTATGTTTTCATGATAGTCACGCTTTTCAATTTTTTTACATCTGGAAAAGTTCTTGCAGATTCTACCAATATTCCCCATTAGACTCAGTTGTCAGAGTGCATAAGCTACAGAGACTGAGAGGTGTACCTCGCAGGCTGTTTAATAATTCAAACAGATTTTCTCTGGGTTGCTGAGGTGATTCCCAAGCAGCACTAGAGTTTTACTTTTCCTGACCCCTCATTTGTAGTGATTAGAATGTGGTTTTATAGTCTGAGAATTTGGTATTCTTTTTCAAAGGGATAATGGAATTTATTCTCTCTTTGGTGAACAATGATGAAAACTATGGTTTGTTATTTGTTGGTTTGTTTCTGCTATTTGTGAGAAGAAAATTTATATGCCCCTTAGCAGAGCAACTTTCTGAGATAAGCATTATGGATTTCTGTATCTCTGTTTACTTTTGACTGATGAAGGAGGTTGTCCAGTTGAAGCGGCAGGACCGCTCTGTGTCTATATGTGTGAAAATCCTTTACCTTTCATTATGTGAGTGTGAAGTGTTTTCTTCTGGAGGGTATTATTAAATTTTATTATAATCTCAAATTAAAGTAGATCTGTATTAGTTGCTTTATGATTTGGTAAAATGCACATAACATATAATTTACCATTTTAAACACCTTAAGTGTATATTCAAGTCCATTTGGTGTATCAACAATGCTGTTCAACAATCACCACTATATAGTTCCAGAACTTTTTCATCACCTCCCCCCAAAAAATCCTGTACCCTTTAATCAGTCACTCCCCATTTCTTCCTTCCCCAGCCCCTGGTAACCTCTAATCTGCTTTCAGTCTCCAGGATTTGCCTATTTGGGATATGCCATACAAATGCAATCATACAATATGTGACATTTTGTAGTTTCTCTCAATTAGCATAATGTTTTCAAGCTTTATCCATATTTCAGCATGCAGAGCTATGCTATTCCTTTTTTTTTTTTTTTCGCTGTGTAACATCCCATTGTATGGATTTACCGTATTTTATCTATTCCCCCCATTGATGGACACCGGGTTGTTTCCACCTTTGGTAATTGTCAATAGTTCTAGTATTATCATTCATGTACAAGTTTTGCCTGGCTACCTGTTTTCAATTCTTTAGGTATATACCTAGGAACACAATTGCTGGACCATATTGTAATTCTTTCTAACCTTTGAGGAATTGCCACACTGTTTTCCACAGTTATTATCCCATGTCACATTCCTACCAGCAATGTGTAGGTGTTCTAATTTTCTCCATATTTTCACATTTGTCTCTTGGATTATAACCATTCTAGGGCATGTGAAATGGTATCTGTGTGTGTGCGTGTGTGTGTGTGTGTGTGTGTGTGTGTATTTACATTTACCTGATGGCTAATGATGCATCTTTTCATATGCTTATTATTAATTTGTATGCCTTTTTTGGAGAAATGTGTAATCAAATTCTTTACTCATTTTTTTAATTCTGTTGTTGAATTTCTGTTGTTAAACTGTAGTGATTCTTTATATATTGTGGATACTAAAGCCTATTGATATATGATTTGGAAATATTTTGTCCCATTGTGTGACTTTTTTAAGTTTATTTATTTTGAGAAAGAGAGCATGAGGAGGCAAGAAAGGGGCAGAGACAGAGGGAAAGAGAGAATCCTAAGCAGTCTCCACACGGTCAGCTCAGAGTCCAATGCAGGGCTCAAAGTCACCAACTGTGAGATCATGATCTGAGCCAAAATCTACAGTTGGACTCTTAACTGAATGAGTCATCCAGGTACCATAATTTTTTTTATTTCTTTCTTTTTTTTTTTTTTTTTACTTTCCTGGTAGTGTCCTTTGATGCACGATCTTTTGAAATTCTGATCAATTTATCTATATTTTGTTATTCTTGCTTATGCTTTTGGTGTTGTATCTTCAAACCACTGCCAAAATCTGAGGTCATTAATTAAGATTTACCTGTATGTTTTCTTTAAACAATTTTATTGATTTAGTTCTTATGTTTAGGTTCTGATTCTTTATGAGATAATTTTTGTATATGGCATTGGTAAGGGTCCAACTTCATCTGTTTGCATTTGGATATTTAGTTATTCTAACATCTTTTTGTTGAAAAGGCTATTCTTTTCCCATTGAATTGTCTTGGCACTCATGTAAAAACAACCACAGATTCATGGGTTTATTTATGGACTTTCAATTCTGTCCCACTAATCTATATGTCTATTTTTATGTCAGTGCCATACTAATGGTTATGTAACTTTATAGTATGTTTTGAAATCATAAATGTGAGTTGTCCAACTTTGCTTCTCTTTTTCAAGAGTTTTCACTCTTCCAATCATTAGTTGCTTTACTAATAAACTGGATTTAAATATCTCTTAAATTGTAGGATATGCACAAAATAAAGGAAGAAAAAATAATTTTTATCCTGGTTTTAGGAAGGCAGTTTTCTATATTCAACATGCCATTAACATATATTTTAACTTTGCACTCTGTCTCTTTCTGTGGAGTCATGTGATGACTCTTACTGTGAAAATTTTTCCAAATCTCTCTCTCTATAAGATTCAGAGAAAACTTGCCTACATGAGAATTATTTATCACAGGTACTTTCATAAGAAAAAAACATGAGTCAGTCCTCACCTTGTTGGGCTTTCCCAATATACCAAGAATAGGGACTTTACTGTGTAATCTGGGCCCTCATTTTCTGTGTATAAACCCTAACAGCTTGAATAACACAGGCAGAAAAAAAGCTTTTCCAATACTCCATCCATTATCTTAAGGGAGAAAGTATCGTTCTTCTGGGCAATTCAGTAGGTACAAGAGGGTTTTTAAGATTCAGGGCTCAAGACTTAATGACACATAGATTTCTAAATTCCATCTTTTATTTTAGGAAACATCATTGACTAATACATTAATTTTATACAACTTCATCAAGTATAAAAAATAAATATGAGAGATTATGTATTTTTCTTTAATGTTCCTACTCAGTAAATGGAGAAACAAACAATTATATATATTCAAGTGCCATAGAGATTTGTAGAAACTTCCATGGGACAGACATGAGCCAAGTGTAGAGGAAAAGCAGCTAAGGAAGGTCTGCTGAAGGATATGTCTCCGAAACTGATTATTAATATAACAAATAATGATGAGTCGGGTGCAATTTAAGAAAGAATTAAGAGGGGGACACCTGGGTGGCTTATTCGGTAAAGCGTCCCACTCTTGATTTCAGCTCAGGTCATGGTCGTGGGATCAAGCCCAACACTGGGCTCTGCGCTAGAAGTGGAGCCTACTTAAGACGGTCTCTCCCCCTCCCTCTGCCCTTTCCTCACTCACTCTCTCTCTCAAAAAAGAAAAAAAGAAAGAAAGAAAGTACTAAGGGAAGAAGAAACAGCAGCAGCAACATATACAAATGTACAGATTCAATAAAATCAGCATATCCTGAAGACGAGAAACAGGATAGTGAGTAAGAACACATGATGTTGTTAACAAAAGAGAAGACTGCTTTTTGTGTGTTAGCTCCTAAATTATTATATTTTCATATCATTTCTACAGCAATGTGGCATGGGAGTTTAGAGCATGTCACTGAAGACCACTAGACCTTTCTTTACCTGGGTCAAATTCTTACTTTATCACTTACTTGCTATGTGACTTTAGACAGATTACTTAACAGTTTGGGGCCTCAATTTGCAAATTATATAAAATAACTTAAAAGCATATGTAATGTTATGTTATACACAGTATTACTCAATAAATATTAGGACTCATTATTAGGATATTACTATTGGTATTGCTAGTTCAGTATTAGCTGGAATAATTATTAGGCTAGTACTTTTGCTAGCCCAGTGTTAATACACAAAGCACGCATTTAGTGGAGTGTATTAATGTGTAATACAACTTTAAGAGTCTTTTCGTGATTCTTTAGGTTTTAGAACACAAAAGAATGGTCACCTTCATACCCCTGGAGAAAAGTAAACATAATGATTTACCAAAGACATATTGACCTATTGAACTTTCAGAAGTCATCTAAAATGTACAGACAAAAATATCCTTTTAAGCTTAGAGTCTAAAGTAGAACCTTTTTCATTTTAAGAAAATGAAAATCAAAAGAATATGGAACAAACCATAATTTAGCTACACATATCTAATGCAAATGAAAGAAAATCCCTGCAGACAATGAATGTGATATATGTAAAACGAATGCATTCAAATTTTAACCCAGATTCTACACTTGCCACACGTAAGTGCCAAAACTTTTTTCTTACTTCTTGTCTTTCGTCTATATAGAAAAATGAAATGGGATTCTATAAAACAGAGATATTTCAGTTTTAACAAAGACAAACCTTTGAAAATCACGAAATGCCTAGGGTGGAAACTAAACAGCTCATGTCTACCTATGGACCACCAGTGATGTCACATTAACATTTCACATTACAGAGAAACTTCCTCAGTAATTTTCACTTGTCACCCCAAAAGAAATATATCAGTTTTGATAGAAGTATGCCAATGACGTCTAAGTAGTGTAAAGAATGGCCCAATCTTAAAAATACAAAATAATGTGTTTCAATAATTCTCCCATCTATATAAAATCTTCAAACTGGTTAATGCAAATTGACAAAGGTCCATGAGCTAGGGAAGTTCATTAACTTCTGCAAGTATGCTGAAATTATAGGGAATTTATTGATCTGAGAAGTAGAAATTTTTCTAAGAGAATTATAATTAAGCATTTTCCCACTTTCTATGTATCTCCACCCCTTGAGAGGATTTTAAATAGATATCGAACACTTAATTAAGCCAGATCATTAATTAAAATGTTGCACTGCCTCATTACCAGCTCACACTGATAGCAGAACACCAAAACAAACAAATCCTAGTTAGGCCCCACATCAATTTTGTAATAGCCCTTGGATTTAGATTACAAGGTCCACACCTCTCAAGACTCTGGTATTTCAGCTTACAGCTTACGGTACGACACCATAATCATTTTTTCAAGTTTAAGAACAGCAAAACACTCCTTACAATATTGCTGCCCCGATAGCTTCCCCCACCACTCTTGCTCTTGTGGCTGCTGAGGTCCCAGCCAAGTCTGAAGCAAAGGAGAGTCAGAGCGGTCTGATGAGGATATGGGGCTTGGTCTTTTTGAGTAATCACCCAAAAGCAACTAACCAAGCTAACTTTTTTGTAAAACAAGGAAACAAGCTTACTTCTAAAAAAAAAAAAAAAAAAGTTCTAAGAAGAAAGGACTCTGTTAAAAGAACGTTAGTATATTTGGTCACTGAAATATTTACTTCTCCAGCACTGCTGCAGAGGCAAATTGGGACAAAAAAGAAAAGAGTAACGTAGGAAAAAATGAGAGATCCTTTGTGGCAACTGTGAACTCTAACTGCAGAGTGGAATGAGACGAGGGGTGTTGGACCCCACAGACACAGAATCTGCCAAAAATGGCAACAGTTTCACCACATAAATCTTTTTTTTTAATTTTTTGAAGTTTATTTTTGCAAGAGAGACAGAGCACCAGTGGGGGAGGGGCAGAGAGAGGGAGACACAGATTCCAAAACAGGCTCCAGGCTCTGAGCTGTCAGCACAGAGCCCCATGCTGGGCTCGAACCAAGAAACCGTGAGATCGTGACCTGAGCCAAAGTCAGACACTTAACGACTGAGCCACCCAGGTGCCCCTTACCACATGAATCTTAAAGGACATCAGAACCACATGGATCCAAAAGAGAATGTTCAGCAGCGGAAGTATAGTGAAAAAGCAGCCAGGGCTGAACCAGGGAAGGGAACAGTCAGCAAGTCTCTGCCCCACTGTTGATGAGTGAATCAACTTAGATATTCAAGGAAATCATCGTTCTCTTCACCACGGATGACAGAGCAAAAGGCATCTGTGGGCAAACCCCTCCCTTTAAGGTGGAATATGTATAACACTCCTCTGGCACTGTGACTGTCTGAGAAGAAAGTCAGGGCAAAACAAATGGTCAACTGATAAAAATGCCAGTCATGCAGGATGTGAAACTCCGCCATAGTTTGTAAGTATCATAAAGATTTACAAGTCAAACATAATCTTAATAATAGCCAGACCTCCAAGAATCTATAGACTCAATTTCCTGGAGCCTTAATGTCACTTTCACCGTCATAGGTCAGAAAACCCTATATAATCAGTCACTCCTCCCAATCACAGGGCAGCTCTGTGCGCCCACGGTTCTTGTCCCTGTGCTGTAATAAAGACACCTTTTTGCACTCGTCTCAAGAAATCCTTCTTGACCACTGTGCTCGATAACCCTGCATTATCATCATCATCCATTTAATGAACATTTACTATACGCTCAAACATCATGTGTAGTTTATCTGGTTTTACACCTTCAATTACCTTGTGGATATCTATGTATACCACCCCCCAACCCCCAAGGTACATATTATTTCAACTGGAAGAGTCTATGTGCATCTTTCTTTAGGGCTGTTCTCCTGCATGGAGCTGACTCATGCTTTCTGACAGAAGAAAGGACAGGATTGTGGAAATTTGTATTACAATTTCTACCTGAAGAAGGATTCAAATGTCACAAAGACAACTTTTAAAATGTCTAATAACTCCTCTTCTGGAGTTAACTATAAAATGTTGCCTGTTTACACTAAAATTCACCCTTGTCTTATTTTTAATTTGATACCTTCTAGAACACACTACAACGAATTCATTAGAAACCTTTTACCAAAAGAATAGAATTTAGACTTTCTAAAGAGGTTTAATATGGAATCCAGAGAGAAAGAGATTATTTCTTAGTGTTTCAATTTTAGCTCCTTCAAAATGAGGACAATTCTATTTGAAACAACTGTCTTTTATTGGATGCCACTCTCCATCCACTGTAATATGACTGACTGTTAGAAAAATAAAAATACTTTGAGGTGAATAACTTAAAAGTCTTGGGAAAAGTTTTAATATTTATTTAATTACCATGTTATACTCTGCACATAGTTTTTAAGTTATCACTTTTTTGTTGTTGTTCATCTTTCTCCTTTAGAAAACAGAGTTTTAAACTCAAAGCATGAACTGAGTATATTCAGATGAAAATGATCATTATGTAGCTGTTTGAACATTTTCAAATTCCTCTTCTCAAAGGCTGCCTTTCATTCAGAGCTCATTGATGTTTCCCCCAATTGTTTAGAGATATATGTCAACTTCTTTCTAAGTACTAATTAAAAGAAGTCACTGATTTACAAAGGTGATTTTTTAGACACAGGTACACACACACACACACACACACACACACACACACACATACACACACACAGCATCAAGGAAGTACAGAAAGTGAATTTATGGCTTTAAAATGTCTTCTTTCTCTAAGATTACAACTTAAAGGAATATACATCACTGTAATTGGACCAAAATGTGAGTGAAGACAGAATCTATTACACTATCTTAATAACTGTTTTTTTTTAAACTTTTTAAGTTAAATCCAGCTCTTAAAACTTAGAAAGTGTTTTATATAACTTCACCCAAAATGAAAACAAAATAATGTATCTTCTGACATGAAATGTAAACACTTCTGTAAACATACTGAGTCAGGTATTTTGAATTTTTTCTTGTATTGATTGAATATAGGAACTTACAGATCCAGATTACCCTTATAATAGGTAGTTAGCTTTTCTATTTATCAAACCAGGTATATTTTACCCGCCTGGTACTTTTTCAGAGAGGCTTCTGCTATGCACATTGAAAAGAAATTATATTTTGTTTATTTATTTCATACTTTAACTGCCCTACTTCTTTAACCACTGTCCCATAGGGGCATCTTTCTCTTCTGACAAAAACCTCATTCTCAAATTTCTGATCTATATCAGGTGTTTCTGTCTCTCTCCAACGTCATTCAATCGCCATTTACTTAAAAGAGCTTGACCTCTCCCCACACGCTGGCTTCTTCATCTGTCCCTCCCACTTTAGGTTTCACTGAGCTTCTGTTTGCCGAAGGCCTGCTGAATATTTCTATCAAAATGTCTCTCTGGGAACTGAAGCTTCACCTATCCCAAACTAATGCTATTTATAAAAAATGTTTATTGATTTTACAGAGAAAGAGAGAGTGTATGTGTGTGACTATGAGTGGGGGAAGGGCAGAGAGCGAGAGGGAGAGACAGAATCCTAGGCAGGCTCCATGCTGTCAGCACAGAGCCAACATGTCACAGGGCTCTATCGTGAATTGTGAGATCGTAATGTGAGCCCAAATCAAGAGTCAGATGCTTAACCAACCGAGCCACCCAGGGACCCCATGAATGCTATTTTTTGTAACAAATATTTTCCCTTACTATTTCCCCCTGCATCAAATTCATTCTGTATATAACTACTGAAATCCTATTCTTAAATAAAATCCTAAGTCACCTATGTGCTTGAAAAGCATTTAGTGGCTCTCTATTTTTTAGTCAATAAAATCTAAATTCTTGGGGCGCCTGGGTGGCGCAGTCGGTTAAGCGTCCGACTTCAGCCAGGTCACCATCTCGCGGTCCGTGAGTTCGAGCCCCGCGTCAGGCTCTGGGCTGATGGCTCGGAGCCTGGAGCCTGTTTCCGATTCTGTGTCTCCCTCTCTCTCTGCCCCTCCCCCGTTCATTCTCTGTCTCTCTCTGTCCCAAAAATAAATAAAAAAAAACGTTGAAAAAAAAATTAAAAAAAAAAAATCTAAATTCTTGATTCAAGTTCAGGGAGACATTTAACATGACCCCAAACCTTCTTTCTTGTTTCAGCCATGTTTTCACTTTTTTCTCTGCCAGCTCAAGCTATCCCTCTGTCTAGTACACCCCTTTGTCTATCATCTTACAATACCCTCAAGGCCATTAACCAATGGAGAAATTCAATGGACACTTTTGTCTGAGATACTTTTGGAAATAAAACACCTTAAATACAAAGTAAACCAAATCTATTTAAAATTTCCAAATATATTTTGAAACCAGTTTCTACAAGGAATAATTGACTGAAATGTATTTTCAAATTATCCGAAAAGCAAAATCGTAATAAGAAACGTTATATAAGGAAAACTAACCCTAGCTAAAAAATGAGACAAATAGCATAAATACAGAAGACAGAGCTACTTTAAAAATAAAAATTTTCACTTATCTTATAAAAAATAAATATCAAGATTAGAAGTTCTAAATGTAAAGGACATGGATTTATTTAAAAGCCAGTATTGCGTGTGCACGGATGCACATGCGCGCACACACACACACACACACACACACACACACACACACGGTGGATGTTCATAAGCCACAAGTCCTCTTATTTAAATACTTCTACAGAAAATCAAACATTGCTTCAATGAGCAATGAGTCAGTGGATTCGTAGAAGTGTCAAATTAAAATTATATACTCCAAATGTATATTTTTGTTACAACTGAATGACTCGAAAAAACTTCCAATGAAGCATAACACATCAACAATGACAGACTGAAACATCAGAGTCTTCTGGATTGTCAGTGGAAATAATTGATAACCAATTACATTAAGCAGCAAAATATCAATCAATATAATATTTTGCATTCGAAAATAAAGTATGCTTTATGTTCATTATTAACTCAATCCTTTTTTGGAATTACAATAATGTCAGACTTTTAGTTTTTATTATTAGAATAATAAATGGAGGTGCATTATATCTACAGAGGTTAGAGGGAAATTGTCCCCTTAGTTGGCCAAACACACTCCAAATATCATTTATTCTCTTCCCAATTTATTTCTCTGAAACACTATAAAGAAAGTGATAATTCATATCATCTGCTATAGTTTTTTTTTTATTCTGCTATACATTTAACATGGCTTTACGTATGTGGGAAAGGAATAATAAAAATATAAAGTCATCTAAAAATGATGTCACAGTATCAAATAAAAATATGAGGGCATTTTTATATCAGAAAAAAAACTAAAAAGCACATATAATTATATGGCTTTACACCCCATCGCTATTGTAAAGCATTCCCCTTTTTGGGGGGATTTATTGTACTGCCTGAAAAAGTGGCCAAAATGAAAATTGTAAGCTCTATTTATGTGAAAACTGTCATTAGAATTTTGAAAGTAATTTCAATGAATCTGTATATTGCTTTGGGTAATATGGACATTTTAATAATATTAATTCTTCCAATCTATGAGTATGAAATATCTTTCCATTTATCTGTGTCTTCTTCAATTCCTTTCATCAATGCCTTATAGTTTTCAGTGTACCAGTCTGTGACCTCCTTGGTTAAATTTACCCCTAGGTATTTTATTGTTTTTGATGTAATTGCAAAGGAAAGTTTCTTAATTTCTCTGATACTTCACTTTGTTATATTAAAATGCAACAGCTTTTGTATATTGATTTTGTACCTTACAACTTTACTGAATTCATTTATTAGTTCTAGCAGTTTTTTGGTGAAGTCTTTAGGATTTTCTTTATAGAAAAAACATGTCATCTGCAGTTAGTAACAGTTTTACTTCCTACCAATATGAATATCTTATTTCTTTTCCCTTCCTAGCTGCTCTGCTTGGGACTTCTAATACTATGGTGAATAAAAGTGGTAAGAATGGGTATCCTTGTCTTGTTACCAATCTTCAGGGAAAAACTTTCAGTTTTTTGCTGTTGAGTATGTTAGTTGTGGGCTTGTCATATACAATCTTTATTATGTTGAAGTATGTCCCATTTAAATCCACTTTAACAAGAGTTTTTATTATAAATGGATGTTAAATTTTGTCAAATGCTTTTTCTCTGCATCTACTGAGATGATCGTGTTTTTTATCTTTTATTTTGTTAATGTGTGTATCACACGGACTTGTGGATATTGAACCATCTTGGCATTCCTGAAATAAATCCCACTTGATCGTGTATGATCCTTTTAATGTATTGCCAAATTTGGTTTGTTGATATTGAGGATTTTGCTATCTCAAATCTATGTTCATCAGTGATACTGGCCGGTATTTGGGTATGTGTGTGTATGTGTATTTGTATGTGTGTGTGTATTGCCCTTGTCTAGTTTTAATATTAGGGTAATATTGGCCCATTGAAATGACTTTGTAAATGTTCTTTTTATTCAATTTTTTGAAGAGTTTGAGGAAGACAGTTAGTAAACCTTGTCCTATACTTTTGTTTGTTGCGATTTTTTTAATTAGTGATTTAACGTTATTAGAAATTACTCTATTCAGATTTTCTATTTCTTCATGACTCAGTCTTAGAAGATTATTTTAGGAATTTATCCAATTCTTCCAGGTTGTGCAATTTGCTGGTACATAATTGTTTATAGTTGTACCTCACAATCTATTGTATTTTTTATTATCAGTTGTAACTTTTCTTTAATTTCTAATTTTATTTAATTGAACACCTTCTCTTTTTTTTCTAAGTGTGTCTAGCTACAGGTATGTTAATTTCAATAATATTTTCAAAGAACCAACTCTCCACTTCATTGATCTATTCTTTTGTCTTTTGGGTCTCTATTGCATTTATTTTTACCTGATCGTTATCATTTCCTTCCTTCTACTAATAATTTCACTTATATCTGGAATCTAAAATATAAAGCAAGTGAATAAATCAAACAAAACTCCTATTTACAGGGAACAGATTTGTGGTTATAAGAGGAGAGGAGGTTTGAGGGGCTGGGCAAAATGGGTGAAGGAGATCAAAAAGGACAAACTTCCAGTTATAAAATAAATAAATCCTGGGGATTTATATCATGGGGACTCTAGTCAATAATACTGTATTGAAAATTTGAAAGTGCTAACAGAGTAAATCTTAAAAGTCCTTATCACAGAACAAAAATTGTAACTTTGTATGATGGGTAGATGATAAATATACATAAAGTGGTAATCATTTCACAATGTATACAAATGTCAGATCATTATGTCATATACCTGAAACTAACTAATGTTGTATCTCAATTATACTTCAATAAGAAAAGGAAATTGTAGCCATTCAATTGTAAGTCTGGAAATAGCAAACCTATTTTCACATTAATTATAGATATAATTTGGTTGTACTATGGCAGTAAGACATGGCTTGATAAAGAAAATAAAAGAGAACCAAGTTTATAGTTTTGTAGTCTTAGTAAAATTATCAATTAATAACAGTTAGGAAAGATAGACTATGGTAATTGCATCAAAATCTATAATATTCATTTAAATCAAGTATTGAGACAAATAGCACATCCAAAGCATTATAATAATGTATCCTAGCTTAGTGTGCTTTATTATGTAAAGATTCTAGGTCAAATAGATTGACATATATCTTATATTTGCTAGTGTCTATTTTAATATACTATAAAGCCAAGCTATAAATCTTCATGTCAACAACTAATCTACTAATATTACTATCCTAAGCACAACATAATCACATAAATTCAAAGAGATGTGTAATTATTAGCATGATGCCTTTAAACTCATAGTAATGTCACATAAATTACATTTGTTGATATGATCATGATATGCAATAATTCTAATATTTATATTGCTTATTTTAAAATTTCAGAAAAGATTCAATGTCCCAAAACCAAGATTTCTAAAACAATTTGATAAGCAGGTATTCCGTGTCTTCAAAGACCATTCAAAGCTCTGCCATAAACATAGAATAGCAAAAATCTAGGAATCTCACCTGACTTTAAGTGAAAATATTCATTCTATTAAGTGTAATTTAAAATTTTACTTTTAAAACAAACGTATAAGTACCTTTCATAGAAAATTATATTGATAAACTACAAAATGAAACAAAAAGTGCTATAAAATTATTAAGACCAGAAATAATGATAGCCTCTATAGTATCTTACAGAGTGGCCATAAATTCCTCCCATTGGTATGCCATTTGTAAACTGACTTTACTGTTTTACCATCAGGAAATAGAGTCAATTTCATCATTGCATTTGGGCTCAATCTTGTGGCTTGTACTGGCTATTGAGGCATGGACAAACTGACCATAAGCAGAGGCTTGAGATGCATTTGCACATGGGGATTTGCCTTCTTTTGCTGCTGGGAACCATTGTATTATCATGTGTTCAAGCTGCGAGTAACCTACAGGATGAGAGACCATATGTAATGTCATCTCAGCCATCATAGCCAACTGAGACATGCCTATGAGGACATTCTAGATTTTTTAGTCCCAGGACAGTTAGTACAAACTAGAAAAACCACCGGGCTATGCACAGATTTGAGAGGAATAATGAATGCTTACAGTTTTAAGGTATTAAGTTTTGGGCAAAACTATTTTTTGGTTTTTGTCTTTGTTTTTGTTTAGCAAAAGCTATCTGAATCAGTCTTCACATATTGCTTTTACGCAACTATTTTTCATAACTATCAAAACAACAAAAACATCTAGAAAACAACATGATTAAAGCAAAACAATGTTAAATGTGACAATATAATAGTATGACATAAAATTCTTTTTTTTTTAGTTTATTTATTTTGAGAGACAGAGAGAGCAGAGGAGGGGCAGAGAGAGAGAGGGAGAGAGAGAGAGAATCCCAGGCAGGCTCCATGCTGTCAGAGTGAGCCCGATGTGGGGCTTGAACTCACGAACCATGAGATCATGACCTGAGCCGAAACCAAGAGTCAGGTGCTTAACCGACTGAGCCACCCAGGTGCCCCATAAAATTCTTAATTAGCCAAAAATAATAGTTTATAGTCTTCCTTATTAAAACCATATACCTGTCCATTAATTTAAAGATTTTTGAAATGACATAAAAGGTTAGATGTCTGATTCACTATTCAGCTAATTAAACATTGTTCCAAATAAAATGTAGACCACTTGGAAAGTTTAGAATTACTTTCTCTGCAAAAGCCTTTGGCTATATTGGATTCTTTCCCACGTTCTCTCTGATAAACTCTGTTATCTGTCATAATCAAGAATATTTTGACTTCCTTTCCCTGATTTAGATTTTCATGATCAAAAGAAGAAGCCAGTATGATGAAACTGTAGTAAACTGAGTGACATGCAACATGAAATGCTGATCGTAAATCATAGATAGATGAAGAGGGCACAAAGGTCGTGGTGTTACATCAGCACTGATCTTAAAAAGATAAAAAAGCAAGACATGCAGACATTTGATTAAATTATGTTAAATTCTTCCTTTCTTACTTCATGATAAAATTAAATATAATAAAAAAATTAAGAATCTAATTCACTTCCCAAATACTTCCTAGCAAGAGATGCAACGGCAGACAATTACTAATTACATCTAAGGTTATTAAAGGGAACTACTTGCACTACTTTACTTTTCAAGAAATAAGAAAAAGATAGAGTAAATGAACTTAACCTACATATTTCATCAGAAAAAATACTGCTACAATAACTTTTACTCAACTAATAACTAGTGCATAGGTAGGCATGACACTGAATATAGGGCATACAAGAGCTGTGACATTTAATTAACTATTCCTCTTATTGTCTCCTTCCTTATTTTCCAGTCATTTAAATTTCTAAATTAGTACTTTTGTGACCTGGTTAAAGACTAGAACCATGTAATTCAGCCTTAGAGTGGTGTCAGGGTCAAAGAAACAGTTCACAGCACAAAGTAAATTTTAACAGTTCAAAACCTTAATTTGCATATCTCAAAATCTATGAAAAGAATCTGAATATATAATTATTTTTTTGCCCGATCCATGTTTATAGAATCTGACAAATGCCTCTAGTACTTTCCAGTTTTTTTTCTCCCTCTCTCCACTCTTTTTCTCCTTCCTGAATTATGTAGGTTGACCTAGCCTTTTTTTTTTTTTTTTTTTTTTTTTTTTTAGCAAAAAAACCTCTTTCCTCTAGGTTTTTAACTAAACACAAAACAGAGGAAATTACAATATTCTCTGGGGTCCTGAAAATTAGGGCCTTGAAATGAGTTCAAAATTTGGACCAGATATATATGCTTGTTTAATAACTTAAAAACACAGAAGTGTCTAAATTAAATAATGTATAATCTATTCCCATGTTTCATTTAGTTATCTAATGTAAATTTTATTAACAAATTAGTGACCATTTTTCCATCATGTTTTCCTTTTTTTATCAAAAATACATAAACATATATTTACATAGAATTTTTTCATTGTACTTGAAAGGGAAGGCAAGAGAAATGCTTGTTATTATATAAACAGATTAAATAAAATGCTTGTTATTATATAAACAGATTAAAGCAAAACAATGTTAAATGTGACCATACAATAATATGACATACACTTTTTATTATATAAAAGCATTTTACCATATTGCATATCAAAATGTAAGACTCCAACTCCGTAAAACTTTTGTGAGATCATTAAAAATTAAAAAAATAGTGTGTGACTACATCTGTTCATTTTATTTATTTTTAATATTTTAATATTTATTTATTATTTTTGACAGAGAGAGGCAGAGTGCGAGTGGGGGAGGGGCAGAGAGAGAGGGAGACGCAGAATTTGAAGCAGCCTCTAGGCTCTGAGCTGTCAGCACAGAGCCTAATGAGGGGCTTGAACCCAGAAACCATGAGATCATGACCTGAGCCAAAGTCAGACACTTAAATGACTGAGCTACCTGGGTGCTCCTATATCTGTTTGTTTTAAAGGATTAATCCAGGAAATGACAGAAATCCAAATTTGTGCAAATGTTATGACAGAAGAACTCTCCTATGATATAGGGGGAAAATAAACCAAAATAGTCACCAAATGTTGAATTGGAGCCAGAGGACCTAAGTCCACTGGAAATCTACAGAAATCTTTTTTTTTTAATTTTTTTTTATTTTTTCAATATATGAAGTTTATTGTCAAATTGGTTTCCATACAACACCCTACAGAAATCTTATAGACATAAGTGGACATAGGACATAGAACAAGGGTTGAAGCCATATATATGTGTATATGTATATATATATATATATATATATATATATATACATATACACATATATATACCTTAAAGAGTCAACCAAAAAACTGTTGGAATCAATCAACAAATTTGTGAAGTTTCAGGATATAAATTTAAATTTCTAAAAGCAGGATGATCAAGGGCAATATATGGATTTGTTGTAGTAAAAAAGTTACATTTAGCATTAATAAAATTAATAAAACCACAATTACATCGAACATAATTTGTTCTTTCTTTTATTAATCTCTGGAAATTTCTAGATCTTGGTACGTGTTGATAAATTTGTGATAAATATTACTTATTTTGTCACACAGGTGCTATTTAAAGCAGGTTCTGGTTTATAGGAGGTTGTTTTTACTTCAAAAGATTTCAATTGCTATGGAGACGGAACATTAACAAATAGAGATTATACTCTAAATTTTTCAATTATTTTATTAATGCAAATCAAAGGAAAATCAGAGAAGTGAGGAAGAAATATCTGAAAAAGCAAAATCGTGACTATAATAAATTATGAGTCTTTACAGTGATGAAGCATACAGTGAAGCATACTATGATAAAATATGGACAGAAAGGTAGTTATATATGGTATTTATAATTGGATTTTATTTTGATAGCTTTCCTCAGTATACAATGAGAACAGTGTAGGATGACACTAAAAATATTGGTCAAAACCAGTGTTTTTCAAGGTATAATGTTTGGAAAAACCACTGTTTTTCAAGGAGTAACAGAAGTCCAACAGATTCCTATCAGGCTGAGCCAGATCTCCATATCCATTTGCTTTATATTGCTTTTGTTTTGTGCAAGATTTCATTTGAAGAAACAATCTTCTATCTAAAATCATTTCTAAACCATCAATTGAGTAAATACACATACTGTAATTTGTAATAATTAAGAGTAATGGATTTTAGTATTAAAGTACAGAACACTTCTGGGGTGCATGGGTGGCTCAGCCAGTTGAAAGTCTTCTGACTTTTGATTTCAGCTCAAGTCATGGTCTCACGGTTTGTGAGACTGAGCCATGTGTGGGGCTCTGTACTGACAGCACGGAGCCTGCTTGGGATTCTCTCTCTCTTTCTCTCTCTCTCTCTCTCAAAAATAAATAAATAAACACTAAAAAAAGATGCTGAATATATATAAATATATTTAAAAATATATCTGTGGTTCAGTATAATGCCTTTTAATAAAATTTCTAACATTCTATGTCTTAGAATTATTAAACGAATGCCCAACGCGTTAAAATACAGCAATCCAAAATAATGGGTAAGAATGAAGATCTTTTTCAGTTAATAAAATCTGTTTATTATTTTTAAGAAATGAATTTTATTAATTTGAAATATAGTATACTAAGGAAAAGGAAGATAACATACACGGTTTAGAGTATCAGTGCCTTAAGGATAAATTTCAAATTTCTTTGCCTTCCAACCCTGAATGTGTAAAGCCTAAGCTGCATTCCAAATCAATGTTTCTCTGCTCCTTGATGTCTTTATCCTCCAAATATTTTTTGCTTACTCATCTCCCTAAAATATCTTTTAAAAATATATCCATTCAAACATTAAGCTAATATTTAAAACAGTTTTGGTATGTACAATTTAATATTTACAGGGGACAAACTATCTGACACTACCTATTGTATATATATTTTAAATGTATTTTGTGGAATGCTCCAATTTTATAGAACTGTACACTGAACTCATCTAAATGATAGAACACATCTGCCATATAACCTAAATCATCAGTAAAACTAGTTTTACTTTCTATCAGAAAAATGTTTGATGTGTCATTTCAAATATATCAATATTGTCTCATCATAACTAACCTATTTTTGATTAACTCTAAAGAGAGAGAGGTTTTTTGCCATGAGTTAATGTAATGCATACACTGCCCTTTCAACAGTTCTTACATAGCCACCGACACTTTCCAGTCTCTATATCTTTTACATTTATTTATCGGCTCTATCTATCTATCTATCAGCTATCAACTTTAAACTTGTACTTCATGTGCAATGTATCCTCAAACTCCTTCATTGTTGTTTAACCAGTCACTTATCCCCTACTTTAAATTTCTTACGTAATCAACGTTTTTAAAAATGTAAAAAAAAAAAAAAAAAAGATTGATGACAGTCTTTACCTTTTGCAAAATAAGAAAAAAAGTGGTAGATGGTAGAGAAGTGAGAAAAAGAGAAGTAGCAACTACAGCATCATTCTCAGGCAGATGAAATTTACAAAAGAGTGTACTGGAAACTTGAGAGTCTGGAAACAGATATCCATGTCTTGGTACCTCCTGCAAAGTCTTGGAACACCCTTAGTCTATGCCTGCCTGGGTTTGAGACCGTTGACTCTCTTATCAAACCGAGCTGTCCTATTTACTGTATTTTAAACAATGGTTTTTAAAAATTATTTTCTTGCTCATAAAAATTATGCAATTTGAAATTCAATTCCCAATCATTCTTTAAATCCCAGATGAAATTCTTTCATATGGAGGCATATGAGCTCGATCTATGGATACTTATCTAGTGTGCAAGACCCAAATTCAAGTGAAAAGAAAATAGTGTCCCTAAGATTTTTCCAAAACTCAGTTCCCAGGCCTGACTTCTAAGGACAAAGCACTGAAGAAAAAAGAAATACTCTGTAAACTAAGAAAAACAATATAATCAAGCAACAACCCATTCATAAGAAACATAAGGCAGATCATTTTGTCGCTCAAGTACAGACAGGATCATAATAAACCCATAAAGCTCTGAAAATTCAAAACTAGATCTTCTGTTCTCTTTAATTCTTTTTAGTGAATGCAAGCAAGACCTACTTTGTCTCTTTATAAGTTAATATGACTACTATTTCTTATGCTATCTATGGCAATTCTAGGATCTAATTCACCATATGTGTTTGTATTGGTTAAAAACTTGTGGAACAAATACAGAATATCAGGAGTAATATGGTTACCTATTCCATTTATCTAATGTGACAGAGCAACATCCTTTTGAGTGGTTTTAACGTATATTTTTGGAATACACAAACCATTCGTTCTCTCAATAAAATATTCACTGAGATGTGTGTATTTTTTGTATGCACATATACTAATAAAAAGTTTAAAATTTCCCTGGACATTTAATCTACCAGGCGCAGCTGGAGGAAGTGGTCAAAACACATGGTTGTTGCTTTCATGGTATTCACACCTTGTATATATTGTCCTTTGAAATTCAAATAAAGTGTTACATATTCCCCACTGCCGAATCCATTACATCTGAGACACTTGAGAGAAAAGAAAAAATACCTTGCCAAAAATTCATTGACCATACTATTTGAGTAGCTAATAGCCAGGACAGTGGTTTTCAAGTCACACACATGACATGGCCATTGAATCAATGTAGTGGGTTGCAACAAATATACATATTACATATTAATAATTTACATCACTATTTAATAATTATAATATATAACTCTATTAATTTTATTTAATTAATTAATTAAAATTATAATTAATATTAATGTATTAATTCAGTTGAAGTGAAAAGAGAATGGCCTTGCTAGAATATATTAATTAGGAAAAAAATCAGAGTGTATCTCATGCTACAATGTAAAATATCTTTCTTCCTGTGGCTCATATTCAAAGAAGTTTGTAAAACACTGAGCTAATGCATGCGTTGCTAATATATTCTCTGTAGTCTGCTCCCAGAACTTTGGACATTTTCAGAGAATCTCTCACTTCATCATGATTGCAATGATCCTGCATACCAACAGTGCACCCACACACTCAGGTAGATACACAAGTTTGGGGTAATGAAGTAATCTACTAGCTGGAGAATAATTTCCTTTAGCTCCATTATATGCAATGATACGGATGTGTGATTAAAATTCCATTCACGAGAGAGTGGCATTCGCTATAACAAGGGTCTGTTTTCTATCTCATGCAAGAAAAATTCTTAAAAGGCCTAAGTACCTGTTTAAAAACAAAATGCATAGCAAGGATTTTAGAAAAAAAAATCCTTTGTAGAAAGTATGGAATGTTTCAGAGAACAGTAATAATAATAATAATAGAATTCTGAAGAAATCTCCTTCACCTTCTTTCTGTCAAGACTTTGCTTGTTCCACTCCCTGATGTAGAGATTCCACAGCAGTTAAGGGCATGGGTTATAAGTATATGGCAGACCCGGATTTGATCTGTGCCCCCAACTTTTTGTGATACTCAGGTAAGTTATATAACTTCTTTGAGCTGCATGCTTTTTCTCATCTGTAAAATGAATGTAATAATGTCTCCTTCATTTGAACTGCTGTTAGAATCAGATAAGAATGCATACCAGGCCCTTCACATAGCAGTTAGCTTATGGAAGGGACTTAATAATTGGTAGCAGGAGCTATTCAAGATGAATAGCTTAATTATTTGTTCTCCTTCAGACAGGTAATTCCTAACACTGACTCATATTGTTATATCAGACTACTGTGAGGCATTAAAAGATGTGTAATACTTATTAGCACCTTAATTTTACTCTATGTTTAATATAACCCTGCTCCAGGTTCTCTGCAACAGATTGTAAAAAAGATAAAAATTTGATACAGTAATAACAGCAACCTTAGCTAACAGGTGTTTCTCTTTTGTTCTAGGTTTGCTATTTCATTATCTCACATATTTTCTTGGAAAGTAGTAAAGGTAGGGCTGTGTGTGTGTACGCGTGTGTGTGTGTGTGTTGGTGAAGAGAAACTACAGGTAACTTGTTTACATATTTGTTTGAAAAGGCAGCTGATTAAATATGAAGCGATGGGAGAATCTTTATTTCTCTGTAAGGCTTCTGCGGTGTTTTAGAGACCATACGAGTGAGAGGACAATCACCATCTTTAGAAAAAAAAAAAAAAAACAACAAAAACCACACAGTAAGTAGAACTCTTCTGGGTTTTCCCTATAGTTTTGTTTTGTTTTGTTGTTTTGCTTTTTAGTCCAAGGAATATTACCCCTGGACAGCTAATTTCACCTACATTTATATATTCAGCACTTTCACACTGTCTCCTGGTTTAATGAAGATTTCCTATCATGGTATTATTATTTTTTTTCTCATCCCTAAGCAAGGTCCACTCTCCACTATGCTCAAAGCATCCCCATACTTTCTTCTATGCGTCCAAACTAGCACTCCACACACATAAATAGAAACATGGGTTTCCTGGAGAATATGTTAAAAGGATTAATTTGGAGAGTCTGATGAATTGTTAAAAGCAGTGAATCAAGATAGGAAGATTGGGATTCTAGTCAGAGTATTAAGACTTAAGTTGCAAAATTTAAGGCAGCTGGATTGCCATTTGCAAATAAAGACAGTAGCCCCTCGTGGATAGCAGTATGAATTAAGTAAGGTAATATGAGCAAAAACACTTTGTAAAGTGCAAATTTAATGTTCAGGATTGTTTATTAAAAAAATTGCTATCTCATGAACAAAAAAAGATTATCCCAGGAATAAAATACTTTGATATTTGGATACCTTTTCATGAAATTCAATCAATACATTAAATTTAAAAATAAAACTCCTATTAATAGATATATTCAAATGTGCTAAAAACTATTTCTGACTAGAGTATAATCAAACTAATAATGGAAGGATAAATTTTCAATCTTCATGTTACTTGGCCTATCAGAAACAATTCTCTATCAACCTGGAAACACTTTCTTCTTTCTGCTTCTAGGATACCACACTCTTTTGGTTTTCCTCCCACCTCAATCTAGTTTCCTTCTTAATTCGTGTTTGATTCTTACACTTCTTCCAAACTATTCAAATTTGGATACTCAAGGATTCATTCAATAAACTTCCTCATGTTTTCTATTTTACACCCACTTACTTGATATTCTTGTCTAATCTCATGTATTGAGATCAGATAAATATATAGATAGACAGACAGACAGACAATGTCTCTAATTTATATCTCTAGCCTGCACCTCTAACATGAAATCTAGACTCATGGATCTACCTGTTTAACCTGAAATCCATGTCCTTCTAATAGGCAAATTAACAGTTTCAAAAATGTGCTCACAATCTTCCCTGATTCCCTACTTTCCCCCAATTGGTTAATAGCAACTACTCAGAACAAAAAAAAAAAAAAAAAAAAACTAATATCATATTAGATCATCTCTTATTCTCACATCCTATTTATAGTGTTCCAGCAAATCCTTAAACTCTACTTTCAAAATACAGTCTTTGATGATAATACATATCACATAGTAAGGACTGAATGAGCTACAAAGTGCAAAGCATTTAATATAATGTTTGAATTTCATCAAAAATAACAATATTCCTTGGGTTGGATACTACTATTAGTTTAATAATAAAAATATTAGGGTCTACTATGAACTTTATATTACCTATGATAAAAATAAGGCACAGAGAAGTCAAATAAGGTAATTTAGTCACAACTGCTAATCAACAGAGCCAGAATTTGAAACCAGGAATTTGATTCTAGAACGGTAGTATAAGCTGAATGTTAGCTGTTATTATTAAAAATCATTGTCTAAATGACCAGAAGAATGATTTTAAATATAATAGAAATAATAAGATTTCAAGAAAATGGCCAGAATATATCCATACCAAAAGAACAGCTTTTTTACATACACACAGATGCCAATGAGAAAAGCAACTGGAGAAGGCACTCCTGTGTGCAATAAGAACCATAATATGATTGACAACAAATCTGTAATGCTAATATAAAAAGGAATATTAAGAAATGTTCCTAAGCACTACAAGGTACGTTTTTGAAAAAAAAAAATCAAAAGAGAAGCCATGTTCCTAGATAGGATAACTCAAAACTATAAAGATGTCAATTTCCCACAAATTAAATTAACCATAATTAAGTTCTCAACAGGAATTTTTATGAAACTTGACAGCTGATTATTAAGTTCATTTGGAACAGAAAATGCACAATAGGCAAAAACTTTTGAAAAAGAGCAATAAAAAAGAACTGCTCTCACAGTTATAAAAAAAATGTTTCTTAAAGTTTGATTTTAGTCAAGTATGTCAATAGAACAGAACTGACAGACCAGAAATAAATCTATGTTTAAGAATGTAGTGTATAAGAAAAGTCATATTTTCAGATCAGCGATGGAAAATAGACTACATTCTAGTATTAGGGGCTATGGCCATGGTTAGGGGGAGAGAAAGAAGGGTAGGAAGGAGGGAGGGAAGGAAAGATCTTACCTAATACTATACATCAAAATACAAAAGTTTTCAAAAACTTCTCTCCTTCACTAGTTAAGAAGTTAAACTACAGTTATTTTTTTTAATCATTTTTTTTTCTTGGAAAAGCCAACAATTTATTGATGTAAGCATATGCCATAAACTTGAAAAAGTGGAAGCCAGGAGAATAAAAAGATTATTTCATAGCAGCTTGTAACAGCTATCCCTCTCCAACTTTCGTCTATATCCCCAGAAGAAAACAAGGAGTGTTAATATATTTCAGAGAAGTCTAACCTAAATAAACCGGTGTGGATAGAAGAAAAGAGGGTGGCAATGTAGATTGTACTAAAAAAGTCTACCAAGAATTTATATACCACTGGAAGAATTCTGCAGAGGCAGAAAGGACCACTAAGACCCATGGAATTAAAATAGTCCACATATGGTTGGCCTGTGATTTAGTAGAACCTCAGGCAGGGAAAGGAGTCCCCAACTATCTTCCCTTTCCCACCGACTATCTCACTGGGGAAACAAAGTAACTAGACTGTGATTCCTTGTTTCAAATTGTGACTCGTTGGAGATCACTCAAACTAGGTCAGGCAAGTGCTTTAAGTTTTAGAATTATAAATTTTTAATTTTAGTAAAACCATAGCTCAAAGACAATAAAAATAACCTAATATGATTTACAAGGAGACTATGCATCTATGGAAAAGTCTGAGAATCAGAACAACCTCCTCCCTTATACATAAAAGAAAAGAATTAGAGAGAGCAAGGGCAAAATTCATATGGAGGAAAATCAACCAATGACATGGAAGAAAAACTGTAGATGATGACAAGTTACTTGCATGCAGAGGAAAAATAAAGAGTTTAAAAGTAATTCGAGAAACGATGATAGCTGTGGACGACAAAGATGATCCAACATAAGAACGGTTGCTTTCTCTGCAGTGAAGACCTGAACAAATAAAAATGAAAGATACTGAGTGATATGATAGACAACATTTCCCTCAAATAAAATGGCAAAAATGTATTGGCAGAATGTATTCAGGCAGAACATTCATGTCATCAGCAGGAGAAACATCCATACTAGGCTGCTTTCAGACTTTTTCTGGCAATACTCAGTGGTGGAATTTAACAGAGCAATTAGTTAACAGGAGAAGAAGGGATGAACCATTAATAATATTCCCAGAAGAGATAAAGACAATAGTCAGGCACCTTCAGCATGAAATATTTCAAAGATTAACAAACAAAACTCATTAGCAATGAAATATAAGTAAGGAGGGAATGATTAGAATAATGAACTCAGTCATGAAGACGCCGTAACAAAAGGAGTTGGTGGTTAATACTGCAGCCATCTATCTGTAGAATTAAGACCAATGTGCCAACACAATTAAAGTTGCAGAACAGAATGTAAATATTATGAACTGTGACAAAGTTAAAATAATATAATTATCAAAAAAAAAATGAAAATGAAGAGGGGTAAGGACAAATTGGAGAGGAGCTAATCACCTCAGATTGCACGGCAGGGAGTTAATGAACACTGTCTGAGATTAAAACATGGAGCTAATGCATCCAGCTTCTTAATGATATTCATAGTCTTTTATTCTTAACCATAAAGACAATTTTTTTAAAGATACTCTTGTGAAGAAATATTTAAGCTTAGCAATTCTTTCCCATTTATTTCATATTTTTCTTCTATTAAATCATGTATATATTAATTATAAATAGCATGTTCATGCCTCTATACTTACCCTTTTATTGGTGCAGATGTGTATTTATATAATTTGGTAATGCTTATCATATGTTAATAGTTTTTTTTTTTTCTGAGTGTAAAGATTTCGGAATGATATGTGTTTTTAACTTGAAGATGTTATAGTAAAATAATAAACACTCAAACACTTACATGTAAAATGATAATGATAAAAATGATAATAATAAAATGGTTACAGAAGTCTGAAGATTTCTATTTGTATGAATTTGTTTGTAGAGAGGAGGTTTACCAAGGTACCTGAAAGATACAGGGTCAGGAGATCACCATGTTGTGTAAACAGGAAAGAGATTTTCTGTATTTGCCTGGCCCCATTGCTTTCTGTCTGAACTCTATAAAGAATAATTGAACACACAAGACCAAAAACTGCACCAAGAACTGAGCATCAAGGTTTTGAAGCCAAGTGAAAAGACTGTACATGAAGGGGAGAGCATAGCCTACTCCCAGCCCGTCTAAAACAGAGGTCCCAAGGGCTCAAATTTTAACTTTGCTTTGCTGTAGAATTACTGGAATTGGAATTATCTGGTAGCAGTTTCCCCAGCACAATTATCAGTCCATCATGAAGGATGCTGGGATAGGGGTCAATGGTAAGGTACCGCTTAATTAAGGATCCTTGAACAGGAAAAAAAAATTTAACAAGATAACTGTTCAGTGACTATTAGATGAGGCACGGTAACACAAAAAGTTCTAGAGAATTGAATGATGCAAAATTTGGGGGCAATCATTCCTGAAGTGCAAGTAATTTAATCACCTTAGTTCTCTGGACTTATAAAACCTTGGGAAATATGCTCTACTTACATTTTTTTGAAAGAACCTGGTGATTATTTGCCCTAATTTCCTGATAGTTAAAAGATTCTGACCTAATGTTAAATCACGTGCATTGAAGTTTGACTCAAAATCTTACTATCATCGTTATCATTTATGGTAAGGTAACCTCAAAACCCATATCCTTTGTACTTTGCCTATCTGAAAAACTACATATGTAACTTCACAAATGTTAGGTAAGTACTTACTCCCTGAAAATAATGATGCTAATTCTGAAATATGCAGTGAATTCTAAGATATCTCAAACACAGAATGTAATGTGTTTTTCTGTGTACTGATAATGATGAACCACTCAAAAAAGGCTGATTTTTTAAAAGCATGAAGAAGAGAGTAAACTGTGATTTATAACAGTAAACTTCAAATATCTATCTATACTGGTGGGAGAAGGAGACAAATTAACTTGGAGTAGAAACAGCCTATGGTTTACTATTTTAGGAGACTAGACGTGTGTGTCTGTGGGCAACTGGGTTTTTTTGACTGATAGAAATCTGTGTAATAGTATGGGATTACCTACATGCCTAGGAAGTTACTTTAAATAAGAAAATTCTTTATTTCAGAGTGGCATACTAGTCAAATATAAAGAAAGGGACCCACTGCCATTAATGCAGGAAAACACACACACAAACAGGTGCAAATCAAAATTGCAGGGAAAAAATTCATACAAATTAAAATTGATACATATAATAGAGTATAGTGTATAGTATTTTTCTCATATCAATTGAATCCTTATAAGTACTTTTTGAATTTAATAGATTTCCTTAACTTAGACCTACAGGGACTTTGATATATTATCAGAAAAACATTCAAATACACAAAAGTGTGTGCAAATCCTGAAATGTATAATAGGGTTTATAAAGATCTCATTCTTACTAGTATTACTGGAATTTGTGCATTCTTTCTTAACCGAAGAAGTATTTTGATACATTGCTATGAAACTCACTGTATTAATGAGAAAACTCAGGCTCAGAGAAACTGGCTGGCTTTTTAAAACAGTAAGTGGCCTTTATGGCAGAGAACAAAGCACTGCCTATATTCATGGGCAAGAGAATCCTAACGTGGGAACTGCTGATGAAAGATATATATTTTCTCTTCATTTTAAATATTTATTTTTATGGTGCACGTGTAGAGAAATGTTCAAAGAGGAAATGAGTCTCTATTTTTTCTGCCAACACCAGGCCTCCTGTCTGTTGACGGCCCAAGCTCCTACCTGTGTGTGCTGTGCTGGCTTTTGCCTTCACTGGAAGATGGAGAAGAGGGGGGACAGGAGGACAAACAACATGTCTGGGATGTGAAAGGGGGCACAGAGGTTTCAATCAGCACAGTAAGATTTGGAAAGGCTTATGAACTTGAGGTTGCAAAATTCCCCAGGGATAAAGGTCAGGAAGCCTGATTGCCACCACCTCCCATTTCGAAGCTATCACATCAGTGGACCCTTTCTTATTTGGTCCACTGAGGGAGTAAACACAGATCCAGTTTCCCAGGAGAATCTTGGTGCACAGGTGTTGTTATACTCTCAAAAATGTTTCAACTGGGAAGATAAATACTATGACCTGCCTGTTAGCAAAGGGCTTACCGATCCTTCTGTTAAGTTGGATTCCCGGGCAGCCACTCTGAATTGATCTAAATGGCTTCAAGGATCAATCTTTGCTGTCCCTGGACTTATCAATGGGATCATTTTCAAAGAAGTTCCTGCCTATGATTATTCTCACTTTTCTGTGTTCAGTAATTTCTTGGTTTCCATGGATAAGTTTTCATTTCTTCAAATACTAAGTTGTTGAATAGTACCAAACACAAGAAAAAAAACAGTAAATAACTGTGAGTGGCGGTGACTTCCAGTAGGAGGGAAGGTGCTAACTTAGGTATGCCCACTATTTTTTTCAGCGTTCATAAAAAAAAAAAAAAAAAATAAGAAAACAAAGACACAACTTGTATCTTTTAAATTTAAGCAGTTTTTATAGTAAGGTCAGGTGTTCATACATGTGTCTATGGTATTATTCACCTGCCCCAAATCCAGCAGGTAAGGTGATCTCAGTGATAAATTTCTAGTACTGAGAATAGCAGTCAATACGGTGCATGTGTGAAGCTCTCAAGGTTTGTATATAATAACAAAATAAACTTAAAGTTAATATAATTCACCTAATTGGAAGTTTTATGAAAAATAATCCTCTGTTCTGTTTTCACTATGAGATTTAAAGGAAAAAAAACAACTTTGAAGGAAATGAGTAAATTATGGCTTACTATGCAACCCCTTTGCTATTATATTACATTGGTAATATTTAAAGATGATTCTAGTCTAAAATAGACTTTCATATTTATGAAGTAAGGTTAATAATCTTTCCACATTTTATATAATAACAAGCTTTCCGTTTTTTCCTGTCTTACTGGATTTTCACACTTACACACATATGCCTAATAGTTTCTAGTTATATTTTTTGGTATCCAATAATACTTTCTGAAAAGTAACACACAAAAGCCAAAATGTATAACGGCTAAACTATAATCTTGATTTTTAGCATGCTGGTAAGTGATAAAATACTCATAAGGCACACATACACACACCCACACATTTGAAAGGATAAATATTCGTGCTTGTTTTAAATACTGTTCATCCAGAAATAACTTTAATTTCTATAGTAAGACTTTTCCTCATCTTTTCTTTTTAGAAAATGCACGTTCATTTGAGCTGAAAAGATCTATAATATATTGAAATAAAGTCATTTATTCAAGTCAATGTTTCCTGCAAAAATTACCCATGATGTATCAAGTGCCCCTTTTGAAATTACCATGATGTTGTATTTTTAACTTCTAGTGAAAATAGAGGCAAATTTATAGACTAACAAAAGCAACACTGCAGTTTAATTCAGAAATGGTTCTCTAATTTGTCTGTTTCAAACTAACCTTCTCCACTGGTTTTTCAATTGTTTCCTTGTTTTCATTTCTTCAAAAAAATCTTTAACTTCAGGACACTAAATACATACTGAAGAGATAAGGGGATTCTGGCCTCCTATTTCAAGCTAAAACATAACCTCTAAATTATCTTTTACATTAAGCCAAAGCCAATGTCACATACCTTTCGGGAATGAATTTCTTTCACATACAATGGAAGTAGAAACTCAGATATACCTTCAAGTCGGATTCCCTTCTTGGTGACTCTCAGATTTCCCATACCATCCTACAAGCAACGAAATATAGTTCACTTTTAGGTTCATTAGAGAATGAATAACTGGCCATAATTTTCTTAGGGCTAAATTGAGAAAACAGTAAGCTCAAATCAGTGATGATTTAAGGAAAATGAGAGACTGAATCTACTTAATGAATGATTGCAGCAGTCTGCATGCATATAGAGGGCTCTGTGTAAAATGAAAAGACCTCGTATCTTTTCATAGCTCTATCAGAGACTAGGATTTATCTATGAATAAACCCTTTACTTTCTTCATGCATTAGCCAGTTTAACTCTTTTTGGGGGTATAAAGATACTTGCCACCTGATTATTGGAAACAAATTTTGTTTGCAGAGAGTTCTAATAATATTTTTACATTACAGTTATATACATATTTCTACAATATTCAAATAGTCACATTTGTGGAATGATTTCAACAAGTACTTAATAATTGGCTAGTATAAGTAAGCATGATATTTCTGTATTCAAATTAAGTTTATATCCTCTCCTTTAGAAAACAACACTCTATAAGGAGGATAAAACAAGTATATAAATAACACCTATGAGAAAGAATAACATGAATTTAAAAAGTAAGAACACAGTACCATGAGAATTAAGGAAAGATTTCAAATTTGATAAGAGAATAGACAATTTCTCATGGAAGAGATGAACTATGAGAAGGACCTTAAGAATATGGAGTTCCGACAGGTGATGTCCGTAGAGGGAGAAACAGAATGAACATCCTGTAATATTAAGAAACAGCATGACATCCAATCTGGCTCATGTATGTACTTTATAATACTGTAAGAGAATACTGTAAGAGAAAACAACTGGAGTTATGTTTTGAAGCCAGAGAAAGGAAAGCCATGAATGCGAAGGTAAGAAGTCTGTACTTAGGTCAAACTCCGGAAGAAAAAACATAAAAGTTCTTGAACAGCTCAAGGGCTTGGAATTATCAGAGTTAAGCTTTAAGATTAATCTGGTAGAGGCACTATGTGGGGCTAACTGGCAGAGAATCAGTAATAGGGGACAACTCGGTAATAAGTATAAGGAATATGGTGGAAGAAAAGCCTATGAGACTGGGTGACTAATTTTATCTGAAAATACTGAAAACAGGGACATTTGTGACTAATCCCAGGTTTCATGACTATGACTAAATAAGGAAATGTGGTGATTTTTAAAAGTGGGATAACAAATTTTGTAGGCTCAATGACAAACATCATTGTAGCTTTGGACTTTCTAACTTTGAGGTATCATCGAAAATTCAGATATTTATCCATCAACTAGCACATCTGTAAAAAGTGGGTTGCAGAGTGACAATCGCTTAAGGCATGTCTGAATCTACTATGATGGATGAGCAAGTGTTCTCTGGGGAAGGTATCTATAAAACCAAGGAGAAACTCTTAGATAATGACTAGGTCTATGGGTGGGAAAGGACTATTTCATACATGAAATAAGGGTATGATCAGTATAAGAAGAAAGCCAAGAAATTCTCATGGCCCCAGTCTCTGCCACCTGCCCCTACGTCCCACCACCAAAGAAAGCCAATGATGTAGTATAGCAAGGAACAGAATTTTGAGTAAGAATTAAAGCCCTTTTTTAAAGTCTCACAAGGAAAATGACTACTGAGAAAGAGAGAGAGATTTTGAGGTGGTCGAGTCTAAATCCTCTAATGGAAGGACAGAGTCGTCAATTCTGGTTGAAATAAACTTGGGATGGGATGAAGGACTTCATTTATTGAGACTCAAACCTAAAACTGACCCTGGAAATGTCTAATAGGGAATTGACTAATTTTTTTTTTTTTAAAGAGAATTTCAAGTTTCACTGAACACTTATTCAGATGAGAAAGTTGATCTACTTTTGTTGGGATGGCACAACCCAGGTTCTCCGAGACAGTGCTGGTTTATCCCACTTTTATAGTGTCCTCTTTCACTTTCAAAAGTGAAAAGTGTTTCTGATTTAGACATCAACTACATGGTCACCTGTTTACTGGCTCTAATTAGTATCATTTTGCAACATCACAGCTATCGACGAACAGAAACTGGCAAAATTAACAGGGAAAGAGACTCAAAAAGGAGGATTTGCTAACAGGAATGGCAAAAGTCCTAGGTATGGGGTTTGCCAAAGTACCACAAAATGATGCCCCTCCAATGCCTGACCATCATTTTTCTCATTGGGTGGAGACAAGTAAAGTCAGTACAGCAATGTTGGACAGTAAAAAGAGCACAGGGTCAAGGAATGACAGCTGATGACCCATTAATGATTAAATTCAGCAGGAGTTAAGAAATATGAGAAATGTTAAGACAGGTTTATCATCAGAAAATGGAACCTTGAATTTTGAGATCTTGAAGTTGACAAAAATTTCAGACAGCATGAAACCTAAAGAACATCTGAGCGGGGGTAGCAGAAGCAGAGTGGAGATCGAACTTTCTGTAATTCAGAAAGAACATTCAAAATGACACGCGTGGCTTTAAAATATTATTTTGTCCCTGAGTGATTTTCTTGACTAAATCTCACACAGTGACTGTCCACATATATTCTCAAATGTGTGCCGGAAGGAAGTGTTCTAAATGTTCCCCATGAAGTTGCTATGGAAACATCTAGTGCAACTTTTAGTCAAACTCAGAACAATAGAAATAAATTCTATCATAAACATAACTCACAATTCACACTAATCTTAAAAAAATGTTTTCATAAGATAACCATCTTAAATAAAGTAACTGGACATCCAGTTAACCAGGATATTATGGGTGCCATATGCATCTTTAATTGTGGAAAGCTTTGAATCTTCAGCTCAATGTTTTCTTCTTATATTTTCTATATGATACGTAACTTGAGGCATATAAATATATCTCACTTAAATTAGATGAAATAGATACCCCCGTATAAATGTAGGATTCTTATGGTAGAACTGTGTTTTGAATCTAACCTCACTCAAGCATGTCCATTTGTCCCTCCTTTTATTTCTCCTGTTTTGTATTTAAAAAAATGAATATTCAAGTTCTTCCATATTATCTACATGTAGTTATAAAATCTATAAGAATTCATAACATATATACAGTATGTAATCACCCTGGTCCTCACAGGCATGTGCCAAGTCCATTAATAATTTATAAGATGGGGAATCCTGGGAAGATGGCGGCGTAGGAGGACTCTGGGCTCACGGCGCGTCCTGCTGACAACTTAGATTCCACCTACATCTGCCTAAATAACCCAGAAAACCGCCAGAAGACTAGCAGAACAGAGTCTCTGGAGCCAAGTGTAGACGAGAGGCCCACGGAAGAGGGTACGAAGGGCGGCGAGGCGGTGCGCGCTCCACGGACTGGCGGGAGGGAGCCGGGACAGAGGGGTGGCCCGGTGGCCAAGCAGATCCCCCGAGTCTGGCTGGCAAAAGCGGAGGGGCCGGACTGAGTGTGTTCGTACAGCAAGCAGGACTTGACATCTGGAAGGTTGTAAGCTAACAGCTCTGCTCTGAGAACGGGAGGGCTGGAGGACAACGGGAGGGAGAGTTGTTGAGCCCCTGACGACAGAGCGCAGCTTGGTGGGGAACAAAGACGCTCGCCAGCGCCATCTCCCTCGCCTGCGCCATCTCCCTCGCCCATCCCCCAGCCAAAATCCCAAAGGGAACCGGTTCCTGCCAGGGAACTTGCTTGCAGCGCACAAACACCCAACGCTGTGCTTCTGTGGATCCACCTCTCCTGCAGGTCTGACTCCCTCCCATGCCACAGGGCCCCTCCCGAAGCGGATCTCCAAAGGAAAAGTGAGCTAAGCCTGCCCCTCCTGCCCATGTGCACCTTGCCGATCCACACCAGCTAATACGCCAGATCCCCAGCACCACAAGCCTGGCAGTGTGCAAGTAGCCCAGACGGGCCACGCCACCCCACAGTGAATCCTGCCCCTAGGAGAGGGGAAGAGAAAGCACACACCAGTCTGACTGTGGCCCGAGCGGTGGGCTGGGGGCAGACATCAGGTCTGACTGCGGCCCCGCCCACCAACGCAAGTTATTCAAAACAGCACAGGGGTAGTGCCCCGCAATCCTGCACCACTCCAGGGACTATCCAAAATGACAAAACAGAAGAATTCCCCACAAAAGAATCTCCAGGAAATAACAACAGCTAATGAACTGATCAAAAATGACTTAAACAATATAACAGAAAGTGAATTTAGAATAATAGTCATAAAATTAATTGCTGGGTTTGAAAACAGTATAAAGGACAGCAGAGAATCTATTGCTACAGAGAACAAGGGACTAAGGAACAGACAGGAGGAGCTAAAAAATGCTATCAATGAGCTGCAAAATAAAATGGAGACAACTACGGCACGGATTGAAGAAGGAGAGGAGAGAATAGGTGAAATAGAAGATAAAATTATGGAAAAAGAAGAAGCTGAGAAAAAGAGAGATAAAAAAATCCAGGAGTATGAGCGGAAAATTAGAGAAGTGATGCACTAAAGAGAAATAATATACGCATAATTGGTATTCCAGAGGAGGAAGAGAGAGGGAAAGGTGCTGAAGGTGTACTTGAAGAAATCATAGCAGAGAACTTCCCTGAACTGGGGAAGGAAAAAGGCATTGAAATCCAAGAGGCACAGAGAACTCCCTTCAGACGTAACTTGAATCGATCTTCTGCAAGACATTCATAGTGAAACTGGCAAAATACAAGGACAAAGAGAAAATTCTGAAAGCAGCTAGAGATAAATGTGCTCTAACATATAAAGGGAGTCTTATAAGACTCATGACTGATCTCTCTACTGAAACTTGGCAGGCCAGAAAGGAATGGCAGATCTTCAATGTGATGAACAGAAAAATATGCAGCCGAGAATCCTTTATCCAGCAAGTCTGTCATTTAGAATAGAAGGAGAGATAAAGGTCTTCCCAAACAAACAAAAGCTGAAGGAATTCGTCACATCTAAACCAGCCCTACAAAAGATCCTATGGGGGATCCTGTGAGACAAAGTACCAGAGACATCACTACAAGTATAAAACATACAGACATCACAATGACTCTAAACCCATATCTTTCTATAATAACACTGAATGTAAATGGACTAAATGCGCCAACCAAAAGACATAGGGTATCAGAATGGATAAAAAAACAAGACCCATCTATTTGCCGTCTACAAGAGATTCATTTGAGACCTGAGGACACCTTCAGATTGAAAGTGAGATGGAGAACTATTTATCATGCCACTGGAAGTCAAAAGAAAGCTGGGGTAGCATACTTATATCAGACAAACTAGACTTTAAATTAAAGGCTGTAACAAGAGATGAAGAAGGGCATTATATAATAATCACAGGGTCTATCCATCAGGAAGAGCTAACAATTATAAATGTCTATGTACCAAATACAGGAGCCCCCAAATATATAAAACAATTACTCACAAATATAAGCAACCTTATTGATATGAATGTGGTAATTGCAGGGGACTTTAACACTCCACTTACAGAAATGGATAGATCATCTAGACACACGGTCAATAAAGAAACAAGGGCCCTGGATGATACATCGGATCAGATGGACTTGACAGATATATTTAGAACTCTGCATCCCAAAGCAACAGAATATACTTTCTTCTTAAGTGCACATGGAACATTCTCCAAGATAGATCATATACTGGGTCACAAAACAGCCTTTCATAAGTATACAGGAATTGAAATCATACCATGCATACTTTCAGACCACAATGCTATGAAGCTTGAAATCAACCACAGGAAAAAGTCTGGAAAACCTCCAAAAGGATGGAGGTTAAAGAACACCCTACTAAGGAATGAATGGGTCAACAAGGCAGTTAGAGAAGAAATTTAAAAATATATGGAAACAAACGAAAATGAAAATACAACAATCCAAACGCTTTGGGATGCAGTGAAGGCAGTCCTGAGAGGAAAATACATTGCCATCCAGGCCTATCTCAAGAAACAAGAAAAATCCCAAATACAAAATCTAACAGCACACCTAAAGGAAATAGAAGCAGAACAGCAAAGGCAGCCTAAATCCAGCAGAAGAAGAGAAATAATAAAGACCAGAGCAGAAATAAACAATATAGAATCTAAAAAAACTGTAGAGCAGATCAACGAAACCAAGAGTTGGTTTTTTGAAAACATAAACAAAATTGATAAATCCCTAGCCAGGCTTCTCAAAAAGAAAAGGGAGATGACCCAAATAGATAAAATCATGAAAAATGGAATTATTACAACCAATGCCTCAGAGATACAAGCAATTATCAGGGAATACTGTGAAAAATTATATGCCAACAAACTGGACAACCTGGAAGAAATGAACAAATTCCTAAACACCCACACGCTTCCAAAACTCAATCAGGAGGAAATAGGAAGCTTGAACAGACCCATAACCAGCGAAGAAATTGAATCAGTCATCAAAAATCTCCCAACAAATAAGAGTCCAGGACCAGATGGCTTCCCAGGGGAGTTCTACCAGACGTTCAAAGCAGAGATAATACCTATCCTTCTCAAGCTATTCCAAGAAATAGAAAGGGAAGGAAAACTCCCAGACTCATTCTATGAAGCCAGTATTACTTTGATTCCTAAACCAGACAGAGACCCAGTAAAAAAAGAGAACTATAGGCCAATATCCCTGATGAATATGGATTCAAAAATTCTCAATAAGATACTAGCAAATCGAATTCAACAGCATATAAAAAGAATTATTCACCATGATCAAGTGGGATTCATTCCTGGGATGCAGGGCTGGTTCAACATTCACAAATCAATCAATGTGATACATCACATTAATAAAAGAAAAGATAAGAACCATAGGATCCTGTCAATCGATGCAGAAAAGGCCTTTGACAAAATTCAGCATCCTTTCTTAATAAAAACCCTTGAGAAAGTCGGGATAGAAGGAACATACTTAAAGATCATAAAAGCCATTTACGAAAAGCCCACAGCTAACATCATCCTCAATGGGGAAAAACTGAGAGCTTTTTCCCTGAGATCAGGAACACGACAGGGATGCCCACTCTCACCGCTGTTGTTTAACATAGTGCTGGAAGTTCTAGCATCAGCAATCAGACAACAAAAGGAAATCAAAGGCATCCAAATTGGCAAAGATGAAGTCAAGCTTTCGCTTTTTGCAGATGACATGATATTATACATGGAAAATCCGATAGACTCCACCAAAAGTCTGCTAGAACTGATACATGAATTCAGCAAAGTTGCAGGATACAAAATCAATGTACAGAAATCAGTTGCATTCTTATGCACTAACAATGAAGCAACAGAAAGACAAATGAAGAAACTGATCCCATTCACAACGGCACCAAGAAGCATAAAATACCTAGGAATAAATCTAACCAAAGACGTAAAAGATCTGTATGCTGAAAACTATAGAAAGCTTATGAAGGTAATTGAAGAAGACAGAAAGAAATGGAAAGACATTCCCTGCTCATGGATTGGAAGAATAAATATTGTCAAAATGTCAATACTACCCAAAGCTATCTACACATTCAATGCAATCCCAATCAAAATTGCACCAGCATTCTTCTCGAAACTAAAACAAGCAATCCTAAAATTCATATGGAACCACAAAAGGTCCTGAAGAGCCAAAGTAATTTTGAAGAAGAAGACCAAAGCAGAAGGCATCACAATCCCAGACTCTAGCCTCTACTACAAAGCTGTCATCATCAAGACAGCATGGTATTGGCACAAAAACAGACACATAGACCAATGGAATAGAATAGAAACCCCAAAACTAGACCCACAAATGTATGGCCAACTAATCTTTGACAAAGCAGGAAAGAACATCCAATGGAAAAAAGACAGTCTCTTTAACAAATGGTGCTGCGAGAACTGGACAGCAACATGCAGAAGATTGAAACTAGACCACTTTCTCACACCATTCACAAAAATAAACTCAAAATGGATAAAGGACCTGAATGTGAGACAGGAAACCATCAAAACCTTAGAGGAGAAAGCAGGAAAAGACCTCTCTGACCTCAGCCGTAGCAATTTCTTACTTGACACATCCCCAAAGGGGATTAAAAGCAGGGGAATTAAAAGCAAAAATGAACTACTGGGACCTTATGAAGATAAAAAGCTTCTGCACAGCAAAGGAAACAACCAACAAAACTAAAAGGCAACCAATGGAATGGGAAAAGATATTTGCAAGTGACATATCGGACAAAGGGCTAGTATCCAAAATCTATAAAGAGCTCACCAAACTCCACACCCGAAAAACAAATAATCCAGTGAAGAAATGGGCAGAAGACATGAATAGACACTTCTCTAAAGAAGACATCCAGATGGCCAACAGGCACATGAAAAGATGCTCAACGTCGCTCCTCATCAGGGAAATACAAATCAAAACCACACTCAGATATCACCTCACGCCAGTCAGAGTGGCCAAAATGAACAAATCAGGAGACTATAGATGCTAGTGAGGATGTGGAGAAACGGGAATCCTCTTGCACTGTTGGTGGGAATGCAAACTGGTGCAGCCACTCTGGAAAACAGTGTGGAGGTTCTTCAAAAAATTAAAAATAGATCTACCCTATGACCCAGCAGTAGCACTGCTAGTAATTTACCCAAGGGATACAGGAGTACTGATGCATAGGGGCACTTGTACCCCAATGTTTATAGCAGCACTCTCAACAATAGCCAAATTATGGAAAGAACCTAAATGTCCATCAACTGATGAATGGATAAAGAAATTGTGGTTTATATACACAATGGAGTACTACGGGGCAATGAGAAAGAATGAAATATGGCCCTTTGTAGCAACATGGATGGAACTGGAGAGTGTGATGCTAAGTGAAATAAGCCATACAGAGAAAGACAGATACCATATGGTTTCACTCTTATGTGGATCCTGAGAAACTGAACAGAAACCCATGGGGGAGGGGAAGGAAAAAAAAAAGAGGTTAGATTGGAAGAGAGCCAAAGCATAAGAGACTCTTAAACTGAGAACAAACTGAGGGTTGATGGGGGGTGGGAGGGAGGGGAGGGTGGGTGATGGGTATTGAGGAGGGCACCTTTTGGGATGAGCACTGGGTGTTGTATGGAAACCAATTTGACAATAAACTTCATATATTGAATAAAAATAATTTATAAGATGGTTTCCCTTCTGCAGGAGCATTAGAAAGTGATTGTATTCTATCGCTATACTCTCCTGATCCACGATATTCTTGGTCCCTTCCACTCTTAAAGGGAGAAAAGAACTTCTGCATTTGCTGTTCAGGATGACATTACCGCGACACCAGAAATTGGAGAACTGAATATACTTATGGCTCAGGTCTCAACCTTGGTTCTGTCGTCTTCATCCTATGTAAGCTTGAACCACTTAACTAATCTCTTTGTGCCTTAAATTTGTCATCAGTAAATGCAGTAAAAACACCACTTAATGTATTTGTGGCAAGGGCTGCATGAGGATATAAAAAGCTTAGCATAATGCCTAACTTATGTAGAAATAAGGAATAGCCTTAGCCGTTATTAACATTTTACTAAAAATAATTTAAATTGTTGTCCCATCATTACTATAAAATTCATATTGTTTATTTTCAGAGATTATTTTTGAACCTTAGTAGTGTCTACAGCAAGCTTTATCATTATGGTTATGATGCAGTTATTTATTATCTATTAATTTCACAAATCACTTAACTATTTTTCACAGACAGTGTAGTGTCATTTTAGAAAGGAATGTGGAGCCAGACAGCTTGGGTTTGAAAGTTTCTACTCTGAACATGCAAAGTACTATATTTGTATTTTTTCATAAAAGGTATCATATTCGGCTTGCAGTTTTAATTCACTGTGTATACATTTTTATCTCTTCTTGAAAAGTTAATTATTTTATTTCTGTATGTATTTGCTCTTTCTTCTACCAGAGTCTGTCCAACAGTGGTTTGTATGAAGTATGTGGTCACTAAATGCAAAAGTATTTAACTTATCAGTAAAATTTACTCGATAAAAGTTAAAACAAAAATTGATATCCTTATAAAAATTATGTCATCACTAAAATTTATACAATTTATTTTTAGAAACTGCAGACAATCTTTATTATAGTGTTCATGCATTTGATTTTTTTGGACAAGGTGGAAGATACTTTGTTGAGAAATAATCTCTCTGGAATTTATTATGAAATATTGACATTAAAATAAATCATAGATATGAATGTAAACAAAGAGAACATTGATCGCATGTCGTATTAATTTAAAATCCACACTCATAACATTGCAATGTTTTCAATCTAGTGTAGTCTGTCCTCACACAAGATTCTTTTTAACTCTTAGCTGATTGGTATTAGAAGAGCTGTTTAGATGGCACTAACCAGGATTTGAGTTATGGCTTGACAGGCAAATGTAACTCTCAAAGTAATAAGCATGTTGACATGGATTGAGAAAAAAGAAATTTAAATTGTTGGACCATTAAATAATATAGAAAATCTGGGACTTGATTTTTATTTATTTATTTATTTATTTATTTATTTATTTATTTATTTATTTTTGAGACACAGACAAAGGACAAGTGAGGGAGGGGTAGAGACAGAGAGGGAGACAGGATCCTAAGTGAGCTCAGCACTGACAGCAGAGAGCCTGATGCGGGGCTGGAACTCACAAACCATGGGATCATGACCTAAGCCAAACAAGGTCAGCTGCTTAGCCGACTGAGCCACCCAGGCGCCCCAATTATTTAAAAAGTTTTCTAAGAAAATTGAAAGATTCCAGTAGCCAGGAGATAATCATATATATATATATATATTACATGAATGTATTTTTTCTGGTTAAAACCAAAAATAAACTTCTTCCAAATTGCTAAGATCATTTCAAAAGAAAGGGATTAGAAAGGGAGACAAATACATGTACTTTTATGGCTTTGATTATTTAATGATGTTCATTCTATACTTCAATTTGCATGAGGAAATGACCTTAAAAAGGCTATTTAGAGATAAATTGAAGTCTAGTAAGATAAATTATTGGTGAGACCTTGGGAATTAAATATTTTTAATAAAGTAAAGAACCGTACAAGGAAATGGAAGTATTCGATTTTTTGAAAACAATTACAAACCACTTTTGAGTGTCTTTTGTTATTGATTCTTTATTATATGCCAATTTCCCTTAAATATGTTTAATTCCCAACTCCTAATTAAAGAAGAAATTCTCTTTAAAATATGTAGGCATTTTTCTTTCTTTTTTGTACCTGTTTTAAGCTGGTGTTATTTATAATTTATAATGAGCTGTTTTTCCCCAAGCACAAGAAAAAGAACAAACAAAATGTAAGTTGACAGCCTGCTTTATGTGTACGTTTTTACTGCATTGTTTGCTATAAGGCTGTATTTTATTTTCCTTTTAATTGGCCTGCCTTATTCCTGTCCATTATTAGAAAATGAACTCTATGGTGATAAGAATCGATAGATTTAGGAATATGACCTCTAATTCAGCATGTATAGAAGCATCTTGAGAAATTGTTGTTAATAACATAACAACAATCTGGAGCTTTTACAATCTGGAGCATTTATTACCTTTGTTCATAGCCAATAGTTGTTCAAAGTTTCATAATTTATACATCATTGTCAGCATTGTGAAAAGGCTTTAATGTATTCATATTTAAATACCACAATAAACGTTGCACTTTGTATCTCTTATTTGTACTGGTGTTCTTTTAATTATGTGAATCATTTTTAAAAAGTATAATAAAATAAAATTCAATTTGTTTTCCAAATTTTCCTCTACTGATAATAGAATCATTTGATAAGCATTTCCTTTTTTTCTAACAATCTACATATCAATAACCTCATACAACATATGTAATCACTTAAAACCATCAGAATGAAACTATGCTGAAACAAAATAAAACCAAAACCAAACATATGTTCATTTGGCAATGCAAATACGAATCATAATCATCCAGTAAATGGAGGAAAAAATGGATGAGTTCAACAAATCCAATGAAACTATATATGAGACGAGCAATATACATTTTTAATATATACACATTTACTTAAAATGATAGGGAATAGATTATAGCTATGTTTATGTGGAAACAGACCATTGTAGGAACATTTGGAACACATAAGTGTTTTATGTTCAATATTCTTGAAAAAAATGTTTTCCTATAGAGTATCTCTCGGAATCAGTATCTGGAGAAAACTATTGGTGTGTCTGAATCTAGTATTGTAATATTAATTGTTTAAAACAGATTTAAGTGTGTGTGTGAGCACCAGCATTATACTACCTTAAATTGAAATTAAGATTAAACCCAAAGAATGTGATTCGCAATTGTGGTAAAAGACAGACACTTGCTAATGAAAAGCGCTTTGGAAAACCCAACCTGCTACTACTATACACAAGTCATATTTCTTGGTGGTAAATGGAGACAACTGGAAAGAACCTCAGATATTGACTTAAGAAAAATATTAAATAATGAATTAGTAATAATGCTACGCTCCCTAAAGACTGTCATCTGTACAGTGACTGTGTCGATGACTGAAGAACATCCATATTTTAATCTTTGTAGCAAGGGTACAAAGCCTACAGGTTCACTGTTAACATGCCTGTCTTCCCCAAAATATAAAAAGAATACTACGAGGATTATAATAAACCCAAAGGAAAGAAAAAAGCTTCATGTTCAGTTAAAATTAGGAAACTACAAAATGATATATTCCCACTCAGATTCATAATGCATATTAGCATACTAAACATTCTGAGAAGTCTGGGGTAACAGAACATATTTATTTCCTTCAATACAGTGTTCACTAAATATTGTGTCCAATAGATCCTCTACTCATCTGCTCACATGTTGGAATAGATGGAATAATGTCCCTTTGAACACGCTGTGCATATACTGTATGCAGATCTATTAACAAAGAGGTGCACTGTTAAGCATACAAGGGATTAAAAAGTTTGGGGCGCCTGAGTGGCTCAGTCAGTTAAGTATCCTTCTTCAGCTCAGGTCATGATCTCACAGCTCAGGAGTTCAAGCCCCATGTCGGGCTCTGTGCTGACAGCTTGGAGCTTGGAGCCTGCTTCGGATTCTGTGTCTACCTTTCTCTCTGCCCCTCCCCTGCTCTATCTCTCTCTCTCTTTCAAAAACAATAAACATTAAAAAAAGATTAAAAGCCATGGTATCTCCACAAATACTTATTGAGAGCCTATATACAGCACCACTAAATTCTGTTCATAGCTTGGCTTCCCAGCTCTTTTTAAATATGGGGAGAATATGCTGAACACTGCTAGGAATCTGGTCTGCTTCATAGATGTAATTTCTTAATGTCTATAAGAAATGTGAAAGACACGTAATGCTGAGCACAAGACTGGTTTTTGCATAAATTGGTCAGTTACCATAAGCATTATTTACTTCCTTAAAGAAAAGTCCCTTTTTGCCTCGAATAAAATCACATATTGGACCTATAAATTCAGAATAAAACTGGAGGGTATGACAACTCTTCTTGGTAGAGGCCTCATGTAAGGTGTTACCTAAGAATTCCTTCCAAACTCCCAACACAACATCTATAATATCCACTTTCACTATGGAATTCATGGTAATAGCTTAGTTCATAGAGCACTTTAGTAGATACTGAGCCAATGTCACATCACAACAACCTTGTTCTCGTTTTATTGAAAACACCAGTGAGAGAGAGAGAGAGACAGAGAGAGAGAGAGAGAGAGAGAGAGAGATAGACAGAGAGAGAGAGAGAGATATCTTGTGCAGCTGGTAAGTTTACCCTAAGCCTATTCTTTCTACTTTTAATCCATCTAGGCGACAATAGGAATAAAAACTGTGAGTTAAATCTACTTTATTATATAACTCCAATAAGGATGTCCTGATACTTTTCATTATTATTTGAATTAATTGATATCTCTTCTTCTTTCTTAAATTGTATGCCTTTTTATTTTTAAAAATTTCCTTCTCTAACTGACTTCATTTACCAGCATATGTTTCTCTTTTGGCTCAGACCTGAATCATGATATTCTGAAAAAAGTTCTGGTTAAGAGAAAACTCTGGTTCCAAATGATTATAAAATTTGCCTTGAAAATGAAGTTCTAGGAACAAATTATTGATATTTGTTCAGGCATCGGACATTTTAAAGAAGCCTCAAAACAATATTTTCCGCAAATAAAACATTCACCATTTGACATTCTTCCTATGAATTGTTTTTTGGTTACCCTCATCCTGTAAAACTAAGTTATGCATGCATGCATGTATGTGTGTATTTAGAAGAGGTTAGTTCACAGGAGGTGTAGGTAAAATTAATTTCTCAAACTTAAAATTGTAGCTATGCTACTAACCTGGAACTAATTGGGGACCCTCATTAGAGACAGGAAAGAAATCCCATGAAGATACACATGAGGAAGCTGATGCTCTCTGTGGGACCAGATAATGGGACCATTGGTAAGAATTGTCTGACTTTGGATTGCTTTATGGCTTACACAATCTTCTAATCCACATGGTACCTGGCAAGCACAACACTGAATTTATAACTGTAACATCTAGCCTCTTAAACTAAAGATGTAACTTAGGTTTTTATATCTGAAGATTCTTCTCACCGTCAATGAGAACTTTTCATACAGAAATGCAATGGGTCATCTCTCAGCCTAAACTTAAAAGATACTACAAGCTTCCTTGAAGGATACTATAGGTTTCCATTTATTTCACTCTCACGTTTTGAGGATGGGTTATTTTTGTCTACAACATGTAGTCTAGCATCACATTTTTAATATCAGTTCCATTATGAATACTATTTAATAAGTTTTTATTCTACTTTTTATCTATTATACTTTATTATAGTTCCAATGACACCCTTTTCAACTTTTGTTTGTTATATCACAGACAGACATCAGCCTCTGATGGAAGCCTTCCTGTGAGAACCGCCTCCTTCTCCCTTGGTCAGCCCCAGCTGGCTCTGATGTGCTTGCTACAGATGATACTAGCAAGAGTCAATAACTAAACCCAAGCTGGGTCAATCAGATATCTTTACTAGATATTTTGAACTCAAAATCAAGAATAACAACCAATTAAAAATATCTCTTTGGACATAAAAATGGGAGTTTACTGTGACCATACTTCCAGTTACATAGTGAAAAGCAGAATACGCCTAGGTTAAGAGAGGCCAAGAGAAAATAGAGGCTAATTCTACTTGGCAAACGTATCTCTGCATCTTGTTCTTCCTGAGGACTAGATACATAACTATCCTTCTCAGAGTGTATCGCTTTTTCCCAACACTTCCTTAAGTATCATGACCTCACAAATAATCTTTCCCTCTTTCTCTCTCTTTCTCTCACTCTTCCTCCCTTCTGCTCTCCATCCCTCTCCTTTCTCTCTTCCCTCCTCCTAAACTACATACTAGTCTACTAAGAGAACAATTGAATCCATCCCAGTAGACTCTCCGCTCTATATATTCACACTCATTCCATGACTAAAATTCCTTTAATTACATCAAGCTTCTGCCACTGGAACTTTGCATATTATTTTCTTTCTCCCCATCCCTCTTCTCTCTCCATTGGTTATCTCTGTCAAATCCTTGGCATAGCAGTTCAAACATGTCTTACTGAAGGCATCTTCCCCTGAAGGCATCTTCCCATACAAGCTTGGAACTAACTGTCTGTTTTGTGAATCACAACACCATAGACATTTCCTTCAAGAGCCTTACCAGACTTTGCACCAGCTGACATCCTTTTTGTGTTAATATTTGATTACACCTGCCATCAGGTTGTAAGCTTATTTTAGGCAGGTACCACATCTTTTGGCTCATCATTGATTCCATGATTTATTTTTACAACCAGATTTTTACAACTCAAATTTGTCTTCTGAATTCTAGACAGAGGTATTTATCTACTTACTTCCTACTATTTCCTGGAATATCACAAGCATCTCAAACCAAGCACATCCCCCCAAAAAGTGATAACCTCCCAACATGAACTACTTCTTATGATGTGCCCCTTATTTCAAAGAATTATTATCATTTCTATTTAATAGAAATCTGTATCTCATCCTGGACTCTGTAGTCCTACTTCTCATTATGGATCAATTACCAAGTCCCACCCACTTACTTGTCTTCTGACATCGCTCTGACACACAGTGGATGTGCTATACAGATAGCCCTTACATGAAAGACTTATTGCCCCAACTGCTAGAAGGGAGGAGAGTGAGTTATCTTTAGCTGTAAGACCTTTCAGAGATTGTGCTAATCCCCGGAAACCTCTGAGCTTCTTGAAGTAGGCCATCCTTCCTGATTTAGGGGTAGAACTCCCCATTTGACTGGCTGGACACATGTAGAGGTTCTTCTCAAATCTACATTTGCCCCTCTCTGGATTTTCTCTCACCTACTCTCCTGGCCACTATCTGTGCCCTAGGATTTAGCTGAAACATAAACCGGATGAGATAAAAGGGGGACTGATAAGGAGAAAGAGACTATATTACAAAGGAGTGGCAAGATCCAGCCAGCCAGCATGTACCAGCAAGAGGAAGGCAAGTGGTTTCTGAGGATGTTTTATCATGTGATCAGAATACGAAGTTGGATTTGGGATATAGAATATCACACCTGGAAAGGCTCCTCACAGATTGTGCAAACTCATTACTAGGATAGCTCTTAGAAGCATGTTAAATGTAATGACCCATGTCAAGTAACTTGCGACCTGGATTTTCATGGCAGATAGTGAAAGAAGTGACTAAACGTCTCAGGGAAGTGAATATGCTGAACTGCATGAATGATCCATGAAATCAATACCATCTGTGGGAAAGCCCACAGGATACACCATTTACCAAGGTACAGGAAATCACTGTTGAGAGGTATACAAGATTCATTAAGTTCAGTGGTAGCTCTCCTCTGTAGATCAGGGCTGATAATAGAAGAGACCATTATAAAATTAGTTGCACTGACAGCAATGGAGATGACAGGGCCCAAAGACAATAAAGGCCAAATGGTAGTAGCCTAAAGCCAGGTTAACACAGTATGATAATGAGGGGCCAGGTTAGAGGAGCAATCAGGGCACAACCCCATAATGTTATGAAGACGGCGGCCACAGAGGCAAAAATGATGATTACACAACAAGGGCACTATTCATCTTGCGGTGTCAAAGTATCTCAAAGGTGGATGAATAGTAGGCTGAAGGCAGTTGTCCCAATAAACAATGCATGATTCCTCACCCAATGTTGGTCATGAACCAATTTTTTGACCCAGAATCCATGGGCCTCTCTGGCCAAATTTTGACAGTAAATAAACAAGTGCCATCACCCTAGTGTGAGATCCCTGAGAAATGACGAGTTTAGTCATTCTACTAGGTAAGCCACCTCATCCAGCGAAAGTCAGGTCCTACTTCAGTGAAGGGCTTGCCCCACTTGCCATGACCACCAATGGCAGAAAACCTTTAGTTGTCAGTCCTGTCAAGAAACGCTTCACCTGCAAAGAGCCATCATGTCCTTGATCAACTAATCACTGTGAAGATTTAAAGGCTCAGCTATTATATCCCCACTCTAGACAACTCGCAGGATTATGCTGGCATCAGAGCTCCCTGTTGGGTCAGTCAAGGCTCCCATGTCTCTGCATCATAGTTTGACTTCTCTCCTCTCTCTTCTCAATCCTGCTCCCTTGATGTAATGTTATTACTTGATTATTGAGAAATCATTTTATCAAAAAGCAGTAAGTCCATGATACTTTTTAAATTAAAATTAAATTAAAAATTAAACTAAATCTTAGGGCAAGGATAAAACTGATGTTAAAAATGAAAATGAACTACAATCTATATTAAAGAAATCAGAACATTCATATTTCTGCCTGGTGGGAAAAAAAGTAGGATAAGATGATACTCATATTGACCACTCAAACATATAATTTTTTTCCTCCACAGAGTGCTTTATTAATGTACCACCATCACCAGAAAGACTCTTTCATTTTTAACATGTGCACTGAAAGCTTTTCTCTATGGTAATTCAATTATCACAGACTTTCTTAAAATATTTGATTACAAGAAAAGGAAATTTCATTTAATCACAGAGGTCCACATAAATGATGCAGATTTAAGTTAGTTTCTACTGACCTGGAAGTCAGAGAAAGAATCTCTCTTCCCTACATGCATAGTAATCAAAATTTAGAACTGTTCTTTTCCAAATTTTTAAACATATACATTCAGAAAACTTTTAAGAGATAAAATATGTTTGGGGGAATATTGGTTGACAAGGTATGGTAGGTAGTGATTCTACTATCAATCTTCTTTCTAGCTTTTAGTACAAAATTTGGAGTCATGGTCAACGTTTCTTTGTTTTCCCCAACGAATCAGTCCCCATATCCTATGAATATGTTGGAGGATAGGCTTGTGTAGGGTCTTTGTGTATATGTGTGGTCTTTTTTTTGGGTGTGTGTGTGGGGGGGGTGGGTTGGTTATGGTGGTTGGTACTTGGATAAGATCTAAGCATCCATCTCTGTAAAGGTGGATGAGTGAAATATAGTGCATGCACGCCATGGAGCATCATGCAACGTGCAACAAGTGAGTAGATGTACCCTTAGCAACAGTAGTTAGAAGATGAGCAAGTAAGAGAGAGAATATTTATTTTAATTAAAAATGTGTGTATAACACAGATGAAATCCATTTGTCAGAACACAGGAATAAAATGGTCTTTAAAAGGAACAGACTATAAAGAGAGGGTAAGTGCTGATAATGGAAGTGGAAAAGGAGATATAAATTAAAAAATGAAAAAATAAATGAATAAACAATAAATGGTAAACATTAAGTGAGAATATTTGCAGGGACTAATGATAACAATGTTCCATAAATTGATAGGTATAACTCTCTCAATCTTTTGTACCTGAATTTAAAAACAAAGTAAGAGGCACCTGGGTGGCTCAGTCAGTTAAGCATCTCATGATTTCCGCTTAGGTTATGATCTCATTGTACATGGCATGGAGACACTTGTCAGGCTCTGCACTTACAGCGCAGAGCCTGCTTGGGATTCTCTCTTTCCCTCTCTCACTGTGCCTCCCTCCCTCTCTCTCTCTCTCTCAAAATAAATAAACTTAAAAAATAAAATCAAAGTAAAATCTGCTGCAGAATGGTCGATTCTGTCTATCTCCTTTGTTTTATCCTCACTGCTATTTTTAATTCAGTTTTTTTTTTCACTTTCTGCCTATACTATGATATTAGCTTCCTAAAGGTTCTCATTATCATTAATGTAGCCTATTAATCCTTTTTCATATTGGTGATGCTCGTACTCTCTTATAAAGCAAAGCTTATTTTATCAGTGTACAAGGAAAAATTCAAGTTGAAAGTGCCTGTCATATTCTGAACTATATTCTGGTAAGTTATGATTCAATAACAACAGTTGTATTATTTTAGAAACATTCCCATAATATATCCTATTCCTTTTTCTTTGTTTCCATAACAACTATTCTTTTATTCAAGTTTTTATCGCAATGTGTTATACCTCATTGTTTACTGGCAACTCTCTCCCTATGGTCTGACTTTACTGAGAGAACACATTATGTCTTCTGAATAGAAAAAAGCACTCCTGTGTTTTTCTTTTACTCTATATTCATGATGCTTCTGACTCCAGATGTGTATATTTTTCACACATTAAACAATTTTCTAAGACACCAGCTGGGTGCCCTACAATTTAAGTAAATTCTGACACTATTGACCTGGACATAAATTCCACAGGTTGAGTTCAGTCCCATGAGATTGCTACCCACGTCCCCATTTCAGATGCCAAATGAGAGTCCAGTTGTTACCTGTGTTCCTCCCTTCCTTCCTTCCTTCCTTCCTTCCTTCCTTCCTTCCTTCCTTCCTTTATTTTTAGGGGAGGGAGAGGAAGAGAGAGAGAGAATCTTAAGCAGGCTCCACACCCAGTTCAGGGCTCGATCTCACAATTGTGAGTGGAAATCAAGAGTTGGATGCTTAACCAATTGAGCCACCCAGGTGCCCCTGTTTTTGTTGTTGTTGTTTTTGTTGTTTGTTTGTTGTTTTGGGGGGTTTGTTTGTTTTTAAGTAGGCTTCATGCCCAGCATGGAGCCCAGTGTGGGGCTTGAACTCAGGACCATGAGATCAAAACCTGAGCTGACATCAAGAGTTGGATGCTCAACCAACTGAGCCACCCAGGCACTCCATACCTGTGTTTTGACCACACTGCTAAATTGAAGGTTCCTATGACCTTCTCAGGTTTGTTAATTTGCCAGAATGGCCCACAGAACTCAAGGGAACATCCTTCTTATTAGATTACTGGCTTATTATAACAGGATCAGGGACAGCCAGATGAAGGAGATGTACACAATGAGGTATGAGGGAAGCGTAGAGAGACTTCCTACCCTCAGAAGGTACTGCTCCTCCAGTACCTCCACATGTTCATCAATCCAGAGCTCTCAAAACTCTGTACTTTGGGGATTTTATACAGGCATTATCATATAAGCATGATCAATGGTTAACTCAGTCCCCAACCCCTCTCCCATTTTCTGGAGAGGTGGATGGGACTGAAAGTTCCAACTTTCTAATCATGGCTTGGTCTTTTCAGTAAGAAGCCCCATCCTAAAGCTCTCCAGGCACCCAATAAAAGTCCGCTCATTAGGACAAACGATATCTCTGCACCTAGGAAATTCCAAGAGATTTAGGGGCTCTGTCAGGAGCCAGGATCAAAGAGCACAGAGGTTAAAAGATGCTCCTAATGCTCTTGTTACTTAGAAATTTTAAGGGTTTTAGAAGCTTTGTGTCAGGAACTGGGAGAAGAGACCAATATGCATACATGTATTTTTCTATCATTTTGCTTCTTCCTTCTCTTTTAATCTCCAGAATTTATCATAATGACTTGCATACACATGCACAATACTTGAAAGTACTTGATAAACGTCAATTGAGGTTTAAAAATGCATCTTGAGAATATCTGAAAGTAATAAGAATGCCTATGTCAGAGTAGCTCATAGCAGACTAATGCACCCACTGAAAATATCTACAAAATGTGACATAAAATAGTAAAGTGCAAAACCAATGGTCTTTGAAAGTAGTATCTTTTCTTTGTGATGATATATACATAATATGAAATTTACTACTTTAACCATTTTTAAGTGTACAGTTCAGAGGCATTAAGTACATTGTTATGCAACCAGCAATACTCTATATCACCAGAAATTTACATCATTCTGAACCACACCCATTAAATAATGACTCCCCAATACGCCATCTCCCAGACCCTGGTACCTACCGTTCTACTTTCTGTCTCTAGTTTGACAACATTAGGTACCGCAGATAAGTGTAATTATACAATATTTGTCCTGTACCTGACTTATTTTGCCTAGCATGATGTCTTCAAAGTTCATCCATCCTGTAGCATGTGTCAAAATTTCCTTCCTTTCTTAGGCTGAATAATATTCTATTGTATGCATATACTACGTTTTATTTATCCATTCATCTGTTGGTGGACACTTGGGCTGTTTCCACCTTTTGCCAATTATGAATAATGCTGCTGTAAACATGCATGTACACGTATCTCTGGGACACCACTTTCAACTCTTTGGAATATATACCTGGAAGTGGAATTGTTAGGCCTTATGATAATTCCATATTTAATTTTCTGAGTAACCCTACACTATTTTCCACGAAATCTATACTATTCTATATCTTTACCTGCAATGCCAAAGATTCCAATTTGCCCACATCCTTGCCAACACGTTGTTCCTTGTTTTGTTTTGTTTTGCTTTTTGTTTTAATATAACAGCTATCTTAATGGGTGTGAATAGGAGTAACATATGTTTGAAGCAGTTAGACTTGAAGGGCCAAGATGCTGGAAGAATGCATGCTTATGGCTCAGCAGCCTGTTTAGTTATTTTCCTTTCAAACCACTTGCCAGCTTAAACAGCTCAAGATGCGGGGCTGAGGTTAAGAAGCTAGGAGAAAATGGATAAGTGGTAGAGAAGCAAGGATTCTCTCTGTAATCTCACAGTCCTGGGGAGACAAAAATTAAAATTCAGTCTTGTCAAAGTGGCTAGCACTTGAGGAACTAACACACCAGAGAAGAGGTAGGTGAAGAAAAGTAAAACTTGGATTTTGTACAGGATTTTCCTCAACTCATTTGCTGGCTACTTAGCTGCTTAGGACAGGCTACGAAGCTGGACTAAAAACTCCTGAGAATTTCACAAAAACTTGCATTGGTTGTATAATGCTGGAAAACAAAAATCAGACTTTAGTGTTCACTAAAAAGTAGGGGGCTAGTAATGACTGTAAAGTTCATTTGGGGAGCACAGCGGGGTATGCCATAGAGAGGGTGTAAACGATCTTCAGCAGAGACTGAAGACATCTAAATCTTGGCATCGAATCATCTCCCACCTTGATTTTATTCAGTGAGGGGTGTAGGATAAATCCTCTGTAGACAAAGACAACATCACCTAAAGCCTCTCTACATTTTCAAATACCAAGTCTAGAATTGACTCAGAATTACCAATCTTACTAAGAATAAGTCCCAAAGGGGGCGGGGAAACTAATGCAAACAGACAACAGATAATCCAATTGTTTGAGATTGCAGATATATATTCAAAATAATTATTTTCATATATTCAATAAAATATATGATTGGATGAAAATAATATTGAGGAACTGAAAGCCACAGACAAAGAATGGAGTAGAAATTCTAGCACTGAAAGATTCTATAATGGATATTAAGAACTTGGTAGATGGACATAACAGAACATTGGAAACAGCTGTAGAGAGAACCAATGAGGTGAGGTCATTAGCAATATGCAGATTGAAGCAAAATAATAATTAATGATAATAATAATAATACTTTCAGAAAAGGACAAAGCAAACAAGTGAACCATGAATAAAATGTGTAAGATACTTCAGTTGAAGCATGTGGTTGATAAATTTACTAAACAAGCCTCCAGTAACAGATTAAGAAAATCTATAAAACAAAATCAGGGAAAAATGCAAAGAAAGCCATAGTAGAGACAGTGTAGTAAAACTTCCGGAAAACAAAAAGAAAGAGAAAATCCTCACATCAGTGAAACACACAGAAATAACATCTCAAAGATACAAAACAAAAACAAACGTCCAACTTACAATTTCTAAACAATGAAATTAGAGCCCTAGCCGATGCAAGAGTGAAAGGAAAATAAAGGAGGGAAGGGGGAGTTTGGAAGAGAAATAAAATTTGCAATATGCAGATGACATACTTATGTATGTAAATAACCCAAGTAACGTACAGACAATTTTTAGAAATAGTGACTGTAGGTAAACTGCTAGCTGAAACAGTCCATTGCATTTTTATAGATTAGAACCATTAGAAATGCTAATTAAGACCACAATAAGATACTAATATGAACCCATTAGAATGGCTAAAACTACAATAAATCGATAATGTTAAGTTTAGGAGAGATACGTAACAATTAGAATTTTTATACATTGCTAGTCAGAGTATAAAATACGGTGCTACAAATTTGGGGAAATTTTTTATAGTAATTTCACATGTAGGCAATAATAAAATGGTCAGCAAAATAGAAACATAAGTACAAGCACATACACACATATATAATACATCCAGAATCTATAAAGAATTCTTACAAAACAGTTCAACAGTCAATATAATGGAAAAATGGGCCAATGAACAGGAACTACACAGAAGAGGATATCCAAATGTTCATAAATTTATGAAAAGGTGCTTAACTTCATTAGTTATCAGGCACATGACAATTAAAAGCAGGATTTATCACTGCACATTCATTAGAGTGGGAAAAAGAGTGCAAATGGCAGTACCAAGAGTTTGCAAGAATACGAAGTACCTAAAACTTCTGTATATGGCTGCTAGGAGAGTACATTTGTACAATCACTTTGGGAAAATGTTGGTAGATCCACTTATGCTAAACACATACACATCCCCTGATCCAGAATTATACTCCTAGGAACACACTGAGAAAAGTGTATACATGTTTCCTACAAATGGCAAAGAAAAACATAATACAAAAAACACAGGTATCTAGGTATCCAGCTTTTTCCCTGTGAGGACAGGTCTTACTGATTGTCCTTGGTTCTAGAAGCTCTGTTTAATGATGTACCTTAAACATATTGCTCTTCAAAGTTCCTGCTTTCCCAGATTTCCCAGAAGTTTCAATGCCATTGCTTGGTTCTTAACAGCTTCTTACAAAAGGGAAAAAGGTTCAAAACTAGCCTAGGCTAAGCTAGTTTTTTAAGCTGCCCAGATTTTTTAGGGCAGTGAAACTATTCTACAGGATACTGTAAATGGTGGCTACATATTATGCATTTGTCAATAAGCATGGAATGCACAACACAAAGAGTGGACCTTAATGTAAACTATGCACTTAATAATGTATCAATATTGGTTCTTGCACTGTAACAAATGTACTACACTGATGCAAAATGTTAATAATAGGGAAAGCTGGGATGGGCAGAAAGCCAGTATATGGAAATTATAGAACCAAGTATATGAAGACTTCCTGTACTTTATCCTTACTTTTCTGTAAGCCTAAAACTAGGAAAAAAATTAAATCCCTTATTTAGAGAAAAATCCACTCTAGTATTTTAATATCTTTGACAGTTAAAAGAAATTAGATTAGGAACTAAGGGTCATACATATCTGATAAAGAACTGTTACTCAAAGTAAAGAAAGAACTTGCAAAACTCAACAATTAAAAAAAACAATAAAAATACATTGACAAACACTTCACCAAGGAAGATAGATAGATAGATAGCAAATAAATACATGAAAAGATGCTCCACATTATATGGCATCAGAAAAATGCAAATTAAAAGCAACTTTATTCATAATTGCTAAAATTTAGAAGCAAGCAAGATATCCTTCAATAGCTGAATGTATAAAAAAATGTGTTAAATCCAGACGATGGAATATTATTCAGCGATAAAAAGAAATGAGCTATCAAAATACATGGAGAAAACTTAGATGCATGTTACTACGTGAAAGAAGCCAATCAGAATAGGCTACATAATGCATGATTCCAACTATATGATATTCTAGAAAAGGGAAAACTATTGAGACAAATGATGAGTGGGTTACCAAGGGCTTGGCTGGAAGAGCCGATGAACAGACAGAGCACAGAGAATTTTTAGGGCTGTAAAGCTATTTGCATGACACTATCATAATGAGTACATGACATGACACATTTTTCCAAGCCCTTAGAACGTACAACATTTAGAGTGAACCTTAATGTAAATTATGGGTTTTGGGTGATAAGGAAGTGCCAACATACGTTCATAGATTATAACAAATGTACTTGTCTAGTGGAGACATTCATTAAGGGAGGGGGTAGGCATATGTGGAGGCAGGGGCTATATGGGAAAGCTCTGTACTTTCTGCTCTTTTGCTGTGAACCTAAAAGTTCTCTAAAGAACAGTCTATTAAATCAAAAATATATGGAAATGAAAAGTGAAATCAGGATATGAAGGAGAATGTCAGGTGAATATATTGACTATTTTAAGCCATAGAGTTATATGTTTTGCACGAAATATTTTTCTAAGTGTATTTATCTATTTTGAGCGAGAGACAGAGAGTGTGAGCCGGGGAGGGGCAGAGAGAGAGGGAGAGAGAGAATCCCACACAGGCTCTGTGTTGTCAGCAAAGAGCCTAACGTGGGGCCCAAACCCAGACACGGCAAGATCATGATCTGGGCCGAAATCAAGAGTCAGACACTTAACCAACTGAGCCACCCAGGCTCCCCTTGCATGAAACATTTTTAATATAGGCATATGCCAAACTATTAAGTAATAAATCTGTCATTAATCTTAGTAGAAAGGATTATATCACATGGGAAGCTTTACAACTAAAATAAAATGAAACAATCTATTTTAGATTGTAAGACTGAAGCTTACAAAAAAATAAGAAACTGAGCACATTTCAATATTTTTTATAAGTAAAGGTCTAGAGGAAAAAAATCTTTTATCCTCTTCTGTGATATGAGCATGTATGAGCACAAGCATCTCTATTTTTTTTTAACTAAGAATAAAGTTTAGATTTTTTCCATTATTCTTCTTCCATTCTGTAAATATTCCAATAAAAATATACTATTTAAGATGGAAGCTATTTACAGTATCTTTGTAAATAAATCTTCCCTTAGATTTATTTCTCTAATTTTCATAAAAGCACGCTCAGTCTAACACCTGTTCAAAAAAATGAATCTGTCCTTAATCAGCCATAGAGAATATTAACCCTGGTTACTTGCCAGAGGCTATAATTTCTTGTCAAAATTCCAGCTGAGTGATATTATATTATTTTAAAGAACACAGTACTTAAAAAAAAACTATTCATTTTTCTTAGAAGGCTACATTCTATCATTTGATAGAGTCTGGCAGCAGAAAGATTCCATATTGAGATAATATGAGTATAGCCACTGGCAGAATTCCCACACCGAAGTGAACATCAGTGCAATGTCTTGAATTTTTATTGAGGATTCCTAAAATAACCTGCCACACGAATTCCACTTCTCAAACTGCCCTAAAACGTTTATTGAAAGTACCTTCCGTTACGTCATTCATTGTTCTTCATACGTAAGTGATTTCCTGAGGAATTCGGTAATTAAAACAAAACAAAACAAAACAAAACAAAACAAAAATCTGTTTTCCTTAGGGAATGGTATGCTTCCTTTTTCATATGTGAATTATCACATTTTCCTCATTTGTCAGTTTACCACATCGAGGCTTTATGTTTAGTCACAAAAATTATCATACTCTTCGTATTTACTTTGTAAATATTTACATTGTAAATTCTTTTGTAAAAGAAAAATAACACATACATATATGTGTAAGTTTCAGGAATAAATGAAATCATTTTCATCAAATTGCTGTACTATATTCTTAGGTTTAAGATAAATTATTCATGGCATGTATGAAATTCACTCTGGGGAGTCATGAGAGAGAATGCCAGTGAGCTAGGTCCTTGTCTTCTAAAGTAGCTGAACCTTAGGACAACTTTTCGCCAGATTTGTTTGGAAAATAATTTGCTCGGGGTGGATTCTGGAGGGCAAGGCAAAAATGCAAATAAATCTAGACATAGGAATATACGGACAATATTTAAAGTTTCCTTACTTTTAAAATTCTTTGGTCCTGCATCAATAATACTTCAATTACTTCAATGCATCTTCAATTACTATAAATTATTATTTTTTTACTCTGAAGCGCAATAGTGAACTTTAGTTTAAGACACATTCTTCATTATAAAGTGACTGGGATATCAGAACAAAATGTGATTGAATTAGAAGAATATACTAGAGCTAGTAACATAACATTTCTGGTGATAATAATTTCTAGGATAATTAGTTGATGTAGATATTCTCTTACTTGCTGATACATTGACAAAATTTCTAAGGAAATAGCTTTCTTTTGGAAAAATAACTTTTTCAATATTTTCTTAGGCTGATGCCTTATAATATTAACCTACCTCTAACCTACTTTTACCATTGTGTTAGAGTCTCAGCTCTATCTTGTCTAGTAAGTTAGATGTTTCTTTAAGTTCCCTACTTTCCTTCTATCTTTCTAAGTTTATTTTTAATTTATTTTGAGAGACAGAGAGAGACAGAGAGAGAGAGAGAGCACACATGCTTGTGTGCAAGGGGGAGCGGTAGAGAGAGGGAGAGAGAATCCCAAGTAGCTCCCCATTGTCAGCACAGAGCCCAATGTGGGGCTCTAACCCAGAACCATGAGATCATGACCTGAGCCAAAGTCCAGAGTTGGACACTCAACCAACTGAGCCCCAATGTGCCCCAAGGTGTCCATTTCGATCACCATCATCAGCACTGCTAGTCAGAAACTTCGATTAACACAAAGATACAAGAATGTGTGAATAAATTCTGCCTCTTTTTATCAATCATATAAAGAATGATCATGTTTTCACTGATAATTAAAAATTAAATATAATTAGTTACTGGTTTAGAGGCAATTTTTTCAACCCTGGTTTTCACATACCTTAAAAACGGATGCAAAATGTTTTTGTTTAATAAGGAAGAATGTACTTTTAAAGAAATAAAAACCAACCTACATAAGTTGAAAAAAGAGGGGTGCCTGAGTGGCTCAGTCGGCTGAGCGTCCCACTTCAGCTCAAGTCATGATCTCGTGGTTTGTGAGTTCGGGCCCCACGTTGGGCTCTCTCTCTCAAAAATAAATAAACATAAAAAAAATTAAAAATAAGTTGAAAAAGATATTTTCTTTTACTAAATTAAATTGACCTCATTGTATTTTAGTGTTATTTTATAAACACACACCCCCCATAAAGTTGAGAAAAAGCATAGTTTAATAATTTGTTTTAATAGAGAACATTGGTGCAATCACTACCCAGGTCTAGAAACAGATCATTAGAGCACTCCAGGAGATTTATTTTTTAATGTTTATTTATTTATTATTTATTTATTTATTTAGTTAGTTAGTTAGTTAGTTATTTGAGAGAGAGAGAGAGAGAGAGAGAGAGCATGAGAATGGGAGGGGTACAGAGAGAGGGAGACACAGAATCCAACGCAGGCTCCAGGATCTGAGTTCTCAGCACAGAGACCAACGCAAGGCTCGAACCCACAAACTGTGAGATCATGACCTGAGCCAAAGTAGGACGCCCAACCGACTGAGCCACCCAGGTACCCCAGGAGTTCTTTGTAGATCCCTTCAACTTCAAAACCTTTCCATCTGCAGTAAAGACTACCACAATTGATTTTAGTTGGGAGAGAGTGCAAGCTGGGGAGTAGGCTAGAGAGAGAGAGAGAGAGAGAGAGAGAGAGAGAGAGAGAGAGGGAGAGAGGGAGAGAGAGAGAGAATCTTAAGTAGGCTTCACGTTCAGTGCAGAGCCCAATGCAGGGCTTGATTTCATGACCCTGGGATCATGACCTGAGCCGAAATCAAGAGTCAGATGCTCAACTGACTGAGCCACCCAGGTGCCCCATGATTCTTACGGGACCATTTCTTTGTTTTACATTATAATTTTACCAGCTAAAATTCCATCTGAAAACATAATATTCACCTATCTGAACATTAGGTAAATGAATAATATAGTGTGATTCTTTCAAATCTGTCTTCTTTTATTCAATATTATACTTCTAATTCAATCATATGAACATTCATCTCATTGTATAAGAAGTCCGTAATTTACTTATTTATTCTACACCTGATGGACCTTTGAGTTGTTTCCAAATTTAGGCTATTAAGAATGATACTTCATTGAGTAATCAGAATATTTCTACTAGCATAAAAGTAAATGTATTTTAGGAGGCATATAATTATATCCTTAGAAATGGATAGTTTCTAACACTAAAATTCACATCAATCAATAATCCACATCACATGAATTTGTAGTCAATTGCCAGTCTTCTACCATCTTTTTCCCACTCCCTTCTCAGCCAGGTCAGGAAACAGAACACCACTAGGACCCCAGATACCACCTACTGATCTCTTTGCAAACAGCTCTCTCTTTTCCACTCCTGACTAACGATAATCACAGCATTATTTTTTGGTATTTTGTGATATTCATAATGCTCTATATCCATGTGCTTCTTTCATTCAATAGATTGCACCTCATGTATCTATGAAAACAATCCCTTTCTGTGCATTCACATTGGCACATAGTTAAAAACTTGTGTTTTGCAGTGGGTTTCTGACAGGTTTTTCTGACTTCATTCAGGCTCCTCTCTTACTCGTCTTCCATACTGCATCCAGAACTTATTTTTCAGTGCTTACTAGAATGTTGCCATGGTACTCTAAGCTTAAAACGGCTCTTCATAAGACGAAGCATAAAAGCCAGGATCTTTTTTTTTTTTAATGTTTATTTATTTTTGAGACAGAGAGAGACAGAGCATGAACAGGGGAGGGGCACAGAGAGAGGGAGACACAGATCGGAAGCAGGCTCCAGGCTCTGAGCCATCAGCCCAGAGCCCGACGCGGGGCTCGAACTCACGGACCACGAGATCGTGACCTGAGCTGAAGTCGGACGCTTAACCGACTGAGCCACCCAGGCGCCCCTAAAAGCCAAGATCTTTAACAAAGGTCTTAACACTGTGTTTTATGCTAGGAACGATCTCTGCTCCGTTCCTCCTGATCCAGAGTTTCATCTCTCCTCACCTTCCTATGACTCTACATGTGTGAGATGTCTTCCTTGAAAGCTTACAACCCACCTATCCCATCTCCACAATTCTATTTACACTGTTTACTTTAAATCTGAATAATATTACTACTACTCTTAATAACAATAAATATTCCTTCACAAAACTACATAAAATATAATACAATGTGCCTAGATTACAACGTATCCAAAGTAGAAATGTGTACCTACAATTAATTGCATTGCATTTTAGTAATACACTTTAATTTCTGCCTATTCCAATGGACTAAAATGTTTTTGAGACAGACACAATATATTTTTCGTCAGTCAATCTTCACTGTCAGCACAATACTTAGCACATAATGATGCTGAGCCTGTATTTGCTGAATGAATAAATGGTTAATAAATAAAAGGCATGCCATATTCCTTCAAGGAGCTCACAATATATTTAGGGAGATCAATCTAAGACAAATGAAAATTAAAAACCTGATTTGATATAAAAAGAGTATAATATTTTGGATTTCAAGACACTGAGATGGCTTAGAATATGTCTTTCAGTCTGCATAAAAAGTTAGAGTATTGATTTTCTCTAACAAGTACATGAAATACAAATATCATTTTCTAAACTTCAGTAGACTCTTAATTGGATTCTTCTTTTTAATTTTAACTAACGAGCTTTCAGGAGTCTATGAAGCTATATAAAAATATGCATTCATTGCATTTTACTAAATTTATTTAATGAGTTCAATTTTACCATGTTGGGAAAATCAATAAAACTTAGTACTGAGTAATGTTCCAAATTAATAATTATCATCAGAAGTTTCTTTTAATTTTACAAAGAATGCTAAGTACATTTTGCCATTGAAACAACATTGCAAATTGTGGTTAGATTCCAGAGTATGTGGGAATATAAGAAACTCATTAATTAGTGCAGCAGAAATGAGTAGCACCCCTCCCCCCCCCCCCCCCCCCCCCGCCCTACCACACACACAAATATCATGGTTCCTTTTCATCATGCACAGTGTGGCTGGGAAACAGTTACCCAGATAAGGATTAAATTCTCCTCATGCTCTCTCCTGCATCAAAGTATGATTTGGGGACTATCTCTCACCAAGGAATATAAGTAGAAAAGGGATTTGTCAATCTCGGGAGTTTTGAAAAGCAGGTATGTCTTCGAATAACTGAAAGGGAAGGGCTCTGATGCTAGTGAATGATAGAGTAATAAGGTTGAAAGATCCTGTGGTCATGATTTACCATATGGAGGAAAACTATCCACCAAACAAGAAAACACTCATAGGACCCCTAAATGACTGAAAAGTAAACTTTGCTGTGTTAAATCTCTGAAATTGTAAGCTTTGAGTCTAAGAATAGCTAATATGACTCTAATACACCTAGCGTTTCTTAAATCATATCTTCTGGAATAATAGTCAATTATATATATGCCATGAAAAGTTCTAAGATCAGATATATTAAAATTCTATGTCCCTTGTAGAGATGTGTAATAGATATATTTTAAAAAGCTCTGCAAATCTGAATGGCTTAACAAAAAACATTTAACTCTGTTCAGTGTAGTAATTCCCAAATTTACTGATAAATTTAAGTAATATTATTATCCTATGTAAGTAGTATTAGTCAGAAAACAAAAGCAAAAATAAAAACAAACCTTTGGAAACTCCTTTACCAAATCGCTGATAATGTCTCCCATGAGCTGGCAATGAATTTTAAAATATTTCAAATATTTGTTGGAGAAAGTCCTCAGGGCTAGACGTGAATAGTCAGGGGCATGAATGTATTTACTAAGGAACTAGGGTTTATGGTAGGGATAGAGGATATGTAGAGAGTTGTTTCTGAGAAACTGATGTGGAGAGACAAGTGTGAGTTACCTCAAAGCAGAGAGAAAACTTACCAGCATCAAATGAGCAGGTGAAGGAATAGAAGAAGTTTGACAAACATATAGTTAGTTATACATGTAAACTGTTAAGAGATCAAAGGAGACATTTCTCCATATCATCCCATTTATCCAAGGTACACACTTGCTTTGACCTGGGTAACACATTTTGTTTTGCTGGGTCCACTTAGTTTATTTCTTTTCTTAAAGTTTATTTATTTATTTTGAGACAGAAAGGGAGAGAGAGAGAGAGAGACAGAGAGAGAGAGAGAGAGAGAGAGAGAGAGAGAGAGAGGGAGGGAGAGAGAGAGCATGCATGAATGGGAAAGGGGCAGAGAGAGAGGAAGAGAGACAATCCAAGCAGGCCCTGCACTGTCAGTGTGGAGCCTGATGTGGGGCTTGAACCCATCAACCATGAGATCATGACCTCAGCTGAAACCAAGAGTCAGATGCTTAACTGACTGAGCCACCCAGGCACCCCTCAGTCCCTTCTAAAGAACATTTTCTTGTCATGATCTGAAAAGGGGCATTTCTGTATAGGGCATGACAAATTTTTCTCTTCTCTTTAATTACCATGGCTGATGATACACAACAGGGTAGAGGGCAGCCAAGCCACTGCCCAGCGAGAATTCTTTCAGATGCTCAATGAATTTGTAAAGTACATAGAGAGGAACTGGGGGATGGTGGGAGGGAGAATGGAGGTGCTGTGGAGAGGCAGGTCCTGTAAGGCATGGAGGGAGGACAGTCACTTTGGGTCATGCATAAGATGAGCAAATAAGTCAAGAGAGAAGGAGAGATGAAAGAGATCAGGTAGCCCCAGGGTACAGCTCAGTTTCTTGTGACAAAGAGCTTTTGAATAAGACCCTACTTCATAAACCAGTGAATCAGTATTTGAGCTATGAGTAAGGGCTGGACATTTTTTTTTCAATGTAGACTTAAAAGTGAAATCTTCTCCTTAATAAAACATTAAAAAATAATGAGCTTTCACTGGATTTAGAAGTATTTAAATTATCATAGGGGTAAATTATTGTTTCAAAGAAGACATGGTGAGATTTAATTTAGGCTTATTTAGTAATGGAGTGTTTATTTCCAGTAATGTGTTAACATTAAGCCCTAAAAATTTAATGCAAGCCTCTTACACTAAGATCAGTCCCTTGTCCTCAAGTGAATCCACCTAATTGGGGCATTTTGTTTTATTATCATGAGGTATCAAGATGTAGATCGATCGATCTATCATCTATCTATCTATCTATCTATCTACCTACCTAAACAATTGGACAGGGCGCCTGGGTGGCTCAGTCGGTTGAGCATCCAATTTCAGCTTGGGTCATGATCTCACAGTCTGTGAGTTCGAGCCCCGCATCGGGCTCTGGGCTGATGGCTCAGAGCCTGGAGCCTGCTTCCCATTCTGTGTCTCCCTCTTTCTCTGCCCTTGCCCCGTTCATGCTCTGTCTCTCTCTGTCACAAAAATAAATAAACATTAAAAAAAATTTAAAAAAATAAAATAAAATTAACAATTGGTAAGGCATGGGCCTTCTATCTAAGAGTTAGGAATGTGAATGCAATTATAAAAGTGTATAAAAACAACATATTTGACATTTTTGCAAAGTAGTTTATAAAGGAATCAGTGGAACAGAGAAGGATGGAGTTAATCAAATTATTATCTCATTGTCTGTAAGAGACCAATATAAACATAAGTATCTAATATTGTTATAAATATAAATATAAAATATGATATAATAAAAACATAAATATTTTTCTTTCAATTCTTTTAAGTACATTTTATAAATTTTATAAATTCATTTTATTACATTATATTATTTATTATTATCAATTTATTTTATAAATCTGTTATAATGGTTATCATTTTTATAAATTTTTTCTGTTTGTTTTTATTAATGCTTTTTATCTGGGAAAAATTTTTACAAATTGCATAATCCTAAGATTTCCTAGAATTTTTAAACTAAGCTTTACCTTGTCCCCTTATAAGTTGTACCTTATAAGATCAACTAAAAAATAATCATCTTGCCCCATTATGACCAGTATTATAAGCAACAGATAAAGGTAGGATAAGTGGATTGCTTTTGTTTAAAGTTTTACATTCCTGCGGGAAATTGAAGCAAAAAGGAAAAATAATATTGTTATAACACAAAAGGTTGAATTTCACAATGAAACCAAAGCAACTTTCCAAATATCTCAAATTTTTTGGTGTACCATTGTTTAAAATTCAGTTAAATTCAAAGAAAGGACAAACAAGAACTTAAAACGTAGCTAGAGAGCACTAGTATCACTTATTTCAAAAATACAATGTCCTCAGAAAGACTCAAATTGATGAGAAGATTCATCACATTTAAGTGAGACAATTTCCACCTTTTCATAACTTGGAGCTAGACACGTGAATGGAGAAAATACAGAAGCAACAATCACAACACAGACAACATCGGAAAGAAAATAATCCTCTTGCAAGTGTACGGAAAGGAAAACCACTAGGGATAATGCCATTCCACTGAGCAGGAATAGGCAAAGTTAATTGGGAAACCCAAACCCCAAAAACAGCAGAACTCCTGGCGGGTAGAAAAGAAACCTGAATGCCAGTACTAGTATGAGAAGAAATATCACTTTTAAGTGGTTCGTATATTCTATGGCCTCTCACTTAGGTTAACTCTCTGTTGTTTGAAAAATAAGGAAGACAGCAGTGATGCTAATAAACCAAAGGAAAAATCATCAAAAAATCACTTAGGAGTTTCACCGGTAATATCTGAAATGGGATAGACTCTGATCAGTAGACTCTGATCTTCTCCTTCTCCTTCTCCTTCTCCTTCTCCTTCTCCTTCTCCTTCTCCTTCTCCTTCTCCTTCTCCTTCTCCTTCTCCTTCTCCTTCTCCTTCTCCTTCTCCTTCTTTTAATTTACATCCAAGTTAGTTAGCATCTAGTGCAACAATGATTTCAGGAGTAGATTCCTTAATGCCCCTTATTCATTTAGCCCATCCCCCCTCCCACAACCCCTCCAGTAACCCTCTGTTTGTTCTCCATATTTAGGAATCTCTTATGTTTTGTTCCTCTCCCTGTTGTTATGTTATTTTTGCTTCCATTCGCACGTGCTCATCTGTTCTGTGCCTCAAAGTCCTCATATGAGTGAAGTCATATGATATTTGTCTTTCTCTGACTCATTTCACTTAGCATAATACCCTCTAGTTCCATCCGTGTACTTGCAAACGGCAAGATTTCATTCTTTTAGACTCTGATCTTCTGACACTGGCTATGTAGTGGGCAGAGCTGGCACCCGTCTCCCACCACTGCAGACAGTAAGCACATAGAGCTGCCGGGTAAATACATAAGGGTAAAATTAACACATCGCTACCTTTAGAGAGGCAGATGTGTGTGTTAAAAATAGAAGCTAACACAGAGTAGTTAGGCTGAATTGGTCTTGGAGGGATGAGGAGACGAATAGCAAACCCAGCTGTGGTCCCTGAAGCTAATGACTGTGGTGAAATACCAGCCCTGGCACAGGAGATCTGGCTTTAGTTTGGTATGAAGCAGGGAGATGGAACTGAGGACTCTGCATTCAGCTGCAACCCTGGAAATCACAGTCTTTGTGAAACCAGGACAAACCGATGAAATTACAATTGGCCCAGGCAAGCCTCCTGGGGATTTGTCTCTGCCTGAGTCTCTTGGGTGGACTGATGGGAGCGCGCATGCGTGTGTGCATGCCTGTGTGTGTAGAGTGCCTTCAAATGGAGGCTGAAAAAGCTTGTAGGTCCCGAGCGTTGATATTATAGAAGCTTACCCTTTTCTTGATCCCTGCAGGTATGCAGTAAGCTTTCTTGCCATCTCCTTGAATGGGTTGTCAGATCTCTTTTCCTAGTCCAGTTCCCGCCCCCTCCCCACTCCCTCAAGGACATACACATAGAAATGTGTCTTTCCAAGGACTTAAACTTTGTTGCAGTGACGTCAGCTGCAACCCTTTCACGAAAACCCACAGGTTCTTCTCCAGTTATCTGGTGAGTGTGTTAAAATGTTACTGAGGCAGCTCAAGGGCTTTCTGTTCTGGCTTACAGTGTCCTCTTTCTTTCTCTTTATTGAGAATTTCCTTTCCTCATTTATGATTGATTTAATGATGGCTTTAATACCTTTTTTTTTTAAACTTGTTATCCAACATTTGCAGATGTTAGAGCCAGAGTAATTTTTCACCTTTTTTTATCTTATTATCCTGCCAGCACTGATATCAGACCAAGAATTTCCTTCATATCTTTTTATTGATGAAACTATTTTTACTTGACAAGAATACATATTCCTTTTCCCTGTCCACCAATGGGGATTAAATACAAAATTAACATTTTGTTGTATGAGAACAATGTGATGACCGTAAAGCATGGAGAGCTTTATAAGATCTCCGTCTCAGATTTTGAATTACAACCAAAAGAGGGAAATGCAAAGGATTATTTTGAAACAGGATCATTTTCGTGAACTATTCTAAATGTCTAACCAGCTTCTATGTAATAATCTTAAAGAGAAAAAAAAATCCCAGACATGCTTTTCAAGTATTTTAGTTTTGAGTTGCAGTAAATACTGTGGCACAGCACCTGGATCATTTCTTCACAATGGAAGCATTCATTTCCCTAGTGCTGAGAGTGTTGGTGCCTGGTGACTCTCCCCTGAGTCCTTCCTAGTCTTTTTTAATAAAAATTCATTTAACTTATATTAACAATGAATTCCATCTGTCAGAGCTATTGTCTTACCGTTTGTTTTTTATTTGTTTGCTTTTAGCAGTGATGATTTCTCTAAGTGCCTAGAATATATTCTACTACAGAATAAGTAGAACCTTACTACTCCTTTTCTATTAATAAGCAAAATACCATTCTGGGAGAGCCCAATGGCTCACATGCCATTCTCATGCCATGTAAGAACATGTTGATTTTGAGGACAATACTAGTTTTTACTAGGATTTAAAAAATACCAGCATTACGTTGTTTCTTATTTCTACTGAAATATTATATGGCTATACATTGTGGAAAATCAGTTATGACGTAAGGTGAGAGTTTCTTCGCCTACATATTCATAATAAAGAACCTATTGAAAAAGTTTCTGGGAGGAAACATCTAATATGTACTATTGTATAAAGTGCTTCAGTTAACCTTAGATATCCATCCACCTATCCATCAATACATATATCCATAAATTTTGAATTCTGCAGGTTTCTCACTGCCAACAGTCAGCTGAATTTGTTTGGAGTTCTGAAGAGTACCTTTGGGAAAGTGGGTAAATAATGAATCTCCAGCATGCAAGATTCTGACATGGAAACCTAATTAGTCGTCTGCTTAATTAGAGGTAAGTGTCAAGTTAACTATGTTCAGCTTCTCATTCTTTTGTTCCCTGGAATAAAATATTTTCAATCACTTTATTGATACTGAAATTTACTTACAAATTTGTTCCTATTCTTAATTACCTGTCATGCAGCATGACAGAAATATTAAAATATTAATTTAAAAATATACTAATTTATGAAAATATACTTAGAAATGACTTAAAATTGAATTTGTTAATTTTATCTCAAATTCATTGTGACTTAAATCTAGTCACTTTGACTGGTGACATGTATAACTTCATTTAAAAAGGCTTTATACGCAGCATATTTTTAATTAAACCTGCAGAATTTTAACTATATGGAGGAGGGGAGTGGGGCTACTTCAGAACTTGTTGTAAAATTTATTTCTGGTAATATGGTAAGCATATTAAATATGTAATTAATCAGTAAATTTCTATTAAATTTGTCCCTCCAAAATTCTCATTTTTAAATCAAAATTAAGCAAATAATTCTGATGCTTCCTAAAAAAATCTTTTTAATATACTTGGAAAGTCATTCATGATTTACTGTGCACATATGGAATGAGTGAGAAAAATGACACTAGAAATACATCTGAATTATTGTTATAAAATACCTGAGTACTCCGTTTTATCTGTTGAATAGATTACAGTGTAAACCAACAGTAATAAACTTAAGTCCACTCTGACTTATTATTTTATAAATAATTTTAAAAATTTTCTCAAAATAGTTATTCTATGGTGTTCACTGATTTAGTCACACATTTAGTCTCTCTGGACTTGAGCTACAAGAACATAAAGTAAAACAATATAATCAGAAATTTTGCAAAATGTACATCACTCAAAGAGTTATATTCCTTCTGTATTACAGTAAAGTGTAGAGACCAGAGACACAGGTGGAATTGGGTGAAAATAATAATAATAAAATAAAATAAAATAAGAATATGAACAGATAATTCAAAGAAGCAGAAATACAAGTAGCCAGTAAGACTTATTATTGAGTAAATGGATATTTTTGAAGTGATGAATCTAAAAACTTTTTATCTACCAAATTGATGACCAGATTAAAGTTTTCAACAGATTTAAAGTTATCTATCGAATTGACGAACAGATTAAAGTTTTCAGCATGAAGTGTGCTAGAGATTTCGGTGGGCTAGTTCTCTCACACGCTTCTGATAAAGTTTATTTGGATCAACCAGTCTGGAACGAAGTCAGTGTCATCTATCAACAGTAAAGATGGACTTACTCTAAAAAAAAAAAATCTAAAAAGAATATTTGGAGAAATTATCACCCAGATTTATAAGGAGATATCCTTAAGAATGTGTTTGAAAGATGGTTTATAATTTGGAAAAGTTGTAAACAACTCCATATACAGCAGCAAGGGAATGGATAAATCAGAGGTGGTGTATTTGAAGATGGAATTTTTAAAGCTATGGTTAAATTCACAAAATCTATCTTTTTTATTACCATAGTTAAAAGATATATTTTCATAACTAAAGTAGGTTGTACAAAAGGCAGATATAATTCATACATAATTTACTTCATATAGAAATAAAAGCTCTATCCTAAGTTTAATATATTTTTAAAAAAGAGTCTAGACGGATACCCACCACATTCATTACAACAATTCACTTTTGATTACAAGGAGTAGAAAGTGGAGGTTCACTGAGATCACGGCATAAGTTGCTAAAATAAGTTAGGCATGAATAGATGGGAAACTGGATTTGAGCTGATGTAGCATAGATGGATGAGACAGACTTGAAATCAGCAGATATTACTATACAGTTGAGATGACTAGAGAATGGAAAAGGAAACTTGTACATATGCCAGACATGTACTAGGTACCACAGTATTAAAGGACAGTATGGACTTTAACTTCTCAAAGTTTGCATTTAGTAGGAGGAGGATACACTGGGGCATAGAAGGAGGAGTGTAAATGAAAATAATTTTATTCACACAGAGTTTAATATAGGGATTAAAATATAAGGTAACATTGAAAGAAAATATTCAAGAGAACTCAAGTATGAATACTTGTTTAAAAATAGAATTTTAAGATTTCCAGCTGGAAGCTAATTGTTTGATCTAGGAACCAATATCAGCTACTGGGTAAAGGGAGTTCAATGAAAGAGTAGAAAAATAGTGAATATAGGAGGGAGAGCATAAAAATGGGAAGTTAATCTGAGGGAAAATCTTGCCTTGGGAGGTAAGGGAAAGAGGGGACAAGAAAGGAAACACTGAAAAAAATAAAGAAAGGAAGAACCTAAGCTTTGTGGTTATATTGAAGTCAAGAAAATTTGAAATAAGGAGAGATATCAAAGAGATGGGCCCAGGGTTCAGGTATACTCTTTTGTCCTGACTGGTATCAGATTGAATATTAACAGGCAGAAGACATACTGAGATACTCTAGCATTTCTGGAGCCAATGACACCAATAAGCAAGAGGGCAAATATTAAGCTTAAGGGTCTTCTGGCCTAGGTGACAAAGGGATCAAACTTTACAAACCAAAACATGTCCTTATCTCAACTAGGGCTAATTCTATAAAACTGGGCAGACAGCTCTCCTTGTCCACATAAGAACATCTCTAATATCTGTCCATAACCCTTCTGCATGACCATCCCTCCCCGACAGCCATCCTATCTGGCTTACTTCCTCTCAAATACCTATTTTGTCAATTTTAACAATGCTCCCTACACTAATTGATCTCTCCATATAATGTAACATTTGATCTGTACTACATTTTGAAATACTTGGCTCCTACGCCAAAATATTCTCTTGGTTTCCAAATAACTTTCTTGGACTATTCTCTGGGTGTTCTGAACTGTATGGACCCTCCAAGGTTAGTAGAGAATGGTGTTGAAGACCATGGACTCCGAAGCCAGATTGCCTGAGTTTTAAATCTCATTCTTACACAAATGATTTCTATGACCTGGGGCAAGTTACTCAACTTCCCTGTGACTCAGTTTCTTTATCTGCAAAATGCTATTAAGAATAGCTTTCTCTTCAGGAAATTAGTGAGAGGGTTTTATTATTATGAGCAAAAAAAAAAAAAAAAAAAAATAGAAAATCCACTGACAGTGAGAAACCAATAAATACATATTAGCTATTATTATTCTATTTTATGACCATCCTTCAAAGACATAGTTCCCTGTGATTCTATCTTTGGCCCTCTTGTCTTTGAATTTTGTACCTCTACTTAGTGAGGTAATCTCTGTTCATGACTTTATTTAAAATTGTCCTTTTCTACCTAGAACTTTCATTACAACTGAGGCTTCTATAACTGTCCACAAGATAGCTTCCCTGAAATACTCCACAGGTATAACCAATTCAACATGTCTAAAGGGAAACAATAAATACTTGCTGAATAACTACACAGTGTTGACTTTAAGAAAATAATCTGAACTTAATTTTTGTTATGAAAGTAATGATTTATTGTGCAAATATGGCAAATATATGAAAGCATTAAAAAGAAAATAATTTCTATAATGCTATCATTCACATATGAACAGAAGACCTTTTCTATTGGAAATTGGGTAAAATATAATAAAAATTAGTCTTGCAAATTAAGAATAATAGATCTTACTTTTAGGAAAGAGATAATATTCTGACACACTAGTATTATAATATTTAGAGTATGCCAATATTAATACACTCTAAGACAAACATACCACAAGAGTCCATCAGCAAGGAAAAAACAAAGAGATAAAACATATAGTATGTATGTAGAATCAAGATCCTAAGCATATAAGCATCACCGTTAAATAAATATATGTATACATATGTACGTATACATTTTTTTTTTTCATATGTACGTATACATTTACGTAACCCAAAATATGGGTCTATATTATATAAAATATTATGTTGATAGATTACTTTTTAAAATTTCTAAAAAACATTTGCCATGAACTTCTGAAACTAAAGAGCATTATTTTAAATTCTCATATAAGTTCTATTTATTGACCACTTCTTAGCATTTATATGTTTAAATATTTTAATTATAATTAAATATAATAATATTTTAAGTAACATTATCTAAATGATAAAACTGCATTTTTCTCAAAAGTTGACATATTAAGCTATATCTGGATTTATTCCCAAGCATTTTTCGGTAGAACAACATTGATGACAAAAATGTTTGCTTAATGGTTTCAAAAATTATAGGTATATATTTCAATTTCAATTTGGCAAGCTTGCATTCCATTGCTACAAATAAGGCATTTGTCCTAGCATTGTTCTTGAATCCAAATATGCTATATTATATTTGACTTAGGATGTCAATCTCTTCAATATTTACTGCATATTTTACTTATTCCCCAAGTGTTTGTGTACTTTGTTAGTTTATAAGCTACAAGCAGATGTTTTGTTATAACCATGTCAAGAATGCAAGATAATTTATATATTCGATCAGCAGTAAAACAGGCACACACTTTTTTATTTGTACTAAAAAATTCAAAGTCTATACTCTCTGTTTTCGATTCCAAATAAATTTATAATTTAATTGCTAATCATGCCAAGAGTAGTAGCAAGATTGATTTCTCTTATTTGTGAAGCTTAAGATCACAAACCTAACAACACAGAATTTTATTTATTCTTCAACAAAAATTGGCATATTTATTTGACACACATGGAGATTTTCTGAATCTCTAGGTGCAACATTTTAAGATACTGGTAAAGACATTTTATCTGAAATTAACTTATTAATTTATAAAATTTAATAATCTAATAATCATGTATGCCCATTCTACTTGACAGATTTGATAAAAAGATAAAATTGGATGGCATATCAAGATCTTTGGAAAGTACTGAACATTGTAAAGGCTTGTGAAAATAACAAAATCATTAACAGAAACTATTAATTAAAATGGCTCTTTGGAAGTTCTGGTCCAATCAGCCAATGTCTTGGATATTCAGTGGAATCAGTTGAGGGAGTGTCCATAGAAAGATATATATCTAAGAGGGGAAAACAGTAAATTGCCCAAATTCAGTGTCAGATCTTCTCTTTTTGATACATGAGATGGTTTGAATGATGTAATTACCTGTACATATCAGTTACCCCAAATCTTTTATAAGCTACTGGTATTTGTCAATAGAGTAAAATATTAGTAAATTCCTAGATCCTGGAGGAAAACTAACAGACTAAAGAGAAAGAGAAAGATGAACAAATGGAAATACTGTATCTTAAGAAACAGGAAGTAGTATAATGAAGAGATAGTAAAATTAGAGGGCTAATTTTCTATTTTCTAGAAGAAAATAGACTTTACTTAACAAAATTATGATATAAAAAATCTGGATGTTCCTGATAATGAGATACAAATGTTTGTGGAGTTTTGTTTTATTTTTTCTTTTTATTTTTTTTTGCTCACAGGAATAAAGATAGCCTGGGAAAAAAGAAAAATCTGTACATAAATAGCTTCTGCATAGTAACTCAAGGCATGATGTTGAGCATTTGATAGAGCTTATAAAATAATACTTCTTTGACTATAATATTTTGAATATCATCTTTTCAATGGCACAATATTAATAACATTGTAAATACTACTGTGTAAGCCCAATAACTACTTGGTTTTGAATAAGAATTAACATACAAATATTTTTGCATCTATATTAATATTTAATTGTTAGATGTGATTTATATACAATTTTTAAAATGTGTAAATATTATCAACCCTGGCTCTATCTATCTATCTATCTATATGACCTAATACTCAGCAGAAATTGGGAGACAGAGGTTGGTAAAGAAATAAACAAAGGTAAATTTTAGTGGTTTACTCATACTGCATGAGAGGGAATAAAGTGCTGTCTACAGGAGCTGAGAAGATGGCAGTGGAGTAGGAGGACCCTAGGCTCGCCTCGTCCTCCTCACATACAACTAGATAACTATCAAATCATCTCACATACCCCAGAAACTGACCTGAAGACTGACAGAACAAACTCTACAAATGAAGGGAGAGAAAAGGTTCCATTTAAGACGGTAGAAAGATTGGTGACTGGTGTGGGGGAGAAATGAATCAAGAGTGCTATGGAGGGGAGGGAGCCCTGGTCACAGAAAATTTGGGGCAAGAGAGAGAGGAGTGCACAGGGGAACCCATAAAGAGAGTATTTGCCCAAACACATTGGCCTGGAAAACCAAACAGGATGAATTTAATGAGCCCTTCCAACCAGTGGGGCTTAAAGACAGTTTTTAAAGTCAGCAGGTTGGAGGTGGGGGGGGTAAGCAGGTGGGGCTCAGATAAAACCTTGAGAGCACTCACTGCACTGCTCCTGGAGAGAAGGCAGGCAAACAAACTGAGGGTAAACATCCAGAAACAGCAATCTGAAGAGTGCTGGGGGTGCACAGTGGGGAGATTACTCCTTTTCAAAGTGAATCCCTAAGCAGCAGACTTCATGAAGATGCTTCTGCAGGAACAAAGGTGTCCTAGGCCATTTCCCTCCAATCTCCCTCAGCATAAACACAGAGCCACCTACTGGAAGCAGCCCCAGGGTGACAGGGCTGCCGAACCTGCCTACACCAAGCTCCACCCCTCTGGGCTCCAGTGGAACTGCCCTTCTTAGTCACCCTTGCCTCTGCCCCAGCATGGCAGGGCCCTCCCTGGAAGGTAAAATCTGGAAGGCCCCAAATACATAGAGGTTAAACAACATGCTGCTAACAATGGATGGGTCAAAACCAAGAAATCAAAGAAGAAATTAAAAAAATACACAGAAACATGAGAAAATGAAAACACAAAGTTCCAAAACCTTTGGGATACAGCAAAAGCAGTCCTAAAGGGCAGTATACAGCAACACAGGCCTAACTTAAGACCTAAGAAGAATCTCTAATAAACAACCTAACCTTACACCTAAAGGAGCTAGAAAAAGACCAACAAAGACTAAAGCCAGATGAAGGAAGGAAATAAGAGAGATTGTAGCAGAAATAGATGATAAAGAAAAACAAAAAACAAAAACAAAACAAAAGCAAACAATAAAACAGATTAATGAAAACCAGGAGCTGGTTCTTCGAAAAGTTAATAAAACTGATAAACCTCTAGCCAGACTTAATCAAAAAGAAAAAAAGAAGGAACTCAAATAAATAAAATCACAAACGAGAGAGGCGAAATAAAAACCAACAGCATGGAAATGCAAATGATTATAAGAGAATATTATGAAAAACTGTATGTTAACAAATTGGACAACCTGGAAGAAATGAATAAATTCTTAGAAATGTATAAGCTACCGGGGCGCCTGGGTCGGTCATTAGGTTAAGGGTCTGACTTCCTCTCAGGGTCATGATCTCACCATTTGTGGTTCCCGAGTCAGAGCCCCTGCTGGACTCTTTGCTTTCAGCTCAGAGCCTGGAGCCCACTTTGGATTCTGTGTCTCCCTTTCTCTCTGTCCCTCCCCTGCTTATGCTCTGTCTCTTTCTCCTTCAAAAATAAATAAACAGACAAAAAAATGCATAAACTACCAAAACAAACAGTAAGAAACAGAAAACTGGAACACACTGATAATGAAGAAAGAAACTGAATCAGTAAAACACACACACACCTCGCAACAAAGGAAAGTCCAGGGCCAGAGGGCTTTATAGGCAAACATTTAAGAAGAGTTAGGGGTGCCTGGGTGGCTCAGTGGATTAGGCGTCTGACTTTGCGTGGGCTGTGAGTTCAAGCCCTGTGTTGGTCTCTGGGCTGACAGCTCAGAGCCTGAAGCCTACTTCAGATTCTGTGTCTCCCTCTCTCTTGCTGTCACTCCCCCCTCTCAAAAATAAATAAACATTAAATTTTTAATAAAGAAGAGTTAATACGTATTCTCAAACTATTCCAAAAAAAATAGAAAAGGAAGGAAAACTTCCAAATTGATTCTATGAGGACATTACCCTGATATCAAAACCACATAAAGACTACTAAAAAAGAGAACTGCAGGCCAATATCCTTGATGAACACAGATGTAAAAATTCTTGAGAAAATACTAGCAAACCAAGTTCAACAATACATTAAAAAATCATTCATCATGATCCAGTGGGATTTATTCCTGGGTCGCCAAGGTGGTTCAATATTTGCAAATCAATCAATGTAATATATCACATCAATAAAAGAATAAGAACCATATGATTATTTCAATGGATGCAGAGAAAGCACTTGACAAAGTATAACATTCATTCATGATCCAAAACCCTCAACAAAGTATTTAGAGGGAACATACCTCAACATAATAAAGGCCATATATGAAAAACCCATCACTAATATCATCCTTAATGGGAAAAACTGAGACGTTCTCCTCTATGGTCAGGAACAAGACAGAGATGTTCACTCACCACTTTTATTCAACATAGTACTGGAAGTCCTAGCACAGCAATCAGACAACAAAAAGAAATAAAAGGCATCCAAATCAGTAAGGAAGAAGCAAAAATTTCACTATGTACAGGTGCCATGCCCTCTACATAGAAAACAAAAAAACTCCACCAAAAAACTGTGAGAACGTCATGGAATTCAGTGAAGTCCCAGGATACAAAATCAACTTGCAGAAATCTGTTGCATTTGTATACAACAATAATGAAGTAGCAGAAAGAGAATTTGACAAATCAATCCAATCTGTAATTGCACCAAAACCATAAGATACCTAGAGATAAGCCTAACCAAAGAGGTGAAAGACCTCTGCTCTGAAAACTATAAAAACTACAAAATACACTGACCAAAGGAATTCAAGATGACACAGAGATTTGGAAAGCTAGTCCACGCTCATGGGTTAGAAGAACAAACATGGTTAAAATGTCTCTACTACCCAAAGCAAGCTGTACTTTTACTGCAATCTCTATCAAAATACCAATAGCATGTTTCACAGAGCTAGAACAAACAACGCTAAGATTTGTATGGAGCCAAAGCGATCTTGAAAAAGGAAAAGCAGAGCTGGAGGCGTCACAGTTCTGGACTTCAAGTCACATTACAAAGCTGTAGTGACCAAGACACTATGGCACTGGCACAGAAACAGACACATAGACTGGTAGAACAGAAGAGAAAACCCAGAAAGGAACCCGTAATTATATGGTCATTTAATTTTTGCCAAAACAGGAAAGAATATCCAATGGGAAAAAGACAAGTCTTTTAACAAACGCTGTTGAGAAAACCGGACGGCGACATGCAGAAGAATGAAATGGGACCACTTTCTTACACCATGCGTAAAAATAAATTCAGAATGGATGAAAGGCCTAAATGTGAGACCTGGACCCATAAAAATTCTAGAAGACAACACGAGCAGTACTTCTTTGACATCAAGCATAGGAACTTCTTTCTAGATATGTCTCCTGAGGCAAGGGAAACAAAAGCAAAAATAAGCTATTGGGACCATGTCAAAATAAAAAAGCTTCTGCACAGCAAAAGAAACAATCCAACAGACTAAAACACAACCTTCAGGGGGTGCCTGGGTGGCTCAGTTGGTTAAGTGTCCGACTCTTGGTTTCAGCTCAGCTCATGATCTCACAGTTTTGTGGGTTTGAGGCCCACATTGGGCTCTGTGCTGGCAGTGTGGAGCCTGCTTGGGATTCTCTCTGTCTCCCTCTCTCTCTCCACCTCCCCTACTTGTGCTGTCTCTGTCTCTCTCAAAATAAACAAATAAACTTAAAAAAATACTAAAAGACAATCTTCAGAATAAGGGAAGATATTTGTACATGATATATTTGATATGGGTTTAATATCCAAAATACATAAAGAACCTATACAAACTCAACACCTGAAAAATGAATAATCCAATTTAAAAATGGATAGAAGACATGAATAAATATTTTTTTCCAAAGAAGACATCTAGATGGCCAACAGACACATGAAAAGATGCTCAATACCCCTCATCATCGGGAAAATACAAAGCAAAACTACAATGAGATTATCACTTCACATCTGTCAGAATGGCTAAAGTCAACGACACAAGAAGCAACAAGTGTTGGTAAGGATGTAGAGAAAAGGGATCTCTCTTACACTGTTGGTGGGAAGGCAAACTGGTGCAGCCACTGTGAAAAGGTTAGAAATAGAACTATCCTATGATCCAGCAATCACACTAGTAGGTATTTACCCAAAGGTGAAAGAGACAGAAGGTAGTGTTTATCAATTAAATTCTTCATCTTTACAGAGGAAGTCTATATATTCAAATATATGTTTGACAGAGGAAATACCTATGTTGAAAAAATCATGGTGACAACTATTTTAAAACTAATAATAAGTAAAGCATTTACCAGCTGTTACCTTTGGTGATCAGAACTGGGGTACTGGCAGGGAAAATGGGCAATTTTTCTGTCATTGATATCTTAAGATGTAATTCTGGAGCTACATCATATTAATAGGATGGTTTGGTTCAAATTTTTTCATAAATTATACTTTAAGGTGTCTTAACAATTCTGCTGTCTATATTTCAAATGACAAACATTTTTAACATTTTCACAAAATTATGCTTTGGTTCTTGAACTTTATTAAGATACGGTGCACACTTTGAAAGAAATCATTATAATCCTAATATTTACCACAATTAGAAATTATTTCAATATGCCACCTTCAGTAAAATCCATTTTAAATCCAAAGTACACATCCTGTGTAAGTAATCACTATTTTTGAAATGAATAATTATGTTTGTTACTACTGATACAATAGAGGAATGACAAAATAAAAGAGTTGATGGTACCTTCACTGTATTTTAACATCAGTTTGAAAATACAACCCTGAATATATTTTATGGAAATAACTCATCTGTTTTATAGTTTCCTGAGGTCAGGAATATAACATTCATGCTAGTATATATCTCCCTTTCAAAATCGCTTAATTACAGTCTGATATATTATAAATGTGACTTTTTTTAATTGAACCTATGGTGCTTTCAAAAATGTTTCCATGATCAATGTTGTAATGGATATAGGACAAATTTCCAAACGAGGGCCATACTCTACATTTATATTCATTGTTTTCAGGCAGAAAGTCATCTCAATAGATCCTTAGAATGATGATTCCAGATCATCACCCTAATCCCTGTCTTGCCTTAGCAATGATAGGTCACTGCTTTTGTGCCCATACAGATACACACTTTTTAATTCTTCTGTTTATGTATTTCATGTGATTATTTCATTCAAGAAGGAATATACCAATTATACTTGTTTAACATTTAGCCTTCTTGAAATGACATAGGTTGACATAGGTTGAAATGACATATCAGTAACAAAGAAGAAAATACATGTTACTCAAAGCCAAACAAAAATTGTTTTCCTCAGTGTGTTATCAGTTTAAAAGATGATGAAAGTAGGTTAGGTATTATGAAATCATTGACTATATCTTAGTGTATTCATGGAGAGAACATAACTCAGTTTTCTCAGATCACTGAGGATTGTGCATTTCTTCTACAAGTCTAGATTGTCTTCAAGTAGCTATATGTAAAATTTAATAAGTTTGCTGTCTTGTGTTGCCAGTGTTATAGTGCTAGAGTGTATAAATATATCACTTCCTATGCAATACTGATTACTGTGAAATTAATCTTGATAACTTTATCTGATGGCTAAATTGAGTAGTTGTAATAGTGATATCCCTTAATATATTTAATCAACCTCCATATTTTAAAAAGAGACGTTCCCAATTAAAATTAACATAATTTTAATAGCATCAAAGCATGTGGATAGTAGCTTACCACTTTTTTCTCTTTAGTCTCATTAAGAGTGATTCTACAAAAAGTGATAATAATATAGATGCTTAATTTGATTCATATAAAGCTAAACCCTGGTATAAGTTGTATTCACATGCACTATATGCATTTAATACTTGAAAGAATCCTGAAAGTTGAATTTAGGCTTAGACTATGTAAATGACATCACCTAAATAAGAAAGGTAAAAATTGGTAGAGCTGTTTGAATTTAAATCTGGTCTGAATCTTAAGTCTGTGCTATTGACCATTATGCTATATAATGATAATGATGATGATAATAATAATAGCAAATAACTATAATAGCAAACAATAATAGCAATAATAATAGCAAATAATAGCAAAAAAATAATACAAAAAATAATAATTGGCTTAGATTGTCCATATTAGGCATTTGAGAAAAACAAAGGAGGATTTTACAAACACACACCCACACAGCCATCCACCCACACACACATAAATACACACTTGCACAAATAAATCAATATTATCATTTATTTAAGGTGAAAGTTAACATGAATAAGAAAGAATCAGAAGACAGACGGTGGTTTGTTCCTGTGATGGACATAACACTTTGAGAAAACTTCACATTCGTAGGTCCCTTTCTGAGTAAGTTGCCAAAGTAGTTCCTTAAAATGACTATCATAGGGGTGCCTGAGTGGCTCAGTTGGTTGAGTGTCTGACTTCAGCTCAGGTCATGATCTTGAGGTTCCAGAGTTTGAGCCCCACATTGGGCTCTGTGCTGACAGCTCAGAGCCTGGAGTCTGTTTCGGATTCTGCATCTCCCTCTCCCTCTGCCCCTCCCCTCCTGACTCATGCTCTCTCTCTCTCTCTGTCTCTCTCTGTCTGTCTCTCTCTCAAAAATAAATAAACATTTAAAAAAGTTTTTTAATGACTATCATAGGGGTGCCTGGGTGGCTCAGTGGGTTAAGTATCTGACTTTGGCTCAGGTCATGATCTCATGGTTCATGAGTTCAAGCCCCGCATTGGGCTCTGTGCTGACAGCTCAGAGCCTGGAGCCTGTTCAGATTCTGTGTCTCCCTTCTCTCTGCCCCTCCCCTGATTGTTCTCTCTCTCTCTCTCTCTCTCTCTCTCTCTCTCTCTCAAAAATAAGTGAATAAACTTAAAAACAATGATTATCATAATAGAAACCATGCTATCTTGCTACACTAGCTTAGGCAGCATAAACTAGAAATCTTTTCTAGTTAAATGACAGAAATGTATGGTTTTCCAGAACATTGTAAGTTATGCTGCCATGAGAATTCTACTCTCTAGAAGTCATCGGTTCTGAATCATATTTTAATGCAATAAAATAATTTCTAATAGGGAGTTAAAATGCAATGTATATAAAGAGAGTTAACAGAAAGTAAACTTGTGAAAAGCAGAAAAATGCAGAGACCAATGACTGGAAGCAGAAGCTCCTAGGAAATAGAAGCAGTGAGCCAGAAGAAATGATGAAGAGAGAAATAAGAGGGAGTGAAGATAGTGAACAACAGTCAAAAAGGAGTGACAGAGACAGACTAGCCAAATAACCACATGGACAGAGCATTGAAGTAGGAAGCAAGAGAATTCTACCCCCCACCCCATGCCTGAGATGACGACAAATTAGTCAAGCTACTAGAGCGAAGATAAATTCTGAGAAATGTTTTTGTTCCCTATGAGGCTCTACTGGGCATACTTTCAAGATTGCACCTAGCAATGTGAAAGAACCAAGAGACTACAGAGTTCAACACCCTGCTTTAAATCCTTACCTCTGCTGCTTATTAAATGGGAAAAAAATGAAATTGATGAGTCACTTAATTCATTCAAGTCCCATAAAAAAATCATGATTTAAGAGTTGACATAGTATGTTGAAGGAATAAGCTCAAAGAAATAAAAAAAGAAAGAAAGAAAGAATAACAATAAGAAGAAATAACTGATAACAAGATATGGAAACAAGTTTAAAGAGAAAAGTATTTTAAAAATATTATTGAAGAAACTGACAAAGGGCTTCTTCTGACCATGATAAGGGGATGGCCATAAACAACTATAAAATTAGACAAAAGTTTGAAAATATCAAACAGTAGACAACAGGGAAAATTCTGGAATCAACATGGATATTCTCTTGAGTTTTTAACTAAATAGGAACCAGCACATTTGCAGGAGAAGACTCGCAGGGCCAGTCCAAGTGTAATTTACAAATAGAGGACAACCACCAGGGAACTATATATATACATTGGACAATGGCTGCAAATCACGTAGAGATAAGATGCATGAGAGTTTCAATCAATCAGGATGGAGACACGTTGTTGATACCGTAACAATCAGTATAGACTCCCGGAAAGTAATGGCTTAGGGTAAGCATAGGATAGGCCTAGAGCAAATGCATTTTCTAGCACATTCAAAATAAACAAAAAATTTTAAAAGCCCTCAGAACAAGCCTTGAAAGAATCAAGATGATGTACATGTAGTTAAGTGTCATCAGAGGAAGACTTGGCATTTTAATAAGGAAAACAGTAAAACCCAATCTACAATATAGTATTCATAGTATCTAACATAATATCAGTGAGAAAAAATAAATATGATCTAGAAATCACATAGATTATGGGTTAAGAAACATAGGCTTTAAACCAAAACTTCTAAATGTTTTAAGGGATTTCAAGGGAAATGTGTACATCAGAAGGATGTACAGAAGGATGTATGGAAGGATGTGAGGAAACTTAATACAGAAATAGATAAAATGCAAAAAGAACAAGATGTAAATTCTAGAAGTAAACAAAACAAACAAAAAAAACTTTAGGAAAAGAATTCCTAGACGGTAAGCAGATAGTGATATGAACTGAAGAAAACAGTCTTCAGTTCACATGGTGCTGTTTAAATAGAGTACAAGAAAAAGAAGAGGGTTTGGGAAGAAACAAATATTTGAAAACAAAATAATAAAATTTTTTAAAATTTATAATATGTGAATCCGGAAGTCCTAGAAACTCAATGAATCTCAAGTAGGATAAACACAAAGAAAACCACACCAAGATATACATTAGGTAGAACATAAGTAATTAAGCACATTTTAGAGTGTGTTAAATTATTGTTATTTGCTAAATAAAATTTATATTTCTACTAATAAATTGAAAGTCTACATGTTTGTAAGAGATCACATGCTACTAATTTATTTAACTTTTCTCTTTGTCTCTATTTTCCTCAAGTAGATAATTCTCATAGATTTAGTCCTAACATGTGATAAAAGAAAATATCAGGTTGATTTTTTTAATTGTAGTAATTTCTAATAATTCATAGTTATCAAAAAAAGAGAAAAATATATTTATATATATATATATATATATATACAATATTTACATATGTAATATATAACAGAAAAATACATAATACCATCTAAAATATATAATACCATAATTTTGATATAAATATGCCAATTCTTTAAAATATGGGATACTACATTTGAGAAAAACTTTCAGAAACACCCTAGGAAAATACTATGCCAACAGAAGCTATGAGTTAGAAGACATAAAATTATTTATAACTGGAAAAATGATTTATACAAGTCAATTAAATATGAAATTATAAAAAGTGCATTTAAAATGAATAAAATATTAGTGATGCCATATACACCTTGATATGTTAACACTTAAAAATGAATTAAAGCTATATAAAAATCACAAGTGTTCACAAATATCACTAAATCATATAACACATAACACCAATGTTTGAGTAAATATGCTAGAACATCATTAAGAAGACATACATTCTAGACACAGCTTCGCCACTTAGTAGCAAAGCTTATTTTCATAAATATAGTAATGTGCTAAGAGTCTCAAGTATTTTTTATCCTGGAAATAGTATAATAGTGTCCAAGACTCTAGGGTTGTGAAAGTATAAAATTCCATATCACTAACAATAATTATAACATGGACAATAATCAGTATTGTTTTAATTTTTTTCATTTATTTTGCCACTTTTGAATAGAATGCTATTGTAGTACGTAGAACTATATACTTTGGACTGAATGAAGTTGGTTAGAAAGTATCAAAATCAGATAAGGTGTAGGACAAAAGAGACTTGTGACAGCTACATAATATACATTAAATACAAAATAGTTACTATGTAACATTATTATAGTAACTACTTATCATGCTTCCCAGGGAGGTATAAGGATAAAATGTCACATGCATTGAGTTTTAATCGCGGGTCCAACACTTTATATGTATTACCTTATTCAGTTCTCACAACTCTAGCAAATGGGTACACTTTGTTATTCCTAATTTACAGCTGGCAAAATTAAACCTAATAGAAGACGAGGAACGTGTCTCAAGTCTTATGTTACAAAGTAGAAGAGCTAGTATCTACTTGCTATTACCTGGAAACTTGACCAGTAGGCCACTGTACTCTGGAAATAGTGACTAACCATCAGCTAAACGCTCACTTAATTTTCCTCAAGTATTACCAAAAAAATGTTTTCTGGATCACAGAAGAAAATGCCCACAAAGTCAATGCCCTGCCAAGCTTTACTGTGAATATATTAACAGCTCATAAATTGAAAATGGTCCCTGTACATGCACATAGTAATTCATTTGCTCACTTATTCACCCAGTTCTGTGTCCCCCACTGGACTACACATTCCATAAAGGCATATCCTAAGAATTTGGGTGTGTGTCTTTGTTTCCATATCATCAAGCCATAGTACAGTTTGCTGACTTGGGCTACACATTCAATAAATGTGCCAAAGGAATGGATCTATAAGTATTAAATATATTCTCACATTTTATACTACCAATATTTTTATATTGGTATTATTTTTATTCTGAAATGGGATAACCAATGCAAAAAGAGATTTAATGAGTTTTGTTCATGTCATATAATTAATAAGTAGCAAACTGGGCATCAATCCTATGTCATTGGGGCACCTGGGTAGCTCAGTCAGTTAAGCATCCAACTCTTGGTTTTGGCTCATGTCATAACCTAGCAGTTTGTGAGTTTGAGCCCCTCATTGGGCTCTGGGCTGACAGTGCAGAGCCTGCTTGGGACTCTCTCTCTCTCTCACTCTTTCTCTGACTCTCCCTTGCTCATGTTCTCTCTCTCTCTCTCAAAATAAATAAATAAACTTAAAAAAAAACTATGTCATCAATACCCAAATCTCATGATTTTTCAGTATATTGACATTTATCATCTTTCTAAAGTTCTCCTTTATATGCTGGTTGTATCAATGGAATATTATATATTTTGATTCCTTTAAGAATGCAAGTAAAACATAGCAACAAATTTAAAACAATTTGTTCTGATGGTATGAGTTAGTCCATGAATGGATGCTTGACTCTCTACTGCTGATGATTTTATAAGAAGTCTTACTGTCATCAGATGGCAATGAAATGTACAGCTGTATGTTAGTTACTATATGGAATATGGTATCTGTCCAAAGTAGTTCATTATTTTACATTAAAAAGTAAACTATTATAAATATAAATGTTAACTTGGAAAAATTTGAGTTAGAAAAGCATCATGTAAGATAAAAGTAATTGTTAATTAAGAGAAACTAAAATTGATATTTTTGTATGATTTTACTTGTCCTTTTGTCTTTGAAAAATAATTTAATCTGAAATGTATGCCTTTCTTTTAATTAGGATTTTTCTTAACATTTCACTGTTTATTGTATTAAAATATGCTGATATATACTTATAATTATAATATTTGTGTTTGTACATAACTGGATCTATTTGTACCTGATACTTTTTATTATTGAAAAAACTCAAGGAATCTTCTACTTTAAACACAACATAACAAAATGAGATGCCAAATGAAGTCATAGATTCTAAGTTGTCTTACAGGAAAACACATAATATTAAAAATTCATGTTTCTAAAATTTGCCAAGTAATATCATGTCCCTTATGAATACTAAAGCAGTAACACAAATTAGTCACAGTCTAACTTGTGCTAGGCTATATACCCCAATCTGTATTTTTTATGGTCACTTAACTCTCCACCAACAGAGGAGAATGTCATAAGAGTCATGCATCATGCCTATGGACAAATCTTCAAGGATCGATTCCTTCTTTTATCTTTTATCAAAGCACGCATTGAGTTCATACTGTACTAAATGATTTCATGAGGTCCAGTATCCTGCTGAAATTTCCATAGCATCCATTCTATGCAGTACAGCTAATACGTGGTTTGAGGTATTTGAAAATTAAGGTACATGATTAGGTAACTACATATAATTCATAATTTAGAGCAACTGCGCCTTAGAAAAAAAGTCTGCTGTAAATGGAAGTACACCTTCATAATATGGCAGCAGCAAAGAAATGAATAATAGGATAATTTCTTTCCTGTTAAATATATTTACCTTTGGAAAATAAGCTTTATTTCATGGCTAAGAATAAATCAAATTGTAATATATCTGGATATGTGTAAGAGAAAGGAAATATTCCACATTAAGTGTTTTATAAAATAATAAGCAAACTATTTAATATTCAGTAGGAATTCTTTTTAACAATTAGATTTTATTCTATTACGGGTTAACAGAAAATAAATACTCTATTAATAGTTTTCAAAAACAAGTTTCTAAAATGATTGTTGATAAGAAAGACATTTTTACAAACTGTCTGATATTTTGTATGGATTCAGTAGACCAAAAATAAAATCCTACTACCAGAGGAAGATATGGTATATTGCACTCTTGAGCATGGCATGATATAAGCCTCACCATGGCACTGAAATACTTCGCTATGAAATGTATTTATAGGATTACAGCATTTTGGTAATTCTTTAAAGAAACATATAATGAGATGAAAACATCAAAATGCATTTTGGAGCATATGCATAAAGAACCGCAAAATGATACTTACATATTAAAACTATATTTTTTTCTGGGATAAAATGCATTTGAATTAAGTCATGAATACTTTGGGCTTAATCTTCTCATTAATCACAAAATTGTGTGCTTTGTAGAAGCTTTGAAGAAGACATATTTTGTCTCCTGCAATGTTAATAAAGTTTGTATAAAATAGCTGGTAATCTAATTAACCTACTTACATGCAGAACAATAACTGCTTCCTGTTGTCAAAATGAGCTAGGTAAACTAAGGGCAAGAAATATATATATATTTATTCTGTGTGTGTGTGTGTGTGTGTGTGTGTGTGTGTGTGTATGTATACATACACACACATACACACACACACACACACCACACATATATATACAAACATATATATGTGTGGTGTGTGTGTGTGTGTGTGTGTGCGCATATATATATATATATATATGTATATATATATATACATATATATATATATATAATCTTATAAGGGGGATAATAAGGAAAGTAATTACCAAAAATACAACTGGAAATCCTGCAAATGTTTTGAATCTATGTTTTCCTCTGGAATAAATTTAGAACAATTAAACTACATTTTCATTTTTGTTTAACTCCTTTTCAGAAAGCAAATTTTAAGTATGTAGAGATTATGTTTTTCATTATAGAATAAAGCAGTTAAGGCCTGTGTTGATGATCATTTGTTCCCAAAGTTCTGATCCTACTTGCGGAAGTGGAGATGATATTTAAACCCTCAGCAATTTCAGTCAACTGTGGTTGTTGAAGAGAGCCAGAGCCAGAGAGAGGGAGAAAGAGAAAAGGGAGGAGAAGAGAGAAAAGCAAGACATGTGAGAGAGAAAAGAGGAGGAGAAGAGAAAGAGAAGAGAAAGGAGGAAGGAAGGAGAAGAGAGAGAAACAGAAAACTGATAAGCCAAAATGTATCTCCCACCAAATCTACTTTAAACCAACGGAGAAAAATATAAAACTTAAACATCCCACAAAACCTTACCAAAATAAGAAGTCATGAAGAGAATATTCACAAATAGAAGAAAAAGTAATAGAAATGGCTGGTATACCTACGTAAAATAAAGTTCAGTGTCAGTAGTAATCAAAGACAATTAAATTGAAATGGTTTGCCTACTAAAGTAGCTGTATTACTAACAGAAACATCACTTGAAAAAGTGCGTACTATAGACTCCCTAATCATTTCCTGCTTAGAATTGTATCCTTCCTCGAAAGCAATAGAGGAACATTTAAATTAGTTTTTAAAAATCTTTCCTAACAACATGAAGAAACAGACATAAGTTGATTATAGGAAACCAGTTACATGGAACCTGTATCTACATGTTATAGGATATTTTTTTGGTTTTTAATATTACCTTATTTTCAGCACTTCCAAATTTTTAAAATTTTTAATCTCTCCAAAGGTACAACTGGGTAAAGAGACTACGCCTTTGCTTAAAAACAAAATAAGGTGGTGAAGTACTTTCACATTTCTTGAGATCAACGCACTTGGTCTTAACTCTGTATTGCTAATTAATGTTTTTTTATTGAAGTATAATTGACATACAACATTATATTAGTTTGAGGCATACAATATAATGATTATTTGCAGATATTGTGAAATGATCACCACAAGTCTAGTTGACATCCATCACCATACACACATAATTTTTTCTTGTGATGAGAACTTTGAAGATCTGCTCTCTTAGCCAACTTTCAATTTTGCAATACAGTATTACTGACTATAATTGCCATGCTATATATCACATCCCTAGGACATATATATTGGATATCTATCAAATATATGATTTGCAAATATTTTAATTAAACATTTTAATTATATACTCATGTGAATTTAATAAATATAGAATGATTCCTTGAACCCTCTGCCCAGACTCTCACAATATTAACGTCGTGCAAAATTATAGTAGAATATCACAACCAGGATACTGCCATTTACACAATCCATTGATATTTTCCAGATTCCCCAGTGTTACATGTATGCATTTGTATATGTGTCAGTCTTTGTGTTTTTAAATGTTCTTGAAGTTTTAGCACATGTGTAGGTTGATGTATCCATTACCACAGTCAAAATGCTAAATAGTCCCAACACAAGGGTATTTCATGTTGCCCTTTTAGAACTACACCTATCTACCACCTGCCCCCTCCACCATCCCACTGTCAAATGACCAAACTCCTGCAAGCACTAGTCTGTTCTCCATTTTTCCATAATTTCACTTTACAAAATATTACATAAAGTAGAATCATACATTATTGCAGGATTGAGGATTGAGGTATTTTTTTTCTTAGCATAATTCCCTTGTGATTCTTTCAAGTTGTAGCACTCATTAATTTTTTTTTTTTTTCTGAGTAGTATTCCATGGTATGGATGGCCAACAATTTGTTTAATCAGAAACATATTAAAAAACATCTAGGTTTTCAGTTTTTGGCTGTTACACAAGGCTGCTATGAACATTCATGTACAGATTTTTCAGGGGGCACAAATTTGTATGGCTCTGGAATAAATGTCTAAAATTGCAATTCCTTGTTTAGTTTTTTGTTTTGTTTTAAGAAATTGCTGAAGTTTTTTCCAGAATGGCTACACTATTCTGTATTCAAACAATGTGTGAGTGATCCAGTTTTACTCCCTCTTCACCAGCATTTGATATTGCCATTAGCTTTTTATTTTAGCCATTCTGATAGCTATCTAGTCATAACTCATTGTGGTCTCAGTTTGTATACTCCAATAGATAACGATGTTGAAAATTTTCATCATGTGCTTATATTGCCATGGACATATGCTCTTTGGTGAGTTTTCCATGTATTTTGTCCATTCTCTAATCATATGTTTTAATTGTTAAATTTTAATAATTCCTTATCTATTCCATATACTAGTATTTAATTACATGTGTAGTTTGAACATGTTTTAGCCCACTCTGTGTTTTGTCTTTTTATCCTTTAGAATTTTTTTATGGATCATGTTTTTAATGTCAAGTCTTGATCCATATCTTTAAGATATTCTTTTTTGGGGGCACCTGGGTGGCTCAGTCGGTTGGGCATCCGACTTCGGCTCAGGTCATGGGAGTTGGTCATGACTTCGGCTCGTGTTCAATGAGTTCCAGCCCTGCATCAGGCTCTGTGCTGACAGCTCAGGGCCTGGAGCCTGCTTTGGATTCTGTCTCCCTCTCTCTCTGCCCCTCCCCAGTTCACATTCTGTTCTGTTTCTTAAAAATGAATAAACGTTAAAAATTTTTTTAAATTCTTTTTTCCCCTAAATCTCTTATAGTTATACATTTTATAATTAAGTCCATTATCTATTTTGATCTAATGTTTACATGGCACGAGACTTAGGTCAAGTTTTTGTTTTTTGTTTTTGTTTTTGTTTTTTTTCATGGCTATGGATGTCCAATTGCTTGGCACAATTTTTGAATAGGCTTTCCTTTCTCCATTCAGTTGCTTTTCCAAAAACCAGTTGAGCATATTTGTGTGAGTTTAATAGGGTTCTCTATTCTGTTCCATTGCTCTCTGTTTCCTTCTTGGTCACTACAGCTGCATAGTAAACCTTAATATGAAATAGAGTGATTGCTCCTACTGTATTCTTCTTTAACATCACTTTCACTATTCTAGGGTCTGTGTCTTTCCATATAAATTTTAGAATAAGCTTGTCTGCATTTAGAAAGAATCTTGCTGGAGTTTTTATAAGAATTGCACTACACCTAGGGGTGCCTGGGTGGCTTGGTCGGTTAAGCGTCCGACTTCGGCTCAGGTCATGATCTCACGGTCCGTGAGTTCGAGCCCCGCGTCGGGCTCTGTGCTGACAGCTCAGAGCCTGGAGCCTGTTTCGGATTCTGTGTCTCCCTCTCTCTCTGCCCCTCCCCTGTTCATGCTCTGTCTCTCTCTGTCTCAAAAATAAATAAACGTTAAAAAAAATTTAAAAAAAAATTAAAAAAAAAAGAATTGCACTACACCTAGAGATCAGTATAACTTGCTCATGGAAGACATGAAAACTCAACATTTCAATGCAATTGTTTTGCACAAACACAACAACAACAACACCTTTGTTTCCATGTTTAGTCTCATACCTTGGCTAGGATCTTTACCTAAGCCACAGCCTGATGATCAGGGAGCCTCTCTTCCCTGTAGGGTGTCCAACAGAGACCTTGCATTTTGCTGCTCCTTGGAGCCAGTTCAAGGCCCAAATCAAATATCTCTCATCTACCTCCTATAATCACTGTAACTAAAGAAACACCATAAGAATACAGATTTATTTTCCTAAAATCATTCTTTCTCAGTAAGAATTAACTCAACCTCTTAGTGTACTGAGTTTCCCAGCCTTATCATTTAAATATCCCTGCTCTGAACGTGTCCTTCATTTAGCTGAGTACTTCTTTATTTTGCCAAATTTTTGTTTTACTGTTGCAGTTTATGTCCCTTTGTAGAGAAACTTTTAGACGCCAAACCTCTTCTTCCATTGACTATTTACATTTTCTTACTTTAAAAAGTAACTTAAGAGATACACACAGTTCCTTAAAAATGCAAATTTTCATCCAAAAATGTATACAAATATGGTAATATTCAGAGGAAATATATCTGTCAACTATGTAAATATTTTGATGTAACACTGTATGTAGTACAAGCTGGTAAAATGTGAGCTTTTGAAGTTACTTTATAGGTTCTTTAAATAAATGTTTTATATAGCTCAGTTACGTGGATGCCGATTTTGCATATTATCTTCAAGGCTACTTACAAAGTGACAGTCGGGAAAGGAAGGAATGTGAGAAAGTGTTCTTAATCTGGAGTCTACATGCAAGAACATTCTTTATTAACCTTTCTTTCCCCATAGGACTAAAGACATAGGAAAACATCAGTGTGACTGACAGTTGACATATTGTATCTTTGATGTGGACAGGTCCTGTAATGACAATATGAAATATATGAGACCTTTCATACCACGCCATTTTTCTCTCATTCTCTATTCATTGGTAGCCGTATACATTGTGAACATCCAGAGCCAGGTAATAAGGAAAAAATATTGACTTTCAGGCTAAGACTAAACTTCTCTGGTTACAATCTAAAGATGACATCTTTCATGTCCAGAAGCTACAATCCAGCACTATTTAATTTTGGATCGGTTGTAAGCAGCATAAGCAGCACTTTGGCATTTTGTTTTATACCCAGAGGGTACCAGCACAAGACATGTCATTAGAACAGAAGGGTATTTGTGACCAGATGGCATCATTCTTTTCCTATTTTTTTTTCTTTCATTTCTTTTCTTTCCCCCAAGCAAAGGTCTACTTTTAATCATCAAGAAGATCTGATACTTTGATGCTTTCACCAAATTTCAACTTAGCAACTGGCTCACAATTCAGGCAGTATTCAATCACTTATTCCTTTTTACTCAGCTAACACTTACTGCACAATTGTTTTCTGGCAGCTGCTAGACCAGATATTGAGGCTGCACAAATCTCATTTGCAAATGGCACCACGGGCACCGCTCATTCTCCTTTGTGCAATATTTCCTGTCAGTAGACATTCAGACTTATCTGGTATTCTAATTTCATGAACTACATTTCTCCAATATCATTCATAGTTGACAGATATATTTCCTCTTTAATTACTGTTTGTTTAGAAAATACTTACCTATTTTACATATCGGTATGTCCCTGTTTGCCTTTTCAGTTTCCTTCTTTGGAATCCAGTGCAGAATTGAGACAATCCAACTCTTAAATTCATGCCATACAATCATCGGCAATCGTTATTTCCCCTCTTAAATATAATTTCCGATTATTTTCTCTCTATAATAAACTATAGTTTATTTTCTACATGTCCTTTCAAAATACATGGTGTAGACTTTAGTATAAATGTGTTTTATATTTATATACATCCTATTTTTCACACTTGTTTTGGAGATCCTTGCATATTGTTTGGTGCACAAATAATTAAGTGCTTTTGATGTTATATAAATACTGCAAAAAATACCTGGCTCATTTTATTTACATCTTCCCTATTGATGGACTCTTAGGTACCTTCTCATTGCCTGCTAACACAAAGAAAGCTGAGCATTGTAGTACATTCTTTCTGTCATTTTTTTTTCTGGTCTCTACATATAAAATAGTTACTAATGGATCTTTGGAATGTATACATATCCTTTGTCATTGAATACTGCTGATGTCTCTGTAGGTTTTAATTTGTAGGAGCAATGCTTGAGGATTTTTATACATTATCAACCATCAAGGATGTTTGATATATGTTTTTCTTTCTGTTCCTTAGCAAACTGAGTGATGTAAATAATTGCTTTTATTTAGCATTCTATGACCACTCAAGAGGTTGTGTAACTCATTACTTTTTCAACAGACTTTAAGGCTTTCCTTGTCTAAATTTCTTTTGTATCCTTTTCCTATTATTTTAGCAGATTTCTTGTCATTTTCTTATTGGTTCATAGGAATTATTTATATAAATCAGATTTGTATACCTTATCTATTTTGATACATTTGCTATTCATACAGTCAAACCTAACATATAAAATATATGGTTCTTTGGAATCTTGTTTAAGAATTTCTTCACCAACCTAATCTCACAAAATATTTTCCTACATTTTCTTTCAATAATCCTTAATTTTCATCTCTCAAATGTATTCTAACTTTATTTGACCTTCATCATTTTATACAGTAAAAAGTAAGAGATATAACATTTTTGATGTAGTAAGCCATTTTCCTGTCTCTTTCTTCTTAATAACATATATGTCCTTTCCACTTTTCTTTTTAATATATGTTATTATAATGTTGTATACTCTAACAGAATACCCTCTTGATTTTTTAATCCAAATGGTCTTACCAGAACACAGATTTTATACTTTAATATACATTTTAAAATTTCATTGAATATCATGAGTGAAGGGGAGGTATAGGCTGGTTATGCAATGAATAAATCCCAGAGATAAAAGGTACAGCATAGGGAATATAGTCAAAGGTGTTTCAATAGCATTGTATGGGGACAGATTATAGCTACATTTGTAGTGAATATACATAATTTATAGACTTGTGAAATCATTATTTTGTACAGATGAAATTAATGTAACCTTGTGTGTCAACTATATTTTAATAACAAGTGTAGATAAACAGGGGTGCCTGGATGGCTCCATATGTTAAGCGTGTGACTTCAGCTCAAGTCATAATCTCACAGTTCATGAGTTCCAGCCCTGTGTAGGGCTCTGTGCTGACAGCTCAGAGCCTGGAGCCTGCTTCAGATTGTCTCCCTTTCTCTCTGCCCCTCCCCTATTCAAGCTCTGTCTCTCTCCCTTTCTCTCTCTCTCTCTCAAAAATAAATAAAGATTTAAAAAATTGTTAATAAAAATAAATAAATAAAATTACAAAAGAAAAAGATCGGTGTTACTTACGACATAAATATTTGGAGGAACGCATCAGGAAATCTACGTGTGAAGGTTAATAATAACAAATGCATTTTAAAAATAGGTAATAGATGTTTTTATTTTATTGGATTAATTTAGATTTTTATACTTCTTTTGTCAGTTTTGATAAACCTTTTCAAGGAATGTTTTTATTTCACCTAAACTGTCAAATATATTGGCATAAGATACTTAATAAATCATCATATTTTCATCTTTTCCGTGTATAATCATATTGATTTCCTTGCTATTGCATGTTCTGTTACTTCTTGGCTAATACTGAAAATATGTTATCAATTATTAATCTTTCAAGAACCAATCTCCAGCTCTTGGTTTTCTCCATTATCTATGTCTTTTTATTTATATGTCTGTCTCTCCCCCTTCACAACCCGCCCCCCCCCCACAGGATATGTGTTCATATGTATACAAACATTTCCCAGTTCTGTCCACTGTAAGGTCTAGATAAAATTATCACGCCCAGCACACAGATTTTATTGTTTCAATACCATTTTCAACGGAAAGGAACCATAAAAAATAGCTGATTTCACAGATGGGGCAGGGAAAGTATAAAATGAACATGAAGTATCTCTTTGTGCAAAAAACAGGCAAACTCTCACAACATGATTGGGGTCTGTCAAAGGGACACAAAAGCTACTTTGGGACAATTCGAACATCAAAATAAGTATCGACACGAAAGTTATAACCTACTAAATAAAATAAGAAGGTACGAGTCTGCACTGACATGCATTAATACATGCAGGGGAAAGAAACACTCTTGCGTATGGTAGAATGCTAACTAATGAATACAGAGAAACAATGGACTTAAGTGCACGATTTGGCAAATAAGCAAAAATTGCCAATAGGTGTAAAAGCTCACTAGTGGAAGTCTGAGAAGTAACAGAATATTCGCATAGTCTCAAAATGTTTCCCTGCAAGCTACCTATTAATTACAGTGACTAAAACAAGAAAATAAGAACCATACAGTGACAATGGAAAAAACCTAATGGTCAAAATTAGCATTCCCAGTAAAAGGACTGATAGACAGCATGGCTATGCTATTAAGATTTGCTGAGAATAATTCCACCTCACATTTGTGGTATTCCTGCCGAAAGAATATAACCCATCTTCAATCATGAAGGAAGAAAGACAAACCCAAGTTGAAGGAATGATGACAAAGTAACGCTCCTGTCCTCTTCAAAAGTATCATTGCCGTGAAATATAAAAGAAAACAAACTATCCCACATGAAAAGATATTGAAGATAAATGATAACTAATTGTAACTGATTATTTTAAATTTGAGAATTTTGGACCTCGCTGAAATAAAATTTAAGAATTTGAAATCCACTTACCTTCCCTCATTCCCCACTTCCTCGCTAAGCTTTTTTCTTCACTTGTAGACATTTAAGTGAATGAGCTGACACAGTACCTCAGGATCCCTTTCCCTTTAGCGACTACATAATTGGAAATCTTATAATAGCAAGCTTACCCTAGATCCTTCGGGAAGAAAAGAAGATTTTGGTATGAAAATATTTGGCTGTTTCGATAGAATTAATTAGTTAGTCATGCTTGCTATTTTTACTTTCATGGACAGAATAGAAAATGGGATTTTAGGAGCACCTGGGTGGCTCAGTCGGTTGTGTCCGGCTCCAGCTGAGGTCACGATCTCACTGCTCGTGAGTTCGAGCCCCACGTCCGGGCTCTGTGCTGACAGCTCAGAGCTGGAGCTTGCTTTGGATTGTGTGTCTCCCTCTCTCACTGCCCTTCCCCTGCTCAGGCTCCGCCTCTCTCTCAAAAATAAATAAACATTAAAAAGAATGATTAAGAAAGTGGGATTTTAGTTAATGTGATTCAGTGTGTCTGTGAGGGCTGCCACTATGAGAATGTCTGTTTTTCCATGTGTCCACTGAATGCGTGTTTATTCAACACCTAACATGCGTGAGGTGCTGAGTGAGGCCCAGAGACATAGTAGGCAACATGGACTGGTCCCTGTCTTCATAGGGCATGCGTTCCAGAGAGGAGCACAGAGAAAGTACTTCGCTTTCATTAAGCCTACGAAAGACCAAAATTGTTATTTGCTATTACTCTGTTACTCAAAGGCAAAGACCAAATTTTTGTGACAGAAAAATCACTGCCTGGTGAGTCCTGAGTTAAACAATTGATATCTAGGGATCTTCCTTTTTAAATCTATAATTAAGGAGTAATATTTAATATTTTCTCAATTTTGTTGGTATGCTGGGAATGTGTAAACACAATTTCCAAAAGTAAATGGTCTATTTATTTGAAACAACTAAAACTCAAAGTCTATTTTAGATGTTAACTCAATATATAAATAGTACACTGGAATTGTCTTTATAAACAAATATTTCTTTGAAAGATATAGAAATGCATTAGTATCTTTATAAATAGCTAACATTTTTAAAGTGAAGCTAAAATAATATTCAGGATCTTTGGAATTAAGTGATCACTAATTAAGTTTCTTCTTATCACTAAGGCCAAACCCATTGTGGTTGAAATAAGTTCTAGGATTTATGACTTTATTTTCATTCTCCTAGCACATTGTTCAGGTTTCCAAGTACTTTCTATTTCTATTTTCTTTGACTTATACTGTAATAAGTTGTTTGTCTGATTTGTTTCCTCACTAAATGAATTGCTTAATTATACTGTGGAGAAGGGAACGATATTCTAATTCTTACTATATTTACCAAGACATAATAGATCTATATATATTTAGTATTGGATCAATGTTGGTTGAGTTAAATTCAGTGATACCTGAGCTTTCCCTTGACCTAAATGGTTTTTGAATTGTTGTATGTCTATTAACAAATAATTATTACCTCCCTTTTGTATACTTTAACTTGGAATATTTTTAAACCCAAAGAAATATTGCAATAATATCAAAGAGCTCCTACCTAGCATTCCATACATATTTCTCAGTTGTAAATATTTTAGCACATCTGTCTTTTCATTTTTTCTCTGTATCCTTAAATACAATGATTTTTTCCCCCTGAACCATTGAGAATAAGTTTCAGACTACCCCTAAACAGTTTGGTGCACATTTCCTGACAATGATAGCATTTCATACTAAATACAGCACAATTACGAAATTTAAAACCTCATTAGTATTTCAATTATCACAACAACGTCCCCTAAATCAGAAACAAAAACAGAAAATTCGGGTCCAGGATCCAGTCTAATACACTCTAGGATACATACTGCAGTTAATCACTGTCTCTCTTTAGACTTTCAATTGGGAATAGTTCCACAGTTTGTTTAGTCTTCATGACCTTGACACTTTTGAAAAGCAAAGACGAGTTATATTGTACAGTGTTCCTCCATGGATGTTCTATGTTTTGTCAGGAACACCATGAGTTCATATTGTCTTCTCAGTGCATTACAGGTGGAGGCATATCATTAAGGTTTATCTCATTACTGATGTTAACTTTTTTCATTTGGATAAGGTGGTGTCTTCCAGGTCTCTCTACTGTAAAGTAACATTTTTTACTAATTTATAAGCATTTTATAGATAAGTATTTATAATATGTAAATATCCTTCTTCTTAACAAACATTAACTATGATTATTAACATACTTTGTTGAGTCTTCCTTTAGGAATTACTATATTTGATAACTAATGACTTTTCTAACACCATTATTTTTTTCGATAGTTATTACTTGTGCTATAAAACTGTGAGATCATGACCTGAGCTGAAAGCAAGGGTCCAATGCTTAACCCACTGAGCCACCCTGGCACCTCATTAATTTTTCATTAATATTTATATGGATTAATTGATTGCTGTTTTAGGACACTGATTAAAACCCATTACTATTTATCTTGATGATGAAATTGTCTCACATCTGGTGCCTGTGTCTTTTTAACATGTACCCATTCACTCTACGAAGATCCACGTGCTTTCTGTTATTATACTGGAACACTCCTGTTGTGGCAAAATGTTCCACAATCATAATCCCATGGTTGAATCCCAGTCCTTGGTAATCCTAGACCACAGTCTTAGGCTGTGACCATCAGGAGTGTTTCAGGAAAACTACGGGGAACTGGAGTTGGAGAATTTTCCTACTTTTAAGTAGATAAGAATCTGGTAAAGTCTTTTCCCCTGGAGAATAAGACTTTTTTATGGAGAACACTCTGGGTTTATTTCATTATGGTTACTGTTCTTCCTCACTGGAAACACAAGGGAGTTTTTCTTGGATCCTCACAGTGAGAATCTAGTGGTGTCCTTAGGCATAAAACCAAGGAGAACGTGAAGAACCTCCCTGAGACTAGGCTCCTAGGGGTTCTCAGCTGTGAGCTAGTCTTTACTCAGCTTCCAACAGTATGTGAAAATTACCATTTAAGTTTTCCTGCCAGATTATGCCTCCAGCATTTTCAGTTCCAGGTAAACTGATCTTGGCTGTGAGTACCTGTATTTGCCTGTTTCCAGATTTCAGAGTGGGGATTTGCCTTGTGACTTCAATTCTCTTATGGGTCCAAGAAAAACTGTTAATTTTTAGTTTGTTCAGCTTTTTTTCTTGTTGGATGGATGGGAGTAATAACTTCCAAACACTTGGCATGTCAGAGCTGAGCCAGAATATCTTCCTCCTTTTTTTAAATACTTATAAGGAATATGTTATATATGATACATATATGTATGTTAGAGTTATTAGTCCTTTTAGCAGTGATATTAGAAATACTTTATCATGCATCTCATAAATGATTTGTCTGATATCATCCAATGGTAATTTGGCCGTGTAATTTTTGAAAAGTTAATCAAATATACCAATCTTTACTTTCATTCCATCTGAATTTTGTGTCATTGTCAAAAAACCTTTCTCTACACTAACATTGTTTAAAAAGTAATCCATTTTTTATACTTGTGTGTTTATACATTGCTACAATTAGATCTCTTTTTCCTGCCCATTTGAAGTTTATTCTTGTGCAAGGTTTAAGGTATGGATCTATAGTTACCATTTTCAAAATGGTTATTCCTATAATACCAGCACTATTTACTATAAAAAATTCTAACTCTCCCAGAGATTTGATATGACACTTCCAACATATACTGAATTTTCACATATACTTTTGTCTATTTCTCAATTTTATGTAACTCCTTCAGTGTATCTGTCTATCCATGCATCATTACCACATTTAAAAATAAGATATATATATATGTGTGTGTGTGTGTGTATACACATATACACAAAAATACAGTTTATTGTGTATATATGCATATCTTTATTTTTGGGTATATGTGTATATATACAATGAATATATGGATAATGGATATACAATACATTTTAATATCTGGTAGAGAAATTCCCTCTGTACACTTAGTGTTTTGATAATTTCAAAACTATTCTTACATGTTTCTTTTTAAAAATTAACTTTAGTGTTAGTTTGACCAGCTCTATAAAAATGCCTGTTGGAATTTTTGCTAAGATTCCATTAAATTTGTAAATTAAATCAGAGAGGATATGTCATCCTATTGAAGAACACTTCTTTTCCCATTAGTTGAAGGCTACTTTTGTATATTTAAGAAGCATGGAAAGTGTTCTTATATGCACATTTTGCATATGTGTTATTTATTCATAAATATTATACCTTCTTTGTTATTATTACACATGATAATTGTACTCTTATTAACTCCTCTACCTGTTTGGCACAGATTTTATTTTCTAAAGATGGCTACACCAATATATCCTACCCCACACACTCTTCCTACAATGTGAGTTTTGCACTCCTCTGCTGAGAGGTGGGCTTTGTGTTTCTTCCACTTGAATTCAGAGGTACCTACAACTATGTCAGAAGTGATTCTGTGTTTTCTTCATAGATACAGCCTCTGTGAGACCCTTTCAGAAGACGCAACTTTAGAGGTGTGCAACATTGTAACAGAAGTCCAGTGTTTCTAATTTTGTCATGTTGGAGAGACCATATGAAGGAGATGCTGAGGAACAGACAGACAGGAGCCCTGGCTAGTTCACCTCTAGCTGTTTGTAGCTAATATTAGTGGAAATGCCTCTATTATTTTTCTACTAATATGTTGTCTTTAGGGATAAGGTACGTAGATAAAAATGAGAATTTGAGTAGAAATATATATATAAATATCTCAAGATACAGATAGAGATAGATATATTCATGTTAACCACTATTCACTAATACCTATTTTGAAGGGCACCTGGGCAGCTCAGTCGGTTGAGTGTCCAACTGTTGATTTTGGCTCAGGTCAGGATCTCAGATGTTAGATTGAGCTCCGCATCGAGCTCTGTGCTGGGCGTGGAAACTGCTTAAGATTCTTTCACTCTTCCTCTCTCTGCCCCTCCCTGCTCATGCTCTTTTTCTCTCTCTCTCAAAAAAAAGATATTTTGAGAAACTATTTTTTCTGAAATATATATTCAATATTGCCAAATGTCTCCAGCATCTTTTCTTATTTTCTCCTTATATATATTATTGTGGTATATTAACAACTTTGTTGACATTCAAACAAACTTTCATTCTTAGAATAAGCTCTTCTTGGTCATGGTGTGTGTGGGTGTGTGTGTGTGTGTGTGTGTGTGTGTGTGTGTGTGTGTTTCTACAAATGTTTTAGGATTTTGTTTACTAATAGGTTAGCATTTTTGTATTAATATTCATAACAATATCCATCCCCACTTTCAAAACCTTTTTTGCTACTCTTAAACATATAATCAATACAGGGGCACCTGGGTGGCTCAGTTGGTGAGTCTTCTGACTTCGGCTCAGGTCATAATCTTGGGGTTGGTGAGTTCAAGTCCGATTTTGGGCTCTGTGCAGACAGCTCAGAGCCTGAAGCCTGCTTTGGATTCTGTGTCTCCCTCTCTCTCTCTGCCCCTCCTCACTCATGCTCTTTCTCTCTCAAAAATAAACTAACATTAAAAATTAATATATATATATATGTACAAAATATAATGCTATATCTAGCATAGCTTAATGGCTTTTAAATATTAAAATACATCATAGTAAATTCAGAATATAAGATTAAGTATTACTAAAAATGTCATATATATATTCATAATTTTATATATAAATTTTTTATTTTTATATAATTTTATATTAAAAAATTTAAAAAGGTGAAATACTGCTTTGTAATCAACTATATATATTATTTATTAATATATTTATTTATATATATATATTATGTATTATAAATACAAAGCAGTATTTCACCTTTTTAAATCTTTTTTTTCCTCAAAGAAGTTTTTATCCTTACTTTTCTGTAAGATCTCACTAAATGTCAATAATCAAAGAAAAAGTGACTATCTATAATTTAAGAACATTCAAATTATAGATTGTAGATTTGATCACCAACTCAGTTACTTAAATTGGGGAGGATACTTGACTATATCAGCAATCTTGGCTTTACTTGCATTAAAATTGAACATTTTATTATTTTTTAAAAGGAATCATAGTCTAGTAGTTAAAAATATAGATTATAAAGTCACATAACACTAGATTTGCATCACACTTCTATCAGTATTTGGATATGTAACTTCACACAATTTAATTTATCTAAACTTTTTAATCGCATAATATGTAGGGTTATTTTAAATTTAAATTAGATAATACACAGAAAGCACCTCACAATGTCCCACATATGGTAAACACCCAAAACACTAGCTAAAGACCAAAAAAAAAAAAAAAAAAAAAAAACGCAAAATGGTTATCGTCAAAATTTATTGTATTGACTGAATTAATTTGTATGTTTTTATAAGCCCACAAGTTTTTTTTAAACTTAGACCTATACGAGTTTAGATCATATTTATAATATGAGTAGTACATTGAGCTATGAACTTTAAATATTATATAACTTCTAAATTATGTGTAAGAACAAAGTTTATTTTAGGAGTCTTACGGACTTCAATATGTCATGACTTTGAGTCAGTTCTGATCTGTTCAAAATCTGTTATGATGTTTGAAAAAATTTTTTGAAAAAGACAAGTAAAGACACATGTAGGATATGTTTCTTAAGATATAAGTTAGGTTCCAGATCGAAATTACTGACATGTCCCTGTCTCTACATACAATTAAGAATCATTACAAAGTAATTCAGAGGATGTTCAGCTCCCACAGTTGTGGGTAACAAACTCATTTCAGAGCTCTGTTGGGGAATTAAAAAGACTCTTCATTCTAATGAGGTGACAAGTTTGACACAAGAGCTACCACAAAGAAGAAGAAAGGAGAGTTTTAAATGGCAAAGAATGAGTTGGCATAGAAACACTAACTTCTCAGTTCTCTGTAACTCAAATGCATTCCAGCATTTTGTAGACAAAGGCACATTTTATCAAGTGGCTATTAAAAGTAAAAAACTGTCAGTTTGATCAGTCATCTGATATTCCTCAATGTAAGTATCCTGTAGTAAATTGCTTTAATTGGCTTTATTAGTTTTTTCCTAAATATAATGACTATTAAAAATTAGATACTCTGCCAAGCACAACACAATCATTCATTTTGCTATTTGAAGTTTCTGAAACAGGTGTGCATGGAAGGCTCAGTCAGTTAAGGGTCCGACTCTTGATTTTGGCTCAGGTTATGATCTCATGGGTTGGTGGGTTCAAGCCTCATGTCGGGCACTGGGTTGACAAGACACAGCCAGCTTGGGATTCTCTCTCTCCATCTGTCTTCCGGCCCCTCCCCCACCCATGAGCTCTCCCTGTCTCAAAATACATTAAATAAACTTAAAAGAATAATTAAAGTTCCTGAATCAAATAGGTTATGTATAATTCACCAAATTCTAAATATGAAAAATATAAACTTCTGAGAATTTATATAATTCAATTAAAATAGCACAGCTAGATTTGAATAAACCCACATTCTTTTACTTATGTTACCTTTTCACCACTAAACTATCCTCTATTTATATTTTCATTAAAATAATAATTTATTAATATGTATATGATTAGTGTAAAGAGCATGTTGGAAATTCCATTAGGCATACTAGTTATACAGATAGGGTTCATGGTTTGTTGTGTTCGTTTTTTTTGTTTGTTTGTTTTTGGTTTGTTTTCTGTTGTTGATTTTTGTTGTTTTTACTTAGTAAGTAACAAAAATGTGATGTGAAGACTAGCATATAGTATCCACTGAATAAGTATATATAAAATGACTACATTAATGAATAAACTCATACTTATTAGCTAATTAGCTAATAGAGATTTACTGTACTAGGCATGCGATACAAATGTAATAAGGACACCCCACAGAATGAGCAACTTCAAAATGCATGTCTAACTATTTTTTTTTTAATTTTTTTCAATGTTTGTTTATTCTTGAGAGAGACAGAGTCAGAATGCACGTGGTTTAGGGGCAGAGAAAGAGGGAGACACAGAATCTGAAGCAGGCTCCGGGCTCCGAGCCAACAGCACAGAGCCTGATGCACCACTCGAACTCATGAGCTGTGAGATCATGACCTGTGTTGAAGCCGGACGCTCAACCAACTGAGCACACAGGCGCACCCATGTCTAAGTATTTTTGACGCTCACAATCATGAATATATCATTCCATAGAAGTTATAAGAGAAACACAGGAATGAATATCTTGGCATTGGAAATAAGATGTATAACTTTTATGCCATGGAAGCCAAATAAAATTACTCTTCTTGTTCTTTTGTTTCATATAAAAAAGTTTAAAATATTCAAAGAAATGATAAGATTCCTCCCAGATGGTAAGCACCTTCAGGAAAACTCTGGCATTTATCAGATTTGGAGTTTAAAGTAAACTCTGCCTGCAAAGAATCCAGATGTCGACAAAAGAATATAATTTGCTGTAACATATTCATGAGACAATTAATGACTAAGTGTCCTGAATAAGATATCAGAAATAACTGTGTTAGATTCATTAAGAAGTCTTTTGATAAGAAAGTCAGTTCAGTTAAGTGATAGTACTTTCTGGTTTTAGAAAGAAGCCTTTGCTATAACAATTATTTAAAATCTGTGTTTTATGAATATATTCATTAAAATTGGACACTTTAAATTTCCACATTGATTTTATCCTGATAGATATACCTATTTAAAATATTTCTAATATTTTGAAACATTCAAGGATCATTTCTTTTTTTTAAATTTGTTTAATGTGTATTTATTTTTGAGAGGTAGAGTGACAGAGCACAAGTGGGAGAGGGTCAGAGAGGGACAGGGAGACACAGAATCCAAAGCAGGCTCTAGGCTAGGAGCTGGCAGCACAGAGCCTGATGCAGGGCTCACTCGTGAACCGCGAGATCCTGAGCAGAGCCGAAGTGGGGCGCTTAACCGACTGAGCCACCCAGGCGCCCCTGGATCACCTCTGTCTTAATTATTCTTCCATCTTTGTTTCCCAAGTGTGAAAAAATATTCCTCACACTGTCACACGATCCACCCTTCGCCCTATCAATCAATCAATCAGTCAGGAGTCAGGGAATCAGTAACCTGCAAATTATGTACCGCCAGCTATATACCCATCATAATGATAGGTTTAAGGTGATACATAAAAATTAAGAAATGTTGACTTTACCCTTATATGTTGTGCATTCATATAAATTAGGCTTATATATAGAAAACACAAACTAAATGTATAAGGTAATCTTTACATGCCAGGAGAGTTCAAAGGGAACATAGCCCAATATAAGCTAGAATATGGCAACAATTAGTGGAGAATCTCAAAGGTCTTGAAGGGATTTTGGGATGCATAACGATTTAAAGGATGAACCTCTAATGATCCTAAAGATAATATCTGTGGAATCTTCCAAAATAGTTCCAGAATGAGTATAAAAAATTATATGAAAACTGCCTATGTGGAAAGAAAGTCTGTCAGTAGTAACCTGTGCCTTAGGTTGAAGATTTTATCGTGAATATATATATCCTATCTACCTATATCACCTATATATAGATGGTGATATATGTATTTCCTATCTATGGATATTGTAAAGAAATACCAGAAAATTCCTTCCAAATGAATATTTACTATATATTTTGTGCCAGATAATTTTCTATGGCCTAGGAATAAAGGAGTGACCAAAAAAGAAAACCTGTATCTTCACAGAGCTTACATTTTAGTGACCTAAGACAGGAAATTCATGCAACAAGTAAGTAGGTCACATATCACATTGGCTGGTGAAAAGTGCTATGGAGTGACATAAAGAATGGAAACAGGATAAGCAGTACAAGTGGGTTTTGTGCACTTTTAAGCAGGTTGGCAGGAATAGCCTTACTGACTACGTAGCATTTCAAGCAAATACTTGAAGGAGACAAGGGAGTAAAACTTGTAGAATTTTGGAGATAACCGGAATAAAAAAAACAAAAACAAAACAAAACACAAAACAAACAAAAACCCATTAAAGCAGAGTAACAGCAAGGAAAAAGGCCTGGCGCAGGAAAGTGTTTAGAGTATCAGGGGAACAGTAAAGAGATCTGTGGGGATTCAGTGAAAAGCGTGTGGGGACAATGAGTGGAAAATGAAGCTAGGGAAATAATGAGATGAGCTGTAGAGGCAGTTCATGAAGGATCTAATAGTTAATTGTAAAGGCTGTTACTTTTATTTTAATGAGACAGAGAGCTATGATAAGATTTTGAGCACAGAAGTGACATTATGACATTATCTGACTTGTATTAGAGAACTCCATGGACTAACACGTTGAAAAGAAGCTTTGGCTGGCAAAGAGTGGGAGCAGAGAGATCATCAAAGTGGCTTTTAGAATTATCTAGGCAAGAGAAAATGATGGCTTGTAAAAGAATGGTACCAGTATATCTGATAAGAAATCACGTCTAGTATGTAGTACTTGGTAGTGCACGAGGTTAAGCAAGCCACAAAGAGATGGCTCCCAGATTTTCAGCCTATGCAACTGGAAACACAGAGTTCACATTTAGTGAAATGGAAAGGGTTCATTGAAACATGAAAGTAAGATCATGAGTTCCATTTGAACCTATTAAATTTGAAATTTATATATGAATATTAAGTGGTTATTTTGAGTCCAAGTTGTATATATAATTCTAGAATTCACAAGAGTGGTCTGGACTAGAGATATTAATTTATGAGTACTCAACATATAAATGGGAATTCAAGCAATGGAACCCAAGATATTTAGAGAAGACAGTGAAACAATGAATCCTCAGGACTCTGCCCCCAGGGATCACAACATCATTAGGCCCAATGAGTAAAACCAGCCAGGAAAGATTAGACTTAGACATAAAGCAAAGGGTGGCATTTTGTCAAGCAAAGTAAAAAACACTTTTCAAGGAAGGAATGAATAATTGAGGACTCAAAACTGCTGGATTTTGCATAAAAACTAAGTGATTAAAAAAAACAAATTTAGCAACATCATGGGGGCAAAAAAATAGTATGAAAGACATCAAGAGAAAATGAGATGAGAAGAATTATAAGAGTGGGTTTAGACAAATTTTTTAATAAGTTTTCATGTAAATGTTAGCAGAGAACTGTAATGAAAGCTGGGGGGGGGTTATTTTTAGACAGGAAAACTGATGATATATAACAGGATAGAGAAGTCATAGGCTGAATTTCTTAGGTAAGATGGTGACAAGGGACTTTGTGCATAAATGGATCTTCTTTATCAATAAGAGGGTAGGCACATACGCACATGTGTTCATTAATCTGGTAGGAAGAATTTTATGAAATTCTTAACTAACTGAATTTATTTTTTTCCAGTGAAATAAGAATGGACATCTGCTGTGAGTGAGAATAAATAGGTACAAGATAATTGGGTAAAGAAAAAATGATAAAATAATCTTTTAGTTGAAAAGAAAGTAGACTCATTGGACTTTTGGACACTGATGGTAAATTTAGGATTAATGATCATGAATTTATAAAGAAAACAGACCACATAATGCTATGTTTTCTTTCAAACAAATTGATTTGATTGGGAGTAGAGATGCAGTAGCCAGAAAATTAGAGTTTTCCCACAGCAGCACAAGGAAGCAAGAGAAGGATAAGGTCATTGAAGATGTATGAAGGGACCATGGAATTTAAGTGAGGAAAGGAGTGGGGATAAACTACAGAGGACTACGGAGTCATGGAAACTGAAAAGACGGTATCAGAACTGGACTGTGAATCCTAGTGAAGCCAAAGTATTGTTATAGTCTTGGAACAACAGTAGGAGTTGAAATCAAAAAAAGGGGGGTTGTTTGGAGTAGAAATTACAGAAGTTTCAGTTTTTAGCAATGACAAGTTCTATGGATGATCATGAGAGTGAATCAGTGAATTTGGGCTGAGAAGAAAAATCACTGGAGAAAAAGAAATCAGGGAATTAAGAAGCATATCCTAGTCAAGTCAAAGAATTGTTACAGTTTTGGAACAAGACTGAGTTAAGTGCAACAGTATGTGTTTGCAATTAAAAAGGGGAGTTGTTTGGAGTAGAAATTATAGACGTTTCATTTTTTAGCAATGACAAGTTCTATGGATGATTATGAGAGTGGATCATTGAGTTTGGGCTGAGAAGAAAAATGACTGGAGAAGCAGAAATCAAGGAATTGAGAAGCCAAAATATGGGGACAATGATCTGTATGGAAATTTGGCATGGATTATGACAGAAGTATGATGAATTAGAAGGATGAGATTTAGTGCTAAAAGCTTCAAATCAAAATGTAAATATATCAGTCATACACTGAATAATACAAGATACCCTTTGTAAAGCAAGAGACTCTAGGAAATACAAAGAGATATAGGTAGAAACACACTAATAATTATTTACCTTGACACACTACTCTCAGCATAATAAAGGTCAAATGGCCAAAAATATATCTGAGGATAAAGAAAACTTAACTCACATAATTAATAACATAATCATTAAGGAGATTGCCTATCTATCTATCCATCCAACTATCATCATTCAAAAGATTACATCACTAGAAAGCTTAAGTGCCAAAAGCAGAATTATTAAAATCAAATTCTCTGATTACACTATTTATAATAAAATCAATATTAATAGAAATTAAAAAGGCTGTCAACATGGAGATTTTAAACCTGTGTCTATTAAATAACACCTGGGAATCTGGCTAAAAGGGAATATATGCAAGCTTTACATGTTACATTATCATCCTATGTGTCAATTTATTGTGAATATTTTCCCTGACTGTGGTTTGCAGTTATTATGTCACGTACGTTGTCTAATACATTGATTGTTTTGATATTTTGTTAAAAGGCTCTCTTGAATCAATATTAGATAATCACTAATATTTTTCTAAGACATGTGGATGTCAGAGTTTTAGCTTTAACTCTAATATATCTGGAATTTATTTTGGAATATAATATGATGGACTGTTTTCAAAATGTACTTTCCAAGTGGCCAGCAAATTCTTCCATTTTAATATATTCAAGAATATATAAATTATTTATTTTGTTTGTATTTTACTTTAATTGAAAAAAATTGTATCAGAATTCAAACAAGAAAGAATTGTATAAGTTAAATTTAAGACTACCATTCATGCTCTCAGTTCCAATCCCCAGGTCAGCATATAAAAATTAAAAATGCCATGTTCTGAATTTGTATGAGAAATTTAATTTGGAAGAAAACTTGAAAATAGATTGGAAGATAACTAGATGGTTTGGGTCAGCATCTCATTTTTAAAATAACCTACTAGATATGTCCAATTACTTGTATTATTTTTACTTTGAAATTCCCTATTTAAGAGTCTCAAATGAGAAAAATCAACTAAACTAATCATATCTTGGAACATCTTATGTCAGAGAACCTGTTGTAGAGAAAACATAATAAAGACTCATAAATATTGCAAAGGGAATGAAGAGAGCAAGAACAAAGACATCCCACAGGTTTCATGCAGAAACTATATGGGGTTTAAGTTATTGTGTGCTGATCAACGGTTACCAGTTGTCTGCGGGGGTAAAACCCTGGATGTATCATTTTCCAATTTCCTTGTAAATACTCCACCATAAATTTCATTTTATCTGCATGAACTCACTGAATACAACATTGGAAGAGGTGTGCACCACCGGTCACATGACTCAGTATGAACCACCTCCAGCACACCAGGGCAGCAAGCCCCTTAAGTGTATGAAGTTTGCTCTGTGTGGCACTTTCTAGTTGCATTTTAGGGACATGCATGGTGCATGTAGTTGTAGATACAGAGCAAGTAAAATCCTCTAGGATGCATGTTGTTAGGGTCAACTAATTAAAACCACTCTTTTTCAAGTAGAAGTGAAAGAAGTATTTGACACTGATGCCCTAGCTGGCCACTTGGCATTTCAGCTATTTGTGCCATGGTCCACACCACAGCCTTCAGGATGCAACAAGTTGCCACCAGTGGAGAGAAGACAAGAAAACTTGAAGACTTAAATACATAAGGGGAATCAAGGCTGAGTTGTCCTGACTTTGAGTGTGAGAATAGTCTATGGGTTCTTGCTCCTGTGGTTTTATCACTTACACTAGAGAGTATATTAACATTTATTTATTTTCTTGTTTGATAAAGCTTTGGTCCTTTTGCAGTAAGCCATTTGAAAGCAACATACTAAAAAAAAAAAAAAAAAGACAAATGCACGTAGAATTGGTTTAGTGCACACAAGGTTAAGATTTGCATCTAAAAAAGCTTTGGAATTCTAGCAAGTGAAACAGAAGTTGGAGTTGCTAAAATCTAAAAAAATTTTATGTCGGTGCAGATAAGTTATTGAGCACACACACACACAAATACTTTTGTATGGCAGTCCATACTTAATCTCTTCGACTCTTGTCATCACAGAGTTTTTGGAAATATTTCGGTCATTGTAGAACAAGTTTGTAGGTCAAATCATGTGTCCTCCAATGTCAATGGCCTTTATTTATAAAATAAAGTTTTCCTCCACATTTGGTTTACTTTTGTTCAAAACCAGTTGTAAAGCTTTAATCATTATTATATAAACGGACTGCCAAAAGTTCATCTTTCAAGACTTTTAACTTAATACAAATATTGAAAACTAAGCTTCAAAATGGAAGGATATTGAAATGTATGCCTATAAATGCAAAGGAAAAGAAGATGATGACATTTTAAGTAGTGTATATATTTTAATATTAAAATTCTAAAATTATGTTTTGGAATATCTTGAATTCTGGTTAAAATATTTTTGATGAATCATGTATGTGAATAAAATAAAATCATATCCTATGTAATAATGGAATAGAAAAAAAGGGCCATGATTTCAAAGAATTTAAATTTGATGAAAGTTTCCAAAAAATGCAAATAAGGAATATGTGATGAAATTTACCTGGAACAAATGTTTACTAAAGAACGACAGTCCAAATGAAAATAAAATTTTGGAATGACATACTCATATTTTAAATAAATATAAAACTGAAATTGAGATTATCCACCATATAGTAGAATTTACTCTTTAGCAGTTATTTTAGAGCCCCTTAAAATGATTATTGTACTAAGAATCAATTTAAGGTGTCAATAATTTCAAGTTCATTTATCATAAAAATTATAATTTGAAGACAATTGCAGATAATTTTATAAAAAATAAAAATACATTATTCTTGCTTTATAATTATTTTATATTCATACAATAAAAAGATTTTCATTTTGTTTTTATTTGCATATTTGTGATTTTTATTTCTTTGGATGGTACTTTGTTTTGAAAAATAGTTTCTGAATAAGACTGTTTTATAATGTCAGGAATACAATAAAACTGAACAATAATATTTTTATATATAATTTTATTATTTTTAATTACTAATCTCATAAATGTCCCATTTGTTCACACTCTGTAGATTACTGCAACTCAGAGACTTCAGTCTTCGCATTTTTAGATATTTAACACAAGGATCATTCTAGAATACAAATGTGAAGTTATCAGAACTCTCAGAGGAGAGTTAAAGAGGATTGAAGACAGAGAAGCAGAATGAAAGAAACTGAAGGATAGAGGAGGCACATGGAACAAATAGAAATTTCTGACTGATCATATTCCATAGAATAATGGAAGAAAACAGAAGATGAATGTGAAATATCATTTTTAATAGAAATCGGGAATTCAGAGAAAGGAACAGTTTAGATCTTTCTCCAAAGGAAAGATAATGAAACTGAAGTAAAATTCATCATTTAGCAACTGAAAAATCTGGCCCTGAAGAAGAAAATAATAAAACATAACACTAGCACCCATCTAAGAAAAGCAGTATTGGCCTTTAAATAAATGCTTGAGTGTCAAAGAACTTCTCTGTAAAAAGAATCAAAGAAGAGTAAAGAAAAATTCCTTTCTGTTAGACTGGAAAGTGGTGAGAAATCTCTCTATTCATCTCATAGCTTTAATTTAGTAATAAATACAGGGGCACCTGGATGGCTCAGTTGGTTAAGCATCTGACTTGATTTCTGTTCAGGTCATGATCTCACAGTTCATGTGATCGAGTCCCGCTGAGAGCATGGAGACTGCTTGGCATTCTCCCCCTCTTTTTCTCTTTCCCCTCCCTTTCTGGTTCTCTCTTTCTCAAGTTAAATAAATAAACTTTAAAAAATACAAATAAATATAGGGTGCCTGGGTGGCTCGGTCGTTTGACTGTCCACCTTGGGCTCAGGTCATGATCTTGCGGTCTGTGAGTTCGAGCCCCACGTCAGGCTCTGTGCTGACAGCTCAGAGCCTGGAGCCTGCTTTGGATTCTGTGTTTCCTTCTCTCTCTGCCCCTCCCCAGCTCATGCTCTGTCTCTCTCTGTCAAAAATGAATAAACATTGGGCGCCTGGGTGGCGCAGTCGGTTAAGCGTCCGACTTCAGCCAGGTCACGATCTCGCGGTCTGTGAGTTCGAGCCCCGCGTCAGGCTCTGGGCTGATGGCTCGGAGCCTGGAGCCTGTTTCCGATTCTGTGTCTCCCTCTCTCTCTGCCCCTCCCCTGTTCATGCTCTGTCTCTCTCTGTCCCAAAAATAAATAAAAAACGTTGAAAAAAAAATTTAAAAAAAAATGAATAAACATTAAAAAAATAAAAATAAAAATAAATAAATACACACACATCAAGAATATATACACACTGATATTAAAAATTCAGTGGATCAGGTATATGGCAGGTTAAAAACAGCTAAGGAGAAAATCAGAAAACTAGACTTGGGGAAATCCCCTCAGTGTAGTACAGAGATATAAAGACATAAAAATATTATTGACCAGGAAAGTTAATGGAGAATATAATAAAAAGGATCCCAATAAGAGCACAGGAGAAAATAACGAAAATGGAAGAAAAACAGTATTGCAAAACTAACATCTTGGAATTTTTGAGGTATTAAAAATATGTAAGTACTCAGTTTAAAACCACAAATTATGTTCAAAGTAGGAATCACAGAAGCAAATGCAACATAGACATCATGGTGAAACTGCTGAACAACTGCTAATTAAAGACAAAGAGAAAATCATAAAACTACCTGACAGAAAAAAATAATTGATTAACAAAAGTAATAATAATTACAAACACATACACACTACTTTTGTGATAATTGAAACACAATGGAATGCAAATTTCAGAGTTGATACAAAATACCCATCAACTTAGAATTCTAAATCCATTGCACCTGAAACTCCATAATGAGAGTGGAAACAGATTTTTATTTTTAGACAAAGGCTTGGAGAATTTGTCTCTATAGACCCTTATAGAAACATATAAGGTTATGTTTATGTAAAAAGAAAATTATGCTCAGGAGGAAATATTAAGATATAAAAGCAGTGGAAATCAAAGAAACTAATAAAAATCTGGCAAAAATGGGGTACTGAATGTTAAAATGATAATACATATGACTATTGTTGTTTACTGTGTTTTCTCAAAATTGATCTGCCCAGATACACTGAAAGTAATCATGAAGCAATGTCAAGGGCATAAGAACCAATAAGACATCAAAGGAATGACAAGTTGACCTGGATGTTAATATTGGCAGGCTGAAAGACTAATGATTTTTATAGTTGAGGTGGTTTCAATTCTTTCTTTCTTAGAAAATTGAAGGAAGACCAAATTAAGATGTCAGTTTGTAGAACATCAAAAAGTGACTTCGATGATAGATGCATCTTATGAGTGTTATTACTATTAAAGAAAATTCCATTCCCATCAATTTATTTAGGATTTTAGGCAGCACTTGTAGCCATAAAAAAATAATGAATTAAAAATGGAATCCATTCTATCCTAGCAATAAGCAATATTCATCCTTGAATACATGACACGTTGGAGGGGCAATAATATAATCTCACTAAATCTGTTTCTAATAAAATATTTTGTTTATTAAAAGATATATATCTACTATATTGATACAGCTTTAACTAACAACTTTAATTATAGTTTTAATAGTAAATCAGTCAAGAAGAAAATAATGTTAAGAGCCTTATGTTGAAAAATCATTGAAAAATTTTAAAGTAAATGTATATATTTGTATTGAAATATATGAGAATTTTTAGCAGAATTATTATATGTTAGGATAAAATCTATGAGGGGAAATAAAAAAAACTAAAAACATTGAAATATTCTGACCGTTAAAATCTTTATATTTTAAATAGATTATGGTAACCATTGAATTAGTAGTTATGTAGATTGTATTATATCCACTTAAAATAAGTTTGTGGGGCGCCTGGGTGGCTCATTTGGTTGAACGTCCAACTTCAACTCAGATCCTATCTCATGGTTCATGATCTCATGGTTCATGGGCTGGCTGCTGTCAGTGCAGAGCCTGCTTTGGATACTCTGTCCCCCTCTTTCTCTGCTTTCCCCCATTTTCACTCTCTCTCTCTCTCAAAAATAAACATTTACAAAATAAAAATAAAATAAAATAAATAAAATAAAATAAAATAGGTTTGTAATAGCATTGCATGGTGATGGATGGTAGTGACACTTGTAAGTAGGACAAAACATACAAAGATATTGAATCACTATGTGGTACACCTGAAAGAAATGTAACATTGTGTGTCAAATATACTCAAATAAATACATACATACATGTATGCATACATACATAAGATTTGTAGTCATTATATGTTTACATGAAGTATATCTTTTGAAGCTATTTATCTACTTGTTTATTTGAAGCTATTGAAATGCGAAAATATTTGGAAGCTGATGATATTCAAGAAATGCATTTTTAATTACGCTCTTAGTGGTGTATTTAGAAAAGAATTATTAAACATTATTCTAAAGAGTCTATATCTACAAGAAGATGGAGATATTCACTAACTTTAAACTTGTCAATGACAGCCATGAAAATAGCAATGCAGACTCTAACTTTCAAGCCACTGGTATGAAATCAGGAAAATAAGGTGAACACAAGTAATTCAGAAGGAAGAAAAGTTGGAGGAAATATGCAGTGAAAAAGTATGGAAAATAAAATAAACTTCTGACCTACCTGAAGATGCACAGAACTAAATAAATCATAAGTGTCCTCTATCTCCAACATTACCTAATAACAAGTCTCTAGGGCTAAAGAAACTCTAGGATATATGCCCTTAATTGAGGCTTTAGGGATAATCTGGAAATGGATTGATAAAACACCTAGTGTGAGACTGGAAACACTAAGACTGACCAAGCCAAATGATCTTCTGTTATCACCACTGGAAACATTTTTAATGTGATCAGTCTCCTGATAGAAGATGCTTTGTCTTTTTTCTTAATGTAAACTTTATTTCTTTTTTAAAAAAAAAATTTCAACGTTTATTCATCTTTGAGAGACAGAGAGACAGAGCACGAGCGGGGAAGGGGCAGAGAGAGGGAGACACAGAATCAGAAGCAGACTCCAGGCTCTGAGCTGTCAGCACAGAGCCCCAATGCGGGGCTTGAACTCACGAACTGCGAGATCATGACCTGAGCCAAAGTTGGATGCTGGAATGACTGAGCCACCCAGGTGCCCCAATGTAAACTTTATTTCTTATAAAAAGTAGCATACAACTATTGTAGATGTAAATAAATAACAAGAACAAAGAAAAAAAATCATGTATAACCCTACGACCTAGAAGGAGTCACTGTGAAACCTTTAATCTATGTCCTACACATATTTATTTTGAGATTCCATATATATATATATATATATATATATATATCCAAAAAGATTAATGTTGTATGCAAGATTTGTATTACAGCCCATGGGGAGCTACTGAGAGATTTCAAACAGGGAGTACTATGCTCACTGATACAACTGGGAAAGGTGGATAGGAAAGAAGTTAGTCTACTGGAGGCAGACCAGTTAGGAGACTACTCCAGTCCTACAGGGAGATAGGCAGGAGTTAGTTGCAGTAAGAGGCAGAATGAACAATATTTTCTGATTCACTGCACTTAAGTCTGTAGTGAGAATAAGGGAAAGATAAATTTTAAATGATGCCCAGGGTTCTAGCTTTATTAATCTCTCAAATTTAATATTTTAGATAAATCACAATAAGACAATTATCAGTTATTTTAGTGCAGTAATAGCCATGCTTTAGTATATTACTTTGTTTACTGATATTTCATTCTCTTTTCTTATCTTAGAGCTAATTTTCTACCAAAAGTTTACTTGAGAATCATTTTCTCTTATTCTAGCTAAACAAATACAGTTGGACTTCTAGCTTTCAGATGGTATGAAGAATTCATTTTAAATCTAGTAGATTCTCTAGATAGCAGACCTAGTTGAGGAAGTAGGTGTAATCAAAATTATGTGGATGGATTTAAGATCTGTTGTTGTCACAATAGGATAAGAGTAGAAAAGGTGTTTACTGATTTGGAAAATTGGAAAGCCCAGAGGTCCCAAAGCAAAGTGTACTGTATTTATTTCAGAACTAAGAGTTCATGAGGAACCAGACCTTAGGTTAATCCTGGTTTCCACACTGGTATCTATTTGAGATCAATTTGTATTAATTTAATAATACCAGTTCATAGAATATAATCACTTAAATTATATAAAAAATAAGTACTGTGAGCATATATATATATATATATATAGAGAGAGAGACACTATTATTGTGAATTTAAGACATTATAATAAAAGTATATGTAAAATCACTCAAATAAGTGTACTGATGTACAGGTCCTAATGAACTCTGAACATTCTACAAAGCATAAGATCTTAGGAGAGGATTTCTTATTGCCATCTCTGTATAAATTAATTTTCATCTTTGCATATATTAACTTTTTATATGCATTAATTTCCTGGCCTTGTGCTTTAATTAATACACGGGCTTTAACTAAAATCATAAATAAATATTGGGGCACCTTGGTGGCTCAGTTGGTCAAGCGTCCACCTTCAGCTCAGGTCATGATCTCACCGTTCGTGAGTTCAAGTCTCACATCAAGCTCTGTGCTCACAGCTCAGAGCCTGGAGCCTGCTGTGAATTTTGTGTCTCCCTCTCTCTCTGCCCCTCCCCTGCTAGTTCTCTCTCTTTCTCAAAAATAAATAAAAACTTAAAAAAAACAAATATTAATGTATCCATTATATCTGAGTTTTGTTTTAAGATGTTTTACATATTTAGTATGAAAACAGAAGTAAAATATAAATGTACACTCTCATATCCTGAACTACTTTATGCATTTCTCTATCTCCAATATCTTCAAAACACATATCGATATTAAAAAAAAACACTTTTTAAGATGACACATATAATACTTGAGTCAAACTCAAATATTTGAGGTCACGTCTGGCTTAAGTGCCTACTCTAAGATCCTTATCCATTCATTCATGTGGATTTCTAACCCTCTCAAAGATTTCTGTGGGTAAAATGACAATGGCCTAAATGCACACCATGGTAGTGCAGATAAAGTGGAAATATTTAGAAATAAAGAAGCGGTCAGGAGTTTAGTTTTGGTGATTCGGAGAAGGTATCAATTTAAACAGAATGAAGAAGACAGAGAAGCTAAATAGCGAACATACGTAGAATAAGACACTTGTTGGACGTGCTGGAGCTGTTCATGCTTCCAGGTGTTCTACCAGTGTTGAGACCTTATTGTCACACTGCTTGGGTTTTCATTCCGTTTCCACTCTTTACAAGGTATGACACGGAGAGGCTGTTTAATCACATGGGACCTTCATTTTCTAAGTGGTAAAATTGGCAAACTAATAATGTTTATCTCTGAGAAGTACTCAGAAAGTGTAAGGGACTAGAATGTGCTCCGTGAATGCTAGCTATAATTATTCTGCCCTTCGCCTTTCTGTCACAGTCTGTGTAAACTCTCTAGGTCCTTTTATCTATTGCAATAGTCTCCAATATCACCCCATGATTCAAAACTCCCCATATCAAACACAGACTTTGCCCTGGAGGTCCACACTCACACTTACACATTCAACTAGAAGTTACGGTCATGGGAATGACAAAGGAAAGAAAGCAAAGAAAGAGAAGAATAGGATTCTGAAAGAGGATGCAGTGTTTATCAGTCAGGTTAGCAGAAGGAAACAGGTGATACACTCGGATTAAGATGTTTGAGGAAAAGTGAAAATTGAAACTATTGTAAAGACAGGATATTTTACAAAGGGCTGTTTCCCATATGGTAAGGAAGAGTGCAATACACGAGTGGTAATAATAGCAGAGACCTTGGGTCCACATGGACGAGGGAAGGGTGTAGTAACCCTAATCCAGAAGGGGAGCACTGAATAGAAAGAATAATATTGAGAGGATCATTAATCTTCAGTACAGGACAGAGCTAGTCAGAAATGAGCAGGAGGGTGCCGGCAGAATAAATACTCCAAAATACCCTGACCTCATTTTCCTTTTTTTTCTTATATCCCAACAGGGTTATTCATTGTGTGACCACTATCAGAAATCAGAGGGCAAGGAGCCCAAACCAATATCAGGAGAAAGGTGGAGAGCAGATCTGTAGGGGCAAATGGGTGATACCCAGCACATAATGTCCCAATGAGGGGCTATCAAAATAAGTAGAAATAATAACTACAAAAAATAGCCGTTAGAATTCTGATGCTTTTGTATTGAACTATACTTCTCATTTCTCAAACTAGGCTTATCATTCACATTCAAAGTCTCTTCATTTCGTTTTTTAAAAATATTTATTTCTTTTGAGAGAAAGAGTGTGTGTATGCACGCACAGGCAGGGAAGGGGCAGAGAGATTGGGAAAGAAAGAATCCCAAGCAGTCCCTGTATTGTCAGCACGCAGCCACACATGGGGCTCAATCTCCCAAACTGTGAGATCGTGACCTGAGCCGAAATCAAAAGTCAGATGCTTAAATGACTGAGCCACCCAAGTACTCCCATATACATACATATGTATTCTATATATATATATATATATATACATATATATATATATATATATATTTGTATTTGTATATATAATATATATATGTATTATACATATGTATATATGTATATTATATATGTATATATGTATATATATGTATTATGTACATATATGTATACACATATATACATATGTATATATATGTATACATATATACAATATATGTATATATATATGTATATATATTATATATATTATATATATATATATACAAAATAGAGGAGAAGATAGATAAGTACAAAAGAAAACAGGTATTGTTTTGTTCTTGTTTTTGCTTTTTTTCAAAGTTAAGACCGGGGTATAGGCATTGTTTGTTTCCTTTTCCTGGCAATTCTTACTCCTGCCATTGTAGTTGCCTATAACTTGCCAACATTCTGTCCATTACTCATGAGGTCTGGCCTGAAAGATTACCTAATCGTCCATGAGGTGCTTTACTCTCTACTTCTTTTAGTTTCCAGGCAAGGTGCTTTCAGTTTAGTGTAAGGTGAAGACTTCAAATGGACATATTTTCTGAACAAGAAAAGTGACTATTCTTACAATGTTTCCCTTTATTTCTCTAATTTCCTACTGCTATTTGTAACCTTTGACACCCGAGGAAATGGGAGTGAATACTGGGCAATTCACATATGTTGAAATCCCTATCTGAAAGCAAATCTTCATGAGCAACAGCTAGAATGTCAATGGCTTGGGGACTTGGAAATAGTATCCAACTTATTCCCTCTAGTTTCGAATATGTTCATATATATTCATTCATCCAATATTCAATACACACCTATTGAGAACTTCCTCTTTTTAGGCCTTTTTCTTGGTGCTAGCGATTTCGAAGTAGACTAGATAGACAAGCTCCCATTCTCACTAGATATTGCATCCAGAGTAGCTGATAGCTAATATAATGACTGATAGATAAATCTTCCTTTCAAATTCCTTAGGGTTTTCCTAAGAGTGATTTTCAGGCAGAGGCTTAGTTTTTAGATCAAGTGAGTAGAGTCATAAGATGGTGGGCTTCAGAGATTGACTCTGGTTACATCTGGAAGGAATAAAATGGAAATATTGTGCTTTTTTGAAGGAAGCCAGAGGAACAGCCTAGTGTGTGGCAGAGCTCATGCTTTACCCAAAGGGAATTTGCTTCATCATTTGCAGAGAAGCAGTTCCCTCATTTGTAACATGGTTACACGCACCCTCCCTCAGAACGTCATTGAGAATTAATGACAGTACGTGAAAGGGCCCCAACACAAGTTGTTGGTAAATATTAACAAAGTTAGTTGAACTTTCTAAGAATCATTTTTTTCATCTTTAAAATGAGAATAATGTTACCTATACCTATGAAGTAAAACTCCGGGCTTTAGTTTTTCTACTAATGGGATGTACACGATGTTGACGGACTTCTCACTTGTCCTTGAGGGATGCTATTCCTCACTCTCTTATGATATGTTAGAAATATGGAAGGCTATCAGTTTTTTATGTTGATAATAGAAGCTAGTATTTCTGGTACTTTACTTCTGGTGCACAAAAGAAACATGAAAACTAAAAAGGCAATTTACTATTAGGTCAAATTGCATAAATCACTGTGTGTGTGTGTGTGTGTGTGTGTGTGTTTCTATTCCCAATTAAAATAACCCCTACATGTTCTAATAGGCATTCAACACTGTAAATGGAGGAAGTAATTGCTTCATTGGAATTTTTTCTTCTTTTTTTTTCTTTTGCACCAACATTCAATATTTCCTTTTTTTTTTTTTAATGTTTATTTACTCTTTGAGAGAGAAAGAGGGAGCATGAGCAGGGTAGGGGCAGAGAGAGAGTGAGACACAGAATCTGAAGCAGGCTCCAGGCTCTGAGCTGTCAGCACAGAGCCTGACAGGGGCTCGAACTCACAAACTGCGAGATCATGACCTGAGCTGAAGTTGGACGCCCAGCCGACTGAACCACCCAGGCGCCCCACCAACATTCGATATTTCTAATCAAAATGTGGTAGTACCCACCTTAACTTTTAATGTAAAGAATGGAGATAACTTCCTGTTTCATGATATTGAAAAGCTTAGAATATTATTGTGCATAACAAATATGTAGCACCATTTTGTAAATTCTAACATACAAAATATAACATTAATCTTTCCAATTCAGGCAGTCAGAGAAGAGCATACTCTCATCTTTATTAAAAATAATCATAATTTCCCCTTGCGGTTAAATATAGAGGACGTGCAAAATTATCTGGCATCCGAAGAAACTCTTTAGAAATCCCCTCCACCACCTGTCACCAGTATCTTCAGTTAAAGTTCTGGCACATCAAAGGTCTTTTAATGGCGCACTTAATTCAAGGTTGTCAATCTTGAACAAAACTTTGAACGCTTACATATCCCCTTTTTTTCATCAAAACACACTCACCCTGAGCCCTACTCTCTACTGGCTGGCAATGTGATAAATTCCTTTTCTCTATGAAACTGTCTTCCTCTAAGAATGCCTATTTAAGTTAAGTCAGTCTGTGACCCTTGATTGATATCATGTAGTCTGGGTTCTCTCTGACTAGAAAAAAGATGGATAAAGGACAAGATGTTGTAGTCAGACAGACCCGCTTCTCTTAGATGTGAGAAAGTATACAAGTTGTTTTGACGTTCTAAGATTCAAATTTCTCATCTTTAGAATAACATTATTTATCCTTTAGGATTGCTTTTTTGATTACATACAATTGTACCTTTAAAGTTCCCTGATTATTGATAGTTCTCTCATCTATCTTTTCATCCTAGAAGTGAACCCGCTCCTGTTCGTTTCACTTTTACCACCAAAGATCTAGTTTACGATCATTTAGTATATGCTAGCCTTTGGCCATCAATTATAGAACTTCATTTCAGCAAGTGTAAATGCTTATAGTAGTAAGTTAAATTTAATAGTATATTTGATTATTTATTGTTATAAAACTTCAGTGTTTACTTGTGGTTACTAATTCTTCTAACAGGAAAATTTGTTTTTCTGAGCCCTAACTAACCTAGACTTGGATGCAGAAACTTAATTTGATCATTATTATTTTGAGTATGAGAAGAATGTGTCACTTCATTGCTTTTGCTTTTTCAGAACTTAAAATTTTGTGGACTATAAATGTCTTATAATATTATTTTCTGGTTATGTATCAGACATCTTTGGATGTCCTTTTGTTGAGATTTTTATAATTATTATTACAAAATAAGCTATGTATAATTGCTTAGATATTGGTAAATCAGAATTCACTTCTTACCAATTTTCTACTTTACTGGTAGAATCCTTTTGGTTTGGTATCCATTTCCTTTTCAATAGTTTCTACAATGCATTTGTCCAATGATGTTCAATTAAACTTGACAGGCTGAACTTTCTTGAGGTCTTTCTCATCAATTGGTCATTTATGGATATAAAGATTATTTCCCAGTTAACAGATGACATTAATAGGGAAAACAAATTCTTAGTCTTTCTAGCTAGAATTAGATTTACCTTCTTTCAGAGAAACATTTTACAGTAGGTTTTCAGCACTTTGTGAATTCAAAATTATATATCCTTCTTTCGGCTATATAATGAACGATTTGAATATAAGAGCATATGCTATTAATTATTTTTAACTTGTTCAGAACCCTTTACCACACTTTGAGCTTAATATTTTTCAACTACACTTGACTCTTGGATAAGAGGGGTTGGAATCGCACAGCTCCATTTATACGTGGATTTCTTACACTATAGCACACTGAATGTACATTTTAGTCCTTGTGCGTTTCTTATTAACATTTTCTTTTCTCTATCTTACTTTATTGTAAGAATATAGTGTACACCGCCTATAACATAAAGAATTATGTCGACTTTATATTATCAGTAAGGCTCTGGTCAATAGTAGGCTATTCATAGTTAAGTTGTGGGGGAGTTAAAAGGCATATTCATATTTTCAACTACATGGGGGTCAGTGCCTTAACCCTAGAATGGTTCAAGGGTCAACTGCAATTGGAGATATGTTTTATATTACTTAACAAGTCTCTTTCAAGTGCTAATAGCTGATAATCTTCATCTACAATTTAATTTTAACAGCTTTATTGAGCTATAATACATCTACCATATAATCGATCTCTTTAAGGTATGCAACTCAACATTCTTTAGTATATGCACAGAGTTGTACAACCATCAGCGAAACCTAATTGTAGGACATTTCCATCATCCCATACAGAAATGCTGTGCCCATTAGCTATCAGTTCCCATTTCCTCTCCCTGTTCCTCCCATACCCCATTTTCACTTGTTTTATACAATGACTATACTACTATACAACTAGACCATGTACTGGATACATGAACCTTGCACGTCTTAATCACAGAGTCATGCTTGTGTTATTTGTGCATTTTTTAAGGGGTGATCATTCTCAGTTATGTAATTTTAAAAGTGCAAATCTAAACCTTCCTAACCAATAACTTACTTACAGAAAAGGAAAATACAAGCACAGAAATGAAAAAAGGACTGAACCAACTGAATACTCAACAGTGAGCTAGGCTGGCAGCACAAGTTAACTTGTTGATCTTAAGAGTTCAAATCAATTCATGTAATTGAATATGTGTCGCAATTATAATTCTGTTTTGTTATGTTAAATATGTTCCTAACAGTGAACAATCTAACCACACATTTGCATAATTTCCAAAGTCCTAGCAGTCAGTAGAACATGATTGAAAAACCTCTGTTAACTAACTTGAATTTAAATAAATTAAAAAAAAAATAAAACAAAACAATGACCTACTACCAGCAGTCCAGTGCCACTCTCTACACTGATTTCTCCTTATTGTTAATGACCCTGACATAGTCTTCCTTCTACTTCACCAATCCAAGTCACTTAAGATACGCCTCATTTCACACCTGCAGGTAACTTTCTAGGATTCATTTTGTCCATAATCATGTAACGACTAATGTAATGAATAATGCAATTGTACTATTTCTTTACCTTCTTTGCATTATCATCAAATCAATAAAACTCCTAGCTTGTAGTCAATAATAGCTCTCATGAAACGCATGTTGATTTTTCTTCCCATATTGTTGTCGTGTTCTTTCAACAGGTTGGAAGCAACACAGGTTTAAAAAAAAAAAAGATCTTACAAAAAGTGTTCTTGTTCTTACATTCAGAGTATATTTTTCTATTATTAATGAGGGAAAGTGACAGAGAGTCAGTGTGGAGAGTCTCCAGAAACTTGTCTTTGGGGATCAGAGAATTTTTATAAAACCTCTGTTTTGCTTTTGACCTCTGCTGGACTATCAGTGATTATTTTTAAAAAAATGGATATTTGCAGCTATAAAATAAAAGTACCTTTGTGTTGATAAATAATAATTACGATTTATCAAAGCTTCTATAGAAAACCTTAATTTCAGAAGTCAAGCAAACTGGCATGCTTTTTCCCCAAAAAGGGGTCTGTGCATTATTGAAGCATAAGAAAAAATATAAATACGAGATTCCTATAAACTATAGTTTAAAAGCTTTTTAACAGGAGCTAAAAAACCTGTCATAATTGTCACTAATATACTTTTTAATGCCTAGAGCTTTAAAAATCAGCAGACTTATTAGAAAGTCTAGGTATCAGTTGGAAGAAGTATTTGATAGGAATTTGAAGGAAGAGAAATGAGTATTCTGGCAACTGTCCATACGCCATGCATAAATCTCAAAGAGGAAGGCACGGAAGGAGACAGAGAAGATGGATGGGGAGACTAATAAATGATGTACCTGAGTACCGGGCAGGAGAGAGCATAGACAATATGAGATTGGAGGGGGATGATGCCAGGGGGGAAGATGTATTACCTTTAGCTCAACTTTAAATTTCACTCTCATGTTATAACAATCATACACTTAGGCCTGCTGTAAACACCCCATCTATTTAGCTTTATCTAGTGCAATTTTTTTTTAATCACATAAAACTTCCATGGTGCTCAGTGCGTGTAAAACTGTGCTAGAAAATCTTTAGCATTATACTATACTACATAAATGACCTAGTAAATGCTAAGAAAACGTCCATTTTTATGAAACATGGGCATTGATGTAACAGCAACACATCCTCTTAAAAGGCAGCTGTAATTTAGAGTATGCAGGCCATTTACGAGCCTTGCAAGAGGTGGGGGAAAAGGTTAGGAGGAGATTCAGAGAATCTTAAAAGTTCTTTTCATACTCAGAAATAATGATAAATGATTAAAATGACATTTAGATTTTCAAATTAGGTGAGGAAATTGAGACTCAGGTTGTCATTTCAAATTAGATGTTGCACTATTTTTCTTTAATCGTTAGAAAATATCTTTCCTATTTGGCACCACTGAGAATTCATGTGGATATTTGACTTTGATTATGAAAGGAAGTACAGATTTTTCTGGTTAGCTCTTTCTCCCATCCTTCATTTAAGTCGCTATAACTGACCTATGTGTCTGTCATTTTCCTGTTTGCCCTCACACTCATGCCTTCCTGTCATTTCGCTCTGCGCACATCTCAAGGAGTGGAAAGCGTTTTGAGTTAGTTTTGGCCCATGGGAGGTGCTGATGTGAGACTGGAGGGCAAGAGGAAAGGGGAGCATACAGTAAGACCTTGGTTTGTGAGCACAGTTCGTCCCAGAAACGTGCTTGCCATCCAAAGCACTTGTACATCAAAGCGAATTTTCAGAACCATTGGTTCAGTTGTGATCATGTGATATTTGGCCTCCCGTGCTGCTCCTCGTACTGCAAGGCATAGCTCGTTTATCAAGTTAAAATGTATTAAAAATGTCTGCTCCTCCTGCAGAACGCTCGCAGAACCAGTTACTCGCAATCCAAGGTTGACTGTATTTGTTTCCTCCTCCACAGCACCATATTGAAGGCCCAGCGGTGGCTTCAAATCCTCTGGATGACAGCTCTGGCCGGGTGGTCTCTTCTCCATGCTTTAAAGTCCAGCCTCGTGGGCTCAGCTGCCCACACCCCGAGGGCCCCCCTCCTTGCCTCTGGATGGTGCTGGCTCCTGAACTCTGGCACTTCCATCTCCTTAGATTGATAAGCGTCGCCTGCAAGGGTCAACTCGGAGTTGCCTCACTTCCCCTTATTCCTCTGTAATTAGTTTTCCCTGCTAAATCCCCTCCTTTGAAATATATGACACGGATTCCACTTTTCTGACTGGAGGCTGACAGATAAAACGTAGTTTGGCTGAATATTTAAGCTCTGTAAGTTATTTCACTATTTTAAGGTTATGATGTGAGTTATTATTGCTTCACATAGGCTCCCCGTGAAACTATTATTTTTTCTCACACATATTCCATTAAGATTTAAACTGAAATGCACTCATAAAATTCAGTACCATCAGATAAATTTTTTTTTGACTTGTGAGCTGTTTTTATCCACCTCAATATGCACATCAGTGGTTATTTAATACATCCTCTTCCACAGAATATCAAATACGTTACGCAAATCAATTTGCTTTTAATATGCCCTTATGCTGAGAATCACACTTGCCTAAATTATGGCTTATTTGTACCTTTAAAAAACAGACGAAGTATAAAATTAAATGTGATGGAAATTTTAAGAGATTCTGCGTTAAGAATATGTATATGTGACCATAGCAGAGCCTTAAAATTACTGATTTTCAACACTGATTTCCAACTATATTGTGTCCACAGCTGTGACGTGTGTCACCTAATTTACTACTTATAATGATTATTTAAAGTAGGTAAATAATATTGTTTTTATTTATTTCTATTTATTTTTAATTTTTAAAGGTTATTTATTTACTTTTGAGGGAGGCAGAGACAGTATGAGCAGGAGAGGAGCAGAGAGACAGGGAGGGAAAGAATATTAACCACGCTCTCAGCTGTCGGTATAGAGCCTGATGTGGGGCTCCAACTCATGAAACCATGAGATCCTGACCTAAGCTGAAAAACGAGAGTCAGTTGCTTAGCTGACTGCACCACCCAGGCACCCCCAAAATACAGTTTTTTAATAGATTGAAATATTTGCAGAATTATATTTCGAACAATGTCTTGATCACTAACATTTTCAATGGGAGCTAAGCAGGTAACTTTGAACTTGGGCGCGAGCAAGTTTATATTCCGAGAAGCCCACTTAGCTCACCTTTGTGCTGGTTCTACTCACTAGCTGTTCAGGTGTTGCTACATGTTGTTCATTTGTTGTTACAGGTTTCTTAATCATTGCTATAGCTAATTTAAATACTAAACGTTTAGCATATTGTCTGTCATATTTTTCAGACAGGAACTTTCACCTTTAGAAAATTTAAGATGGTTGCCAAACTTTACCCAACTATGTAGTCGTGAATTCAGGATTAAGACAAAGATCTCCATACAACTATTTCCACATTTCCTCCTCTTATGTAATATCTCTCTTAAGTATCACAAAATGTTAATTAACATTAGATACAGAAATCAAAGTGGCATAGAGAATTATAGGCATGGGATATATGAAAGTGTAATTCACATGTTATTCCTATTAAATATGGAGTAAAATATAATATTGTTGCAATGTCAAGAACTGAAAAAGGCTCTCATAAAAAATGAAAAAAATTCCCACTAGTCACAGAAGAATCATTCCAAAAAGTTTCCGCTGGCACATTTTTTTCCCTTGTGTATATTTCATTGTATCAGACAGAGGCTTTCAAAATGATAACTTTGTCCATTCTTTCTAAAGAATCTCCCAAAGCACCTAAAGATGCTTACATGCTTGAATTCTAATGGTTGGGAAAGATGTGGTCTCTTGAATCTTTTGTTCTCACTTTCCTCTTAACTGTTTTGTCTTAAGAGCAGGTATTAACAGACACACAAGGTGGAGGGGATAGTTATTTAAGGGCAGAATGTGATATGGGTAAGCAAGGGGGAAAGAAACGGAGGTTGCATTTTAGAGAATTTTAATTATCGTAAATGTACTTCCTTTTCACCTTCTTCAACTACCTTTCCTACTTCAGTACCTCTTGTAGAACATAGATACAATATTCAAAAAAATTAAAAGAAGTAGAAATCAAGACAACCAATTTAGGAGCTAGTTCCACATCACAGAGTTAGGGAAACTCTGAAAGGTAAATCATCACAGTGCAGAGACCCAAAGAGAAGAACTAAATTTGCTTTTTTGGTAGTTGGAGCATCAGCTGTACAGACTATTCACTTAATGAACTTTCTGACCACAGGATCTACTCAAACAAAACCTGCTATTTACAGACATGTCCTAATGTTATAAACAACACCTTTTAGGCCCCTGGGAGTTGTTTTATCACACGTTTCCTCCAACCTTCTATTCGTAATGTCCAATCGGTCACTACACAGGTCTTCAGTCTTAATAGCCTCACTGCTACCATAATCTTCACCACCACCCTCCCCCTCTGCCCTGGACTTCTGGACACATGTTCTGATTATCCTACACTTCCAAATTTACTTTTACCCAATTGTTTTTAATTCCTCCCCTCTCCCTTTTTTTCTGGCCACAGAGACTTCTTTATGAATCAATTTATGTCACTTCCCTATTTAAAACTCTCAGTCACATCTCATTGCATTTAGATGGTCACAAAAACCTAGGTTATCAGATCTACCACTCGGACCTCATCTAGTCCTACATGGCAACTTGCTTACCAGACTCTGGCATTTGTTCATTTTCTTAAATTTTTCATGTTTTTGTCTGCTTTTGGGTCTTTTCTGTTCCTCTCAGTCTCCAGCTAGCTAAGAATGTTCAGGTTTTAGATTAAATATTTACTTTATGCTTGAGATTTCGGCCAACCCCCTATTCTATTCAAAATTATTCTTCCTGTTATTCTCTTTTGTGAGAAAATATATTATATATTCCTTCATGGAACACAATACAAGTTTAAATTATATAATTACACATGTATTGATTTGGTTAATGACTGCCTCATTAACTAGGTTTTAAGCTGCAGGATCATTTCTGTCTTTTATACACAACATGGAGCAGTGTTTAGCACATAATGGGTTCTCAATAAGACATAATGATTTAAGTTTCTGATTGACTATTTCAGAGATATGATGGTAAAAATCAATCAGTCACTTATTCAAACAAGCAACATACATTCATTCAGCATTTATCTGTACCAGAAATTCAAATGAGCATTTATAATATACAGCTTTAAAACAGTTACTTTCAGGGGGCCTGGGTGGCTCAGCTGGTTAAGTGGCCGTCTTCAGCTCAGGTCACGATCTCATGGTTTGTGAGTTCGAGCCCTGCATCTGGCTCTGTGCTGACAGCTCAGAGTCTGGAGCCTGCTTCAGGTTCTGTGTCTCCCGCTCTCTCTGCCCCTCTTCTGCTTGTGCTCTGTCTCTCTCTCTCTCTCTCAAAAATAAATATTCAAAAAAATTAATAAATATAATAGTTATTCTCAAATTACACTTCCTCCTTAGAAATTTCTGATGTGTGGCTTTAGGAGGGAACCTGATAAAATGAAAACTTAAAAATATATGGTTTGGAAATGAACATGGTTCATAGAATCAAATAAGTAAATATTTCTGTTCCCTCTCTTTTGATCAGTTTAGACATCCAGCCTTTGGTAATCAAGGACATCTGGCTCAGAACTTCAGATAAAGAGGAGTGGATTAATTTTCATAAAAATATTCTACATGTGATCTCAATGAATTTGTCAGGAGAGAGAACTATCATTAAACAACAACAACAACAACAACAAAAAAGAAACATTGTCTAACTTTTACTTTGTACAGAGATGCCAGATCCAAAAATTTGCATTATTTTATTTTTTTAATTTTTTTTAATCTTTATTTTTGAGACAGAGAGAGAGAGACAGAGTGTGTGTGGGGAAGGAGCAAAGAGAGAGAGGGAGACACAGAATCCAAAGCAGGCTCCAGGCTCCTAGCTGTCAGCACAGAGCCCGACACAGGGCTCAAACCCACAAACCATGAGGTCATGACCTGAGTCGAAGTCAGAAGCTCAAACAACTGAGCCACCCAGGGGCCCCTAAAAATTTGCACTAATTTTAATAATAATATATGTTATTTAAGACACTCCTGCTATTATATGTAAGTGAAAATAGTTAAAGGTAACCAACATATTTAGCAAAATACTAATGATCACTTGTTGAGAACTTTGATTCAATCCAAACTTCTGGTCTTATATAAATGAAATATACTGATGTGTATATACTACAAGACATATGTGGATATACAATGATATGCAAAGTAGGTGACCAGTATGCATATATTGCTATGGAATTTCCAAATTGAACAATTATTTTTAGTCATGGCAAATATGACTCAGTATATGGAAGAGGAGAAAAGTCATTCACCCTAAAAGTGAGTTTATAATTCTCATCAGAGGTAGAGTAAAGCTAATGAATTAATTAAAAGATATTTTTTTTTGGATATGTCGGCTTTGAATATACTGGTTTGATGACTCTGAAAGGCAAAACTGACTTTTATTTAACAACAGAAGGAAAGATAAGAAAGGATTGATTTTTAATAACCCAAGTGGATCTCCAAGTTTAATTGTTCTCTAAAAAAAAAAAAAAATTGTAAAAGGACAAAACTAGATTTGGGGATTATAACCTGGGTATCCTGTGTAATTCTAAGTTAATATAAAAAATAAACAAGAGTTTCAATTAAGCTTCCATTTCAAGCACACTTCTTTTCAAATTGAAGCTGGCTTCTCTCTAAGGAAAAAAATTAAAACAAATAGAGACTTTAGTTTGTCAGTTTAAAACAAATGACGGTGCTGACATTTTCTTCAATGTTTGCCTCTTCTTTTTCTTTTTTAGAGCAATTTTGAAAGAGTCAGAAAGTTCCCGTGTTCTTCAAACAATTATGATTTTTGATTAAAATATTTTAAAAAGGTACAGAATATTTAGACTATAAACCATTGTATTGTGCAGTTAAAAGAATGATAGGTTTTGTTTTTTGCTATTCTTCAGATTTACTTTTTTAAATTGGAAATATTTTATACTGAATATTATAAGAACATAAACTCTCCCCTTAGAAACCACTCTGCAGTTCTTAAATAGCATGAAGTACTCTTCCTTAAAATACTATTTGTGCTCTTAAAAAAAATGAAAAATGTTTGCAATAACATTGTCATAAAAAACATTGTTTTTATCCATAAGACATATAAAATACATTAGCATTCTGTTGCTTAGGGAAATTCTTAAGTTAGTGACCACTTTAATAAAGAAAACTTCTGGTTCATTACACATAGTGCCTAATTATGCTGAAACCAAGATCAAGTCTCTAATGAGAATGAAAGAAAGATGAATAATATACTTCATCAAGTTAACATAAGAATAATTATATATTTCTTCAATTACTTCCCTCAAATTCTAAACTTTCTGAGGGTGTGGACCATATCTATTATTGTATTGTATTGTATTGTATTGTATTGTATTGTATTGTATTGTATTGTATTGTATTGTATTTTTTGATGTGTGTTTATTCTTTGAGAGAGAGGGACAAAGCACAGGTGGGGGAGGAACAGAGAGAGGGAGACACAGAATCAGAAGCAGGCTCCAGGCTCTGAGCTGTCAGCACAGGAGCCTGATGCAGGGCTTGAACCCACAAGCTGTGAGATCATCGCCTGAGCCAAAGTCACATGCTTAACCGACTGAGCCACCCAGGTGTCCCTGTTATTTTAAACCACTATATAACCACTATCGAATAAAACATCTAGCACATTGTCAATATTCATTAAATACCTGTCTTGTGAATAAACACTATTTTAATAGTAGCATTCTATAATTACATGATTATATATAAACACATTCAATATTAATCATCAGTGAAACACACCCACTCAACCAAGTCTTAAAACCGTGGTCTCTTTTCAGTACAAATGCTCCCACACATTCCATGTGATCTAAGGGGAAGAGAGCCAGAAAATACTATTTCAATCACATAGTTCCACTGAAGAAATGTGAAAGAGGCTGACAGGAGGATGGTGCATACATGGAAAGAAAACGGTGAGTAAGAATATACTGTGTTTTCCTCAAAGGTAGGGGCGCGCATCTCTCATTCATAACCATACGTACATCCTTCCTCCAAGCCAGTGCCAAGGTTAGTGCTGACATTTGAAAATCCATTTACAGAAAATAATGATGTGTACAGTATGGTATTATCAACTTCTAATTGATGCTGAGGGGTAGTAATGTAAAGAATACCAAGGGCTGTGGTCTCATAGACCTGGACTGAATTCCTGATGCTTAAGATTGAGAAACAGCCTCAGTTCGCTTCTGTGTAAAATTCCAACAGCTCAGATCCCCATGTATATTTTTAGGGTTAAAGATAATATATGTGAAGCATATAGTAGAGAGTCTGGCCCATAGTTTCTATCTAATAAACAACAGCTATTATAATTACGTCTGTTTTCCTTTGGATCGCTGGATATGTGTACATATGAATGTCTAATTCGTATGGATGCAAAACTGTGGTGAAATATTCAAATGAATTCCATTTCCAATTTAAATAGATAATTTCAGCATAAATGCTGCCAGACCTTGCCTTTTGCAGCTGTTCTGTTTAAATAATTCACCTAGTCATCAGGTAAAAACACATACTCTGCATTAACGTTAAAGAAGTGCACAACAGTGAGCATCTTAATGAGTAAACTAACCTTTTACTCAGCCTCATTTTCTTGAGCTATTCATTTTAATCAAATATTACAGCCAACCACGGTGGGAATCTCTCACAGGGGTAATGTATTCAATGTGTACCTATGCTGCATATTAAAAGGCTCACCAAGGATGTGCACATGACAAGGTAGAAAAATTCCCAGCCAGGACTATAAGGATGACACAATTTTAATTAAAATGGCTGCATTTGAAGAGTATTTGACATTTGGAACCTTGATGGATGTAGATGACAAATAAAAAAAAATACTTTTTATCATGTGTATTATTATTTAAGTTGTGGCATTTAACCAGGTACATTATGTGAGAAAAGTAAAACCACAACAAATAAATACATTTGCAGCTAGTGTGTGAAGCTCTTACTACAAACTGCAAAAGTCAAACTTCGCCTCAGAATTTTAAAATAATTTTAGACATTATTATGCTTTGGATAAAACTAATATCTTAAAAATCAACCAAATTCTTACTATTAATAGTAGATTATTACTATTGATTACTTACTATTGAACTTTAGCATACGTATCAACAACTTTTTGAGTTGATAAGGTCACATGAGATAGTATCATTAACCAAAGCAACACAATAATATGAAAATATGCTTTTGTGATATTGCTTTGACAATCTCACAGGTTATTATTACTTTATACAAATCCACAAAAGGGGCAGATAACTCGAAGGAAGCCCAGAATGTATTTCGTACAGTCAAGATTAGCTCTCCTTGCTTGGGGCGCCTGGGTGGCTCAGTAGGTTAAGTGTGCAACTTCAGCTTGGGTCATGATCTCATGGTTTTTGAGTACGAGCCCCACATTGGGCTCTCTGGTGTCAGTGCAGAGCCCACGTCAGATCCTCGGTCTCTGTCTCCCTGCCCCCCCCCCCCACCTCTCTCTTTTGTGCGTGCTCTGTGTCTCTCTCTTTCAAAAATAAACATTAATTTAAAAAAAACAGATTAGCTTTCCTCTGCTATCTCAGTTATCCTTTCTTTTTAAGCTTAATCATATATATATTTCTTTATTCACTAAGTTTGACAATTTTGTCACTTTTATGTCTTTCTACTTCCTTTGTAAAAACCAAAACACGAAAAAAGAGTCCTTTCCTATTTTTTTTAAGATTTCTATCACAGGTAAATAGTATGGGCCCTGTTGGACACAATGATCTTGTTTAAGGTAAATGGTTACTTGAGGAGTAGATAGTAAACTGTGTCAGATCCCTGGATGTTATTATATTATGATGCTAGGTTAAGTATTTTTCTAACTCTTGCTGGCGATGTTGATTCCTTAGGTTTCAGTCAGTCTTTAAATTGCTTAATGTTCTAAAGACAATGCCCACTATACCTCTCTCTTTTTTCTAGAGCACTAAAATCACATTTCCTTTCTCTCCAGCTGCTTAATTGTCCTCTGCACCCTATAAGAACACACCTGTATACTAAACACAGAATCTGTCTTATAAATCTATCCATGCATACATCTTTTAGATGGATGACAGGCCCCAGGAAAGGTAATCTTGTCTTTGGTCCATTTTGTTCTTTATCTAGACTCCTAGAACTTTGCAAATTTACAATAAAAGTGTGCTGAATGAGTGAACACATCACTTACTCTTCTCCAGTAAGACTGTTTTCTACCCCAATTGTTCCTTAGATATTTAATCTAGTCATTTTCCTTAATTCATAACCCCTGAAAATAAATTGGCATGATTTGATTTTATGTTTCACAATACTCGGTCCCTAAGATTGTTATTTTTAATATCAGATGAATGTTTGCAATCTTAATATTTAACAGGACTTACACATGAACTTTTAAGAAGTTAAAAAGGAAAAAAAGAGAAAACTGAAAGCAACATAACATATAGAAATAAACACACACACACACATCTTTTAAACCAAAAATTGGTATTCATATTTCTAACCTGTTATCAGTTTCTTATTTTGCTGTTGTTTATCTTAGATATGTCATACATTGTGACACTCTGGTCCTTATGTCCTTAATTCAGTGCTGCTCACATTGGAGTGTGCACAGGAGCTCCCTAGAGAGTTCAGGTTGGATTCCTGGGTGCCAATCTCAGAGATTCTGTCTAGGGGGAGGACTGAGGGTTTTTAACTGTTATACTTTGAAACCTGCCTGAGATACAGTTAGGCAAATAAAAAGGCCATCATTACTTCATAGATTATATAAATTTATAAACCATCTCAAGTATATGAATAAGTCATGGGATTCAAAAGGATTTAGTTTAAGAACAGCAGAAAAACCTGTGAGATGCTACCTCAAACCAATGCTGTAGACACAGGCATAAATCATCACTAATCTACTGTAATAGCATAACGAGAATATTGGCCACTCATGATCAAAAGCGGTGTACTTTCAGGAATATTTTGGAACTGGAGAGAGGTGCCTTCCGGTCAGTATGTGTAGAGGTAGGTGAGTAAATACATATGTTAGTATTTGAAACATTTCATAACAATTGTTACAATAAAGCACTTGTGAAATTATGATCATAAAATTGAAATGGGAAGATTTAATATCATTGAGAATCTACTTTGAAATGATTGTCTTGAAAAATGCTTAATGCTGATGAAGGAGACACTTAAAATTAGAAATGAACTTCAGGAAAATCACTGTTAATTCATTTCTAAGCTCATTTAATAATATTTTGGAAAATTGTGCTAAATGGGGTTCTTGAAGATTTTACAAATTTATGTCACTTTTTTATTAACAGAAGAGTGTTTTAACAATGGAAAAAGTAGAATTTTTTTTTTATAATTTCAGTGAATTTCAAAGAAATAACACTTGATTCATTGGGTCCTTTGATATTAATGAAAAGGGAGCATTAAATAATGTTTCATCAGTGCTCATGATTCACTTAAATGTAAATACAAGTTTTCAACCATATAAACACCAAAATTACATTATAATGGATATGTCTTTAAACTAATTTAAAAAATCAGTTTATTGCAACATAATATGAGTGTTTCCAGAAATACTATGAGTTTCTAACTGTAAGAAAACACATAGGAAAATTACTGAGAAATAGGAATGAGCCATTGAGGTAACTATTTCAATACGTAGTATTTTTGAAAGCATATCTGAATAAAAATTAAACTCTCCTTGCTTCTGAAAATAGCAAAGATGAAACAAATCAAGCATTAGTGAGTCAAGAAATTGGGCATGTTGGCATAGAAATCACACTACCCTACTTAACAAGAAAATGAGTGTCAATAAATTAATTGACATCTTCCATGGAATTTTTCTTCATCTGATTTAGGTCTCAGCTTAGCACTTTTGAATAGCTCCTTGAGAAGAAAGTGGATTTATTAAAGATATATTGTGTTTAGATTTTTTTTTCTTGAGGGAATGGGTGAGAGCATGTCTTGCAATTTAAAGAAAAGGTTCAGACAAGCCACTTCCACATCTTTGACAGACAGGAGACTGCATGAATTTGCTCATCCTGCATTACCCAGAGAAACAGTAGAAGCACTGAATATAAACTGGCCAGTGTGTCTCACTGGATTCAGAACTGCCCTGGTTGCCAAAAACATCCTTTCCTGACTTGCCTCAATACAAGAAAACCTAAACATTATCATCGCTTTTTTGTTTTGCAATAATGGAAACCTGTTTACTTGTTTTACAGTCTGCAAAGAACTTTCCAATAGGCTATGTCATTTTATCACCAGAAAATCCTGTGAGTTAGAGAAGGCAATTTCTGTTCATATTCTAAAACTACTTGGGGAGATTACATGGCATGACCATAGAGTAAGCACAGGAGCCGGCTGTAGACCAGATCTAATTAGTGTATTTATACCTACATGAGGATGTTTGAAATTACCTCAAAAGATGTTTGAAATTACCTCAAGCCCACAGTGACACCCATGAAGAGTTGCCTTTGTAGGTACGCTGAGTAGGTGACAAGCAGGGTGACAGGTCCAGATGAGGAACAGAGAAAGATTGAGACAGGAGTAAAACCGTCCCTTGTTTACAATGTTGTCCATGGGTATTGCTCAAAAATAGATATTAATGACACCTTCACTTGGACTCAAGAATCAAATACCATGGTTATTTTAATTAAAATCATGGCTAATAATTTTCTATTCTATTCATACAATAGGCATTTTTCATCATTACTGCAAGAGGCACGTTGATGTTATAAAAGAAATATTCTATAGTAGGCACATCTGGCCAATTTACTAGCTTGGTGGCATTATGTACATCATTTAGTCTGTCTGGGTCTCAATTTCCTTCTTTGTAATATGGGGAGAGCAATAACCATCTCATAGTTTATTGAAAATTAAATAGAACAATAAATGTAGAAGTGATTGCATACGATACATAAAGTATTATGAGAAAAAAAAAAAAGTACATTTGGATGACACCGTTTTCATGTCACCAATGACGTCCAAAAGAGTTGAGAGTTAGGGAAGGCATATGAAGAAGACTGAGTTGTGAATTTGGGTTTTTGGTTGTTTGTTTTTATGTTTTCTGCATTCAGGATCAAGCCGGTTTCTTTGAATTTTCTCAAGAAAATAGTGAATCTGAGGAAGACATAGGGAGAGCTCTTACTCCCCGTTCAACCTGTTTTTGAGATCATATCATTAGAGCCCATCTTTGAATCTTCTGAGAGATGAAAATGAGGTAGCTAGAAAAGTAATTTGAATGTGCCAGATGTTTAAATATTGATCTAAGGAATCTTCAACTCAATTATTGGTGCAATTGGCAAGTATGGCCTAAAATGGAACACACAATTTTTCCTTCAGTAATTCTAGACAGTGAGGCATATATTCTTATCTTTACGTAAATTTTAAATATTTCAACTTTGAACTCCTCTGGTGGTTATGTTAATAGACTTATCACTCAATATTTTTGTTCATAAAGTTCAGATATATCACTCTTATCACCGTGGTTCCTCTCAGTTATTTCTGGAATAATCATTTGTTGACCTGTTGACTTTTTCCAACTTTGAAAAAAAAATATATATATATGGGTTTTGTAGATACATCAAATGTAAACATTATCTTTTTTTTGTCTTTCTCTCAATTTCACCTCCTCCATTCTACCAGCTACACTTTTATTCCATTGTCATGATCATAAACATTTATATTCTTTCCAAAATAATAATAAATCTATAGTTCTTTGTCCATATGTTGGCAAAAAAAGTTGAAAACAATGAGGCTAAATTATGGTATTAAAATGTACAAAATTTGATTAATGTGAAGTCCGATGTGCTTATTATTTCAAAGACAATTTTCCCAGTCCACTAAAAGGAAAATATTTCTAGCATTAGAGGCCAATGATTTTTTTTCTTCTTATATAGTTGAATAACTCTTTAAAATTATGTCCCACTTTTAATTCTGTTCAGACCTCAACTACAAAATTTAGTTTTTCTTTGAATTTTGAACTGGCATTTTTATTGTTTTGGTTGTTTAATCACGGATTACATTTTTTCCCCATCACACATTTAATATTATCTGTTGAAGAAATAAATTTTCCTTCCTAACCCTGTCAGATTTCCTTCCTGAATCTGTTAGTCCTTAGAACCAGCTGTTTTGTAGTCTAGGCCTACCATGTCCTGGGTGCTTTGCCAAGTGGTATGGATTCAAGGGTACATAAGGACAGACCCATGCCCTGCTTTCATCGTGATTTTATTCTGGGAGAGGAAAGAACTTGCTATATTGAGAAAAGCAGTTTAACTGGATGTATACCATGAAGGCATTTGCCACCACATTAAAAGTATTCAATCATGATTTGGACCTTACGGGGTTCTTCCTAAGGGGTGGAGAACTGAGACTGTGTTTAACAACTGTGAACAATAGAAAGCTGTCTAGATCTAAGGAGTTCTTTGTGGAAGCATTAGTTCTAAAAGAGAAAACTATTACAGAAAAGGGACTCCTTACAGATATGCAGAAAAGAGGATTGCCTTGAGAGAGTGATAGTGACTGCCAGTCATACGATTACATTAACTGTACTACGAGGAGGCATTTATACCTTCCTTCAAGCACTACTTTTGCAGAAAGGAAATTATTTGCATCACTTTTTTGTTTATGAGATGGTTTGTCTCATTGTTTTACCTACTACTATTCAAATGTGGTTCACAAACTGGTGTTGATTTTCGAGTAGGCAAACTTGATTAATGCCCACCAATAAGATAAATATAAAACTTGAGATGAAGTGGAATTTTTTGTGAAAATTTGACTTTGTCACAACGAATTTCTTGCATTTTATAAAAGTGTTGGTCTATAAGACATTGGAAGTTACAAAAAAAAAGAGAGAAACGAAACACTAAGAAGCATTCTTATCCATAGATAGTTTGGGAAGTAGGCTGCTGCTCCTATATATAACCAAGAACACATTGAAATTGGACATAATACAAACCAAAGTTTTGTGGGTTCAAATCACCTTGATCAGAAACATATCGGATGCCTCAAATGGACACTCTGTAACTGCAGGCTTGGAACAAAGTTAAATACATCTTAATGCTAACTATCTGCTGGTGCTTTTTTTCTTTTTTTTTTAACGTTTATCTATTTTTGAGACAGAGAGAGACAGAGCATGAACAGGGGAGGGGCAGAGAGAGAGGGAGGCACAGAATCGGAAGCAGGCTCCAGGCTCTGAGCCATCAGCCCAGAGCCCGACGCGGGGCTCGAACTCGGACTCATGGACCGTGAGATCGTGACCTGAGCTGAAGTCGGACGCTTAACCGACTGAGCCACCCAGGCGCCCCTCTACTGGTGCTTTTGATTCAGCTGCATGGCCATGCCATCTAAATGTTAATGTTAAGTATTTACTGGCTTGTTTGGTTTCAATTCCATCACAGCCCAAGAAGCTCAGAAACAGACCAAGAAAAAATACAGTAAAACTTTGGTTTGGGAGCATAATTTTTTCTGGAAACATGCTTGTAATCCAAAGCGTTTGTATATCAAAGCGAATTTCCCCATAAGAAATAATGGAAATTCAGATGATTCGTTCCACAACCCAAAAATATTCATATAAAAATGATTACAATACTGTAATATAATACAAAATAATAAAGGCAATACAAAATATAAAGAAAATAAATTAACCTGCACTTACCTTTGTGATCTTTGTGGATGGTGTGAGGGAGACAAAAGAGAGGAGGGTTATTGTGTAGGAAGTTTTTCACTACCAGATGTTGACTACAGTACACTATTAATAAACTCCTGTCATATACTTTATTGAATGTAACTGGCAATAAGGCAGAAGAGGAAAGGGTCTATACCTGCAGGCAGCCTGACCTAAAATGAAGCAAAGCATTCCTAAGCTTCCTTTTGCATGGAAAAGCAAAGGACTGTCCGTAGGTGCTTTGAAGTGAGAAAAAATACACTAGTGCCAGTTGCAGACACATTTCAACGTTCTGAAAAATCACTGATTTCTGCCAAACACCACTGTCTGAGACTGAGAATGTGAGCATGGGAGATGATCACCATAATCTCTCAGTGAGCGAGAGAGAGAAGAACCATTGGCTCAGCTGTGATCATGTGATGTTCGGCATCACGTACTGCTTGTATCGCAAGACATCGCTCATTTATCAAGTTAAAACTTATTAGAAATGTTTGCTTGTTTTGCGGGACACTTTCAGGACAAGTTACTCACAATCCAAGGTTTTACTGTACTTTAAATTTTAAGAAAAGCTTAATAAAAATACTTAACATATTGCTAAACTCATAAAATAACAAAGATGAATCAAAATTTACTCAAATTAATTCAAAACCTAAAAGGAAAGGTTTAGTGAGTGAGCTAAAGTTACAATATCCACCTGAGTTTTTGGTCACAAATAAATATCCTACCAGCTGGGCAATGTGAGTTACATAATTTACCTTATTCCACTCATTTGGCCGCTAAGAAGTAAGAAATAATGTTTTGTAAGTGCTCCCTTATGTACAGTTGTTGATATAATTTTCTCTCCACCTATTTATCAATTTATTTTCAATTTTTGTCCTATTTGAGGTTTTTATCTCACTCTACTTTCATTATTAGTCTAAGATCTTTCATTTCCTTTATGAACCTAAGCAGCATAAAAAATAACATTTCAATCATTTACTCCCCTCCTTGCTCAAGTGATACAGAAATTGCATATTTTTTTTTTACTATTTCTTGATATAATGGCAGCTGTAGTGGTTGTTTAATGAACATAAAATTTCAGCTACCCATTTCTATGTTACCCCAGTTTACAACAAATAGGGTGAACCTGATTTGGAGTAACGTGTGCTTGATTTCCATTTCTGTTAAACTTCCAATTTAGAATTAAGAATACTGAATACTGAATTTATTGAATTCAAAGTCCAGCTGTTATGCTGAAATGACTAGCAGTTGTTTCCATAGTGATAGAAAGCATTTACCTTTCTCAACCTCAATATGATTCCAGAACAATGGTTTATTTTCTGCTTCACAATTCATAGGACTGAGCACCAAATATGATTTGTTGGAAGTGTATTTTCTTCATTTGCTGTTAACAATCCCTTCTAGCATCGCTACTATACAGATCATATTCATCTTATTGTATTTATTGCATTCACATTCTATATTATAATCCAGTTTGTTAAGCTGCCTTGAATAGCTTGATTTTGAACCTGTAATAATTCTATTTTTATACCTTATATTATGCACTAACTTGACTCTCTAAATTTTTCAATCTTATTTTTTTTTGTTGTTCTCAGAATTCTCTCAAAGGTGGCTGAAACAATACAAAAGGAAAGAAAAACACATCTTCACAGTCATGTAGTATATACCTTAGCACAAAACAGACTAGTCACCATTATTAATTATTGCTATTCACAATTACCATACAATTACAATTTACAACAAAATGTTTGATTGCATCTCAACTCATCTTCTGAGCTCTGTGTATTGTTTCCTTGATTTTGCCCTTCATTTTGGCTTTAGTGTATCTCAATTTTGCATTCTGGGTAAAATAATCTTCAGGAGCCCTAATGTTTTCTTCACCATTTTTTTTAAATCTTCTTACATGTATTCCTTTTTATTCCTTCAGTTGCTTGACAGATACCAAACTGATCAAAAGACTTGAAGTTTAAACTCAGATACCTGTTTTCCCAACACAGAGAGGTCAGGCCCCACTTTCCAGAACCATAGAAAAAACATATGATTGGCACATGAAACAATAACTTCCTCCCAAGGCCCTTGGTGGAGTATGTTTGTGCAAGCCCTTCCCATGTAAATGTTTCTTTACT